>NC_092145.1:46892512-47193875 GCF_043159975.1 Macaca nemestrina | reverse complement strand
GGTCATCCTATCTACTTGATTATTAAAATTCTCCTCTGCTGAGGTCATTCATTGGTGAGTACTCACATGGCATACAAATATCTTCACAGTTTTTGACCACTCAGAGAGGTCCATCCACATATCTCTTCCCCAAATTTGGCATCAATTTCCCAATCATGCTTCCTCCAAGTCCCTGACCATCCAGTCAAACCATTGACTATAGCCCATGAATTAGTATATAATCGCACATGTGGCCATTTCTCCTTCCATGCAAAGTGCACAATCAGGTGCACTGCTCAAAGTTATGCCCACTGGAAAGATTTCCCTTCAATGGGCCAGAGTAACACACCCAAATGAGAAATGTGTTGCCTCCAAAATCCAAATAGGCCCAGCAGGCATTGTGTCTCTTTCTTGGTTGCAGGAGGGGCCAATTGCAGCAATTTTTCCTTCACCTTAGAAAGAATATCTTGACAGGCCCCACACCACTGGACCCCTAGAAACTTTACTGAGGTAGAAGGTCCCTGAATTTTAGTCAGATTTATTTATCCCAACTTCTGGGAAATAAATTATTGGCAAATGTCTTACCAATAAGTCCAGTGTGTTTGCTACTTCTTGCTCACTGGATCCAATCAGCATAATGTCATCAATGTAATGGACCAATGTGGAAGTGAAAAGCAATCAAGGTCTCTCCAAATAAGATTATGACACAAAGACAAAGAGTTCATATGCCCCTGAGGTAAGACAGTAAAGATATATTGCTGGCCTTGCCAGCTGAAGGCAAATTGCTTCTGGTGGGCCTTATGGACAGGAATGGAGAAAAAGGCATTTGCTAAGTCAATGGCTGCATACCAGGTACCAGGAGATGCGTTAATTTGCTTGAGCAATGAAGCTACATCTGGTACAGCAGCTGCAATTGGAGTCACCACTTGGTTAAGCTTACAGTAATCCACTGTCATTCTCCAAGATCCATCTGTCTTCTGCACAGGCCAAATGACAGAGTTGAACTGGGATGTGGTGGGAATCACCACCTCTGTGTCTTTCAGGTCCTTGATGGTGGCACTAATCTCTGCACTCCCTCAAGGGATGCAATATTGTTTTTGATTTACTGTTTTCCTAGGTAGAGGAAGCTCTAATGGCTTCCATTTGACCTTTCTCACCGTAATAGCCCTCACCCTACCAGTCAGGGAGCCAGTGTAGGGGTTCTGCCAGCTGCTAAGTATGTCTATGCCAATTATGCATTCTGGCACTGGGGAAATGACCATGGGATGAGTCTGGGGACCCACTGGGCCCATTGTAAGTCACACCTGAGCTAAAACACCATTGATTACCTGACCTCCATAAGCCCCTACTTTAACTGGAGGACCACAATGATGTTTTGGGTTCCCTGGAATCAGTGTCAGCTCAGAGCCAGTGTCCAGTAGGCCCCGAAATATCTGATCATTTCTCTTTTCCCATTGCACAGTTACCCTGCTAAAAGGCTGGAGGTCTCCTTGGGGAAGGATGGGAGAACGATTCACTGCATAAATTGTCAGTAATATAGTGAGGTCCTTCCTCAAGGGGACCTGGCCTCCCCTTCATTCAGGGGGTTCTGGGTCTGTAAACTGGCTCAAGTCTGGAAATTGATGGATGGGCTGTGAGTCTCTGTTTTTGTAATTCAAATTAGTCTTTTGTGCATTTGACCTAGAAGTTTTCTGCTTATATAAATTAAGTAGGAATGCAGTAGGCTTCCTATCAATTTCACTTCTAGGAACACCATGATTAATTAGCCAATGCCAGAGCTCTACACGAGTCAGACTGTTCTGATTGCAGTAGTCTGAAAGCAATAGTCAGACTATTGCTTTGACTCTGCTGTCAATTACGGTAGCTACGCCCACCTTGCCTTTGATGGTTGAGTGCTGCCACTTGGCCCCTGCCACCTCAGGATCCAATTATTCCCATTATATTTAAATTTTGTAGTTGAGTGACTGCAGTTCCCACTGTTAGATCTGACATACAGAGAAGAGCAATTATAGTACTCTTCGAAGATGCAGGTGCTGCCCTCACAAATCTATTTTGCAAGGCATTGGTCAAGGGTATATCTTCTGGACTCTCCCTGCTGGGGTGAATAGGTCTGAAGTGACTAATCCACTCCACCATCCCAATCTCCCTAAGCCTTTGGATCCCTTCCTCTACATAAAACTAAGGGAGATCAGGCATTTTCATCTCGCTTACAGTGGACCATCTTTTAATCCATATTTCAGCTAACCAAGCAGATAAGCTATTTAGAACCTTTTTTAACTCCCCGAGCTGCAACATTAAATGCAGTTTCTAACATAGTGGGCCCAAATCAATAAATAGCCTGATCCAACTCTGTGTTCCTTCCACCATTATCCCAGACCCTTAATATCCGTGCCCATGCCTGTTCTCCAGGTTTCTGTTTATATAAATTAGAAAACTCAAGCAGTTCTTTTTGAGTATAGTGCACCTCCTCATGGGTCACACTCTCAATCTCACCTCCAGGAGCCCACCAGGACTTTAGTCTAAAGTCTGGAAGCAAACAGAGGTGTTGGGGGTGGCTCCTGAGGAGAATCCACATTATCTTGCCTGGCAACTGCCTCAGGGGAGGCCATCACTGTTGCTTCAGGCAGCGCAGGGTTTATCTCCTCAGACAAAGGTGGAAAGGCTGATGACAGCATGGGTCAGGGAGGGGATGTTGCCACTACTGGAGATGGGAAGCTGTTTCTTCTGGCAAAAAAAGTTCATCAGAGTTTACAAACTCAGTGTCCCCAGCTTCATCAGGGTCCACCCACACATTCCCATTCCAAGTTGCAGGGTCCCATTCTTTTCCAATCAATGCCCTCACTTTAACAGTAGACACCTGGCGAGGCTGTGCATGCATCTTTTGTTGCAGGCCAGCCACTCGCATGATAAGAGCTTGTGTCTGTTTTTCCACAATTTCAGCTCTTTCTCTACAGGAGATAAGACTCTCACTTAGGGCAATCTTAGCAGATTTTAGGTTGAATATCTGCTTCTGAAGCCTGGAGTTAGAATCCCTGAGTTCATTTTCTTTCATCACTTTGTCCACTGAACTTAGGAGCAACCAACCAGCTTCATTATGTTCCTTGGCTTTCCACGTATGGTCAATTGTATTTTGTATAGTCACTGAACTCCTTGCCTCTCATGAGCGATGATTCAGGTGTGTCAAATGCATTATTTTGCATAACTATCTAAACAGTCCACACCAAGGACTATCAGTATTCCCTATATTATTAGAAGTAGAGTCCTTAGCATTTTCGGGTCTAATCATATTAAGTAGCCAACTCCAGAAACCCCAAAACCAATGAAAGAACTCCATCCTAATATTCTGTTCCTCTAGAACAACTCCTGGTACCAAAATCTGTATCAGTCAGGATTCTCTAGCGGGACAGAACTAATGGAATATATATACACCATTTATATAATATATATATTCCATTTATATAATACTATATATATATACATATATGAGTTTATTAAGTATTAACTCACATGATCACAAAGTCCCACAATAGACCATCTGCAGGCTGAGGAGGAAGGACAGCCAGTCTGAGTTCTAAAACTGAAGAACTTGGAGTCCAATGTTTGAGGGCAGGAAGCATCCAGCATGGGAGAAAGATGTAGGCTAGGAGGCTAGGGCCGTCTCTCTTTTTCACATTTTTCTGCCTGCCACCCTGGCATCTGGTTAGATTGTGCCCACCCAGATTAAGGATGGGTCTGCCTTTCCCAGCCCACTGACTCAAATGTTAATCTCCTTTGGCAACACCCTTGCAGACACACCTGGGATCAATACTTTGCATCCTTCAATCCAGTCAAGTTGATACTCAGTATTAACCAGCACACAGAGGGGAGACCCTGTCTCAAAAAAAAAAAAAAAAAAGACGCGGCTCGTAAAGCTCCACTCCATGCACATCCACACACACAGACATACCACCCATGGGAAAAGGTCCAAGTCAGAGTCAGAGAAGATGTTATTATTCCCAACACCTTAACTCCAAACATCCCAGCAGATGACTCAGTTCTAAACCTGTTTTGGCTTTCTATTTTCTTGCCTACAACTTCCTTTCCCTCAGACCTTTCTGTGGTCTTGGGTAGGCTTCCTTCTAACCATCTTGGTTGCTCTTTAGTGTAATCTGTGGCTTTTTCGATATCACTGATCTTGCTTACCTGTGGTCTAGGGGAAAAATATCTACCTTGACTTTCATAAAGCAAATCATATGGGGGGATTGATTTCTATATACTCTTAACCATACATTTGTAGGGAAATACTGTTGATTTGCAGTAAAATAATTCTCTGGCCACTTTCTATTTGTGTTGTGTTTTAAGCATTTCACAGAGGTGAAATCTTCTGGTCCTTGTAATATACCATGAGGCAAGTAGAACAGGCCCAATGACCCTAGTTTAAAAACAAGAAAATTAAGACAGAATGAATTAAGTGGTTTGTCCTTGGCTTATGATAGAAAAATGTTAAACCTTTCAAGAGACTTCAGAAACAAACATATTCTTTGCCAACAGAAACATGTGGATGTGCCCAACACAATCCTGGATACCATTTCGGAGGGAGTCTTTGGGGCATCCTTCCCTACCCCAGTCTTTGGCAGCAGGTAGATCTCTCCTTGCTCGCCTGATGTAGCCGAGCATACAGAGAACCAGATGGCCTTCAGGCCCCAACAGCGAGGCTGGGGTACCTCGTAGGCACTTTTGCCTCCTCAGCCTGTGGCTGATGAACAGTAGAGGGACCCTTGGCCCTTTGAATATCAGGTCAAAGCAGAAATTTTATTATCCTAAACTCCTTCCATGTCATTTTGGGCCTAGACTTTTTCAATTTAATGAAGCATAGACTATATCTCTTGTGTCAAGGTCAGTCATCTCAAAGTGCATTTTCCAAGTGAGCAGTATCTGTACTGATGTTAATGTGACGAAGGCAGTGCTTTCTAACAGAAACTTACTAACTTGCTAATAAGTACTAGCTTGCTAGCTAATCAGGACCCGAAGTCAGCTCACTGGTTTCTCATCCATAAAGAGTCAGCATTCCCATTCCATAAAAAGTCAGCATTCCTTTTGAAGGTCAGGACCTCCTCCCTTACCAGAGGTGCTCTCTGAGTGTGGGGCTAAGAACCAGCGGTCTAGCCTGAGATGCTTTCCAATGTCAAAAGAGGCAGAAAGCTCCCTGATGGTACCTGGGCCCGTGACCTGGTGACCCCACCTACCACCTCTTTGTTACTGCTGCTCACAGAGCCTGCCATGCCATCTGTGGTCTCTCATTCCCACATTTTCTCAAACCTGTCACTTTCCATTTTGGACTTGGACTTTGAGGAGATGTAAATGGTAGAGCACGTCTTCTCATTGAATGATCAGATTTGGGCGCAAGTGGCTTCCTTTAATCATGCTCACCCTGGCTTCAGGCTTTCTGTCATTCCATTCTCATTGTCACCAAGGGAGGGGTTAAGAGAACCAGAGTGCCTTCTCCCAACGACAGCAGTGGGGCCAGGACCGGTAGTCCTTTGAAGGTTAAGCATATCTCCTTCAAAACAGGTGATGAGCTCATCTTCTTGGACCCTCACACAACCCAGACCTTTGTCGACACTGAAGAGAATGGCACGGTTAATGACCAGACTTTCCATTGCCTGCAGTCCCCACAGCGAATGAACATCCTGAACCTGGATCCTTCAGTTGCACTGGTGGGTATTCGTAGGTTGAGTGGGCCAGGGGATACGATGTGTACAGATTGGTTCCCTGGGAGTTATCCAGATTGCTAGGTAGGGAGGCAAGAGTATGTTTGCTCACTATCTGCATTAGAGGCAGTAGAGTATAGTGGGGAAGGAATGGACCCTGAAGCCAAACTGCTCCAGTTGGAATCTTGGCTCTGCCTCTTACTAACTGTATTAGTCTGTTCTCCCACTGCTAATAAAG
The DNA here is from genome assembly GCF_043159975.1 of Macaca nemestrina. Lineage (NCBI taxonomy): Eukaryota > Metazoa > Chordata > Mammalia > Primates > Cercopithecidae > Macaca > Macaca nemestrina. The sequence goes on along the minus strand of NC_092145.1, from coordinate 47,187,968 downwards.
ACATACCTGAGGCTGGGTAATTTATAAAGGAAAGACGTTTAGTTGACTCATGGTTCCACATGGCTGGGGAGGCCTCCCAATCATGGTGGAAGATGAAGGAAGAGCAAAGGGGTGTCTTACATGGTGGCAGGCAAGAGAGCTTATGCAGGGAAACTCCCATTTATAAAACCATCAGATCTCATGAGCCTTATTCACTACCACAAGGACGGTATGGGGGAAACCACCCCCATGATTCAGTTATCTCTACCTGGTCCCACCCTTGACACATGGGGATTATTACAATTCAAGATGAGATTTGGGTGAGGACACAGCCAAACCATATCACTGACTACGCACTTAGGAGGAGTGAATCTTTCTGAGCCTCGGTCTTCTCATCTCTAACATGAGGAAAACAATAGTTCCTTCCTTATGGGACTGTATGAGGTGCAGTGCATGTAAGGCACTTAGCACTGGGCCTGGCACATTGTAAGCATTCTGTAAATGTTAATTATCATCATCTTTCCCCCGTTTCCTTCTTGTCCTCAAATTATTGCTACCCAGGCACAGGGAGGAAGATGGGATATCACTAGGGAGAGATAAGGGAGCAAGATGCCCTGGGTGCACACAATCTAGGAAGCTGCAGGGTTTTCCACCAGAAGTATGATTGGTGTCTACACACACTGAAGGGGCATCTGCCTGTGAAGTAGCCAGTGGTTCTGAGGCCTGTCTGCATCCTCTCCTCCAGTTTAATCCGATTGTCAGTATACCAGTGACCAAGAGCTGCGAGTCCTCCTCTTGTGAACCATTCTTTCACTACTCTGGGATGGCTTTGAGGTTGAGAAAGCGCAGACTGGTGGTTCACTCTATTCTCATAGATAACTTCCTGAAAGTCAATGCCAGCTTCTTAAGTATTGCCTCTAGCTAAAAGTACTATTTGGCTTTTGTTTGTTGGCTTAATTGAATGTTCTTTGGAGATGTGTATTTTTGTACACTGAAAGTAATGGAATTAACCCTACACTTTGAAGATGATCTTCAAGTTAAAATATCTCACAGCATGAGGAAAGAGGGAAAGGGACAGAGAGCAAGGGTGAGAATGAGATCAAGACTTGAGAGAGTAATGTGTATGTCTGGGTAAGGGGATGAGTTAGGAGAGAGAGAAGCCCAGGCAGTCTTCCTCCTTTATTGCTGGGAAGTCACATCCACAGAGACTGGCCCACATCCTAATTCTGGGCCAACAGCTCCATTGTGCAATACCAAGGATAATTCTAAGTTGTGTTCTTTTGCTTTTCCCTAAGGGATTTTTCTGCAAAGAAGAAAAAGACTTTGATAACTGGTGTAGCCTTGTTCAGAAGGTAAAGCTATATGTTTTTCTTAGTCTGAAAAATGAAGTCACTCAATTTTATTCCTTTTCAAGATTGTTTTTCATAGTAAAAAAAAAAATCCTACTCTGATACGACTTTACTGCAAGAGAAAGAAACTAAGGCAACAAAGAAACTATTAAGGTGTGGGGAATTGTGCATAACTTTGGGGGAACTGAACAAAAATTTTGGTTTGAAGTATCCTTAGCATGTCAAGGGAGTGATATTTTTGGTGATGAAACTTAATGTTTTATCTCATTAATAGAGAATTATTTTCTAAAGGCAATACTTACATTTTAGAATGCAGCAAAGCTGTATTTATGTCACATTTAAAGGTGGAATGAGAATTTTCTGGTAAGACTATGCCTTTTATTTTATTTTATTTTATTTTATTATTTTTTGAGACAACGTCTCGCTCTGTCACCCAGGCTGGAGTGTGGTGGCGGGATCTGGGCGCATGGCAACCTCCGTCTCCCAGGTTCAAGCGATTCTCCTCCCTCAGCCTCCCGAGTAGCTGGGATTACAGGCGCCTACCACCACACCCAGCTAATTTTTTTTTTTTGAGACAAAGTCTCGCTCTGTCACCCAGGCTAGAGTGCAGTGGCATGATCTCCGCTCACTGCAAGCTCCACCTCCCAGGTTCACGCCATTCTCCTACCTCAGCCTCTGGAGTAGCTGGGACTACAGGCACCCGCCACCACACCCGGCTAATTTTTTGTATTTTTAGTAAAGACGGGGTTTCACTATGTTTGCTAGGATGATCTCGATCTCCTGACCTTGTGATCTGCCCGCCTCGGCCTCCCAAAGTGCTGGGGTTACAAGTGTGAGCCACCGCACCCGGCCTAATTTTTGTATTTTTAGTTGAGACAGGGTTTCACCACATTGGCCAGGTTGGTCTCAAACTCCTGACCACAGGTGATCTGCCCACCTCGGCCTTCCAAAGTGCTGGGATTACAGGCATGAGCCACCGTGCCCAGCTAAGACTATGCCATTTAAATTAGGATATATACCATACATGTTGGACTGCCACTGAAACCATACCAATATGTAGCAATAGTCTCTTGGGACAGATTTAATTTGACTAACTGACATTTCTTTGGAGCCAATGCTTCAGGAACATCTCACCCCTAAAGTGAGCTGGACCCATGCATCTGGCACAGGAACTGTGCCTCATGATGGAGAATAGGCAGTGAGTGCTGGCCTTCATCAGATACTCCCCGCAATGTCCTTCCTTCCTGGCCAAACAGTATCTAGAATTGAAGATGGCTGGGTCTTCCGATGGTTCAAGTAGAGGATGCATGTATTTTCTAGGCCCCTATTTTCACCTGGCAACCAGCAGACCACTGTCTCAGGATTTGGGGTCAAAGATTGCCAATTAGAAATGTGACTCTGCAGTATTTAAAACTGTTTTGGTATCTCCCCAGGAAATTCTGAAGGAGAATTTAAGGATGTTTGAATTAGTTCAGAAACATCCATCACACTGGCCTCCCTTTGTACCTCCAGCCAAGCCAGAAGTGACAACCACTGGGGCAGGTAAGCTGTTGTTCAGTGGCTCTCAGCTAGAAGACCCATGTATAGCAATTGTTTTATGAGAAAGAAGGAATTGTGGCCCATGCTTTCTGTGGACAGTAAAATTTCTACTTAGCTGGAGTGATCAAAAAATGGTGCTTCCGATTATTTTAATCTTCAGATGAGCTGATATTTACCAATTTCAAAGAATGATAAAAGAAGAAAATGAGCTCGTTGCAAAAGTTCCATGCAAAATCAAGATGACTGGATTGCTTTTTCAGGGTCTGGTTCAGGATAGCAAATTGAGGCCATCGATAATTCAAAGGTATCTTGAAGGGCTTGCAGAGCCTTGGCCACATCACCGTCGTTAGGTTTATTTAACAAGTCTGGCTATTTTGAGTCTTTATAGAGAATTCTAATACTTGGCAGTAGTTCTAATTGTAAGTCTCCTCCACACAAGTCTTTCTTTAGTAAAGCAATTAAAATTGCATAGTCTTAACTACTGAGTAATGTATTGATTGACCACTTCAACCCAAGTGTCAAGCTTTTCTTCTTACTCATTTCCATATTCTGATAGAATTCATTGACTCTACTGAGCAACTGGAGGAGTTTGATCTGGAGGAAGATTTTGAGATTCTGAGTGTGTAGAATCCTGGGAACTCAACTTGAAGGTCTGTCTTCCATCTGGCACCATAAAAACATGAACTTATTACAGAAAACTTTTCTAGTCAACAAGTGCCTATATGCCAATAGCATACAAACTCAATAGCAATCATGACTGAGCCAATCACTGTTTCTCAGAAAAACAAGACAAAACAAATGACAGTAACCCTTCCCTGGAAAGAAATAGAACAATCATGGAGCCTAGGAGCAGACAGATGAGAAGGAGTTCATTGCTTCCCAGCTTGTCTTACATGGCTACAGCAAGTCTTCAGCTGCTGCAATGAGGAAATGGACATCTAGAAGACAGGCAGCAACTCTCAGCTTGCTTCAAGCACCAGCAGATAAAAGATGGTTAAGCTGTTCTTCTTCATCCTTTCAGATGTGACCTCTTTGGGACTAAATACTAAGAAGCAATCTGTTCTCTTGCTCAAATAATAAAGTGACTGAATCAGGGAGGAAAAGGTTCTTGTTAAATTATTTGATTGTGTAGTTTAAGTAATTATAATTTATATCAAAATGTTTGTCAAAGAAACGATGTCAAATGTACACTGCTAGATCTCCCTCCTATTTGCGGGAATCTTACTATTTAATGGGTCACTGTCCCCATTCTTACTGATACTTTTGTCAGATGTCACCCTGTCCTTAAATCATGATCACTTAAATCAGGGGTCAGCAAACTTTTTCTGTAAAGGGCCAGACGGTAAATATTTTGGGCTTTGCAGGCCATGTGGCCTTTGTCACATCTACTCAACTCTGCTGTTGACATGCAAAAGCAGTGATAGACAATATGCACGTAAATGAGCGTGGCTGTAATCCAAGAAAACTTTATTTACAAAAACAGGTGGAGGGCTGGGTTTGGCCTGCAGGCTGTAGCTTGCCAATCAGCGACTTAAATTGTTGATTTTTGTTTGGTAAATTAAAAATAAATTGTGTTTGAAGTATACCCTACTTGGTTGACAGCCATATTTAGAATTGTTCATGTGGTAAATTACACACTTAATCTGTGCATCATGTACAATTCCAAACCATTTGAGGAATAGCAACGTAATAGGTTTTAAAGCATGTATTCATCAAATTAGCTTTCCTAACCACTTTCCTGTGAGGATGAACCTCAAGCCCCAGCCGTATCTTCCCATTTTCCTTTCCTTGCTCCCTTAACTTGCCTGCATTTCACCCCAATCCTTAATCAAGTCCTGAGGAAGGCCAACAACTGGAAGCTAGCACCAAACCAATTCACTTGTTTCCTTAGATTCCAAGTTTTTCTTTTTTCCCCAGTATATTCCAATGGTTCAAAATTCAAAAGATATAAAATTATATTCAGTGACTTGACTCTCTCTCTGATAGGTCAGTTCCTCCCTTGAAAATTCCCGATGGTATTAACTTCTTGTTTATCCTCCCAGAGGATGTATTTTATGCATATATAAATATATGCACACACACACACAGAACTCGGATTTGTTTTTAATGACTCCAACATTCTCTTTTATTTTATCTACAAATGATCCTAAGGCTGCAGAAGTATGAAAATGCCTTTCTTGAACTCTTTTTTTAATTCAAAAAATTTATTTATTTTTATCAACGTACATCATGCTTTGATATGTTGAACTCTAGCATGTGACAGGGATAAAAGCAGGCATAGGCTTATCTTGAAGCAGCTAATGGGTTTGTTGACCGTTAGAGGACTGTTTCAGCCCTTTGACTTTGATCATCTTCTAATTTTTTCCTGCCTCAGTGTTTTTTTATAGAGTTCGACTTGGCAGTAACAGAAATCTCTCAGGCTCTGAGAGGGACTCATAAATTGCAGTGAGATGGACATTAGAAAAGTTTTCATAAAAGAGCATCAATAAAGAGTCACATGTTCCGATTTCATTTATTTTAGTTGCTATGTACAAAACTGACATCATGCTTATTACTCAGGAGGTGAAGATAATAATAATTCAGATTATGCTGATTATGCTTTGTCTGTATTGGCACAGTGTATATAATACTTAAGGAAACAGAATCACCTGGAAGAAATTGCCTCATGTCAACATAGCTAAGAGTGTTCTGGGAAACTGGTAATTAAAGAAAATGGCTAAAACAAATTCCCCTAAACAGAATACAGTGTACTGCATAGCCAATTCAGGCTTGCTTCAGGTCTGCTAACTGCTCAAGAGAAGAGTGTGCTAGATTTTTATGAGGTTTAAAAAAACATATTAAAATAGTTTAATAGGCTACCTGTGAAAGAGCAATTGGGCAACCATTTAGCAGAAAGTCTTTAACATCCTCAGAATATAAGGAAACCAACACTGTGCACCTTCAATTTGCCACATTGCACACATCTGGATGGCATTTGGAGTAAACAGGGACTTCTGAGAAACTGGGATGTGGGATTTACCTTTGTGTTCCTGGAGTCAAAAGCAAAATTCACACATCCTTACCCACCCACACCTCTACTCCTGGCCCAGGAAAAAAGGCTGTCATTCTCATTCCCTTTGATAGGCTTGGCCACATTTGTTGCATCCTCTGCTCTACTTTGGACCAGGCCAAGTCCTCTGTCTCTGGCTGGAGGGGGAGCCGGCAAGGAGGAAACGGTTTGTCTAGGACCATATGCCATTAATGACCACCACCCCCAACCCAGCAGCTGGACTTCAAGCCTCCCTAAGCCATATGGGGCCCAGTCTTGTTCATTCTAGAGAGAGCTAAAGCTCACCCTGGGCTACTGGGTGGCACCTCATTTCAATTCTCTTGCCTGCCTAGACACAGTGGGCCTCCTTGAACAGTGAGGACTTGCCCTGTACAGACTTGAGCCATCCATGAATATTCGCTTAGATAATTTAAGTGTGGAAACACTGGGTTCTGGTTGAAGCCAAATAATGTGTGCTGACCTCTGTACATGAAGAAATGACTGATTAGCGATTAGGGAGAGCTTTTCGATCAAGACAGTGAGGAGAAAGCGAGCAGTGGTGGCCCATAAAATCTTTCTGAGGTAGCCATGAATAGTCACACAATCATCCAAATCAAACAGTAGCACCAGCTTGACGGAAACGGGACAGCAGATCTCAGCAGGGTGGGCTCATCTCTCTGGACCCGAGGGCTGGGGTGACGAGTGTCCCGTAGTCTAGCCCAAATGAGACTCCAATGTACAACTTGACAGATAGGCAAAGGGGCTCAGGCCTTCCTTCTTCACACCATTCAGGTTTGTGAGGTGACTGTTGTGAGGGGCAGGGGAGGGCAAGGGGCAGAGTGGCAGGTGCCACCCTACAGGCTTTTCATACACACCTGGCAGCGACTGACTCGAGTGTGGAGCTGCCCAGCTTTCAGCGTTTCAGACACAGGCAACTCCCCAAACTGCTGCCTCTCCTCCACTGTGGTCAACCAGAAACTGTATTTGTTTGCAAAGTAGTGGCAGGTGCCTCGGGCACCACTGCACTCAATGAAAGGGGTGGCCCGAAAGTCCTCTAGGCAGGAGCCAGGTGAGACCAGGGACTGGCCTCCACCCTCGGCACCAGCGGCAGTGTGCTGAAACAGACAGGAGATTCGTGCGTGAGCTGTGCCTGCCAACGGTTGGTGTGGGGAGGGAGGGGTGCTCCGCTTCTACAGGAGGCATATGAGCTTCATTCCTAAGCCCTGGTTCTTTGTCTCAGCCCCCACTTCAAGCCAGCATACCAAGAGCTGTGTTTTAGGGGCAGGGGCTGCTTGTCCTCCCTGATAGCAGCTTTCAGGGCCAAGAGTGCCCCCCTCCAAGCTCCCTAGTGCCCCCCCTAACCCATTATGTGGGCAATGACTACATGTCAAGCAGTAATTCCCAAACTGCTACTGTCCCACTGGGTTCAGAGGTGTGTTAGGTACCGCCTTGCAAAATTTCCACTGACAAATGGATCTGAGAAAGGCTGAGTGAAGGAAAATTCAATAGGCTTCTGGACTGCAGTTCTCAGAGCCCTCTCTCAACCGTGCACTGTACTCTAAGAAGGGAAAGAGGGACAGTCCAAAACACTACTGAAGTTTTCCTTAATTTGTTGTATTTGGCCCAAATGTCCCGGCCCTCACCTCGGAGGGCTCCCTCAGAATTCAGTTTCAGGGCTACACATGAGCTGGTGGTCTTCAGTTACTATTCCCATAGACGGCAGCTTCAGTCTCTCCACACTCCTGCCTCTCTCCCTTCACTTTAGCTGGGCTATCATCTGGACCACAAGGAGATAGGGAAGAGGCCTAATGCACAGCCGTGTCAGAAAGTGGCCAATGGGACAAATGCCCAAGTTGGCACACAGGGACTCCTTACTTTGCAGAACTTTGCAAAAGTGAGAGTCTCCATGGGACCTTTCAGGTGACCTTTCCTGACAACTGCAGCATCAAAATTTTCCTCATTTTGACCCTGAGAATCAAAAACTTTCTAAAACGCACAACACATTTTCCTGCTTTACTGAGTAGCAGACACTAGGTTATTTGAAACTTTGCAGATGAATCAGGCTCATCATTGTGAATGTCAGTTTTTGTGGGGGATGATTATGCAAGAGCCCCATACCAAGGGGTACAGCCCATAGAACTCTTGGGCCTCCTTTGAATGATTTTCTTCTTTTTAATAGGTATGTCTCATTGCTTCAGCATGCCTTGCTAGGCAGTCCAACTTCTCACCCTTACATATCTTCAGGAATAATATTCTAGTAGGTTAGAATTAATGTGTAAAGGAAGAGTAAAGAGATTCTGAATAAGGGCTAAGAGCCCTCCCATAAGCAGAGCACATGAGCTTTAGTACACAGCGTTTGTACCATTTCCTGTGGAAGCTCAGGGGCCTCTTCTTATTTCCTGGTCAGGGTGGTGGACAGGACAGAAGGACAGGTGAGGTGGTTCTGTATTACATTGGGATAAACTATCCAATGTCCAAAGACAGAGCATAACAAGGGAAAGTACCTTTCTCTGGGTAGGTACGCTAATGTTAGGGAGCCTGCAGCTTTGGTCGTTTTTTAAAGACACTCTCACCATCTCACCCTTGGCAATTCAACAGAGAAGCTCTGGCAAGGCGGAGTACTTCAATGGGTGCCACAGTGGTTTCCCCTGGGGGATGTCCTGACCCTAAACCTGACCTTTTATTTCCATCCCCAGGTATTCAGAGGATATTATGTAAGGGATGTGATGCCTCTTTGGGCCTGCAGATTATTCTTTTTCTTAGCAAGACACATAGCACGGTGGCCGCTGCCTTCCCTCCGAAATGGAGAGACAGCAAAAATACCAGCAAGGACATATAAACACAGCATGCACTCATCAAAGCCTTTTGGGAGGAGATGGCCGAGGCCAGAGGGATCTGGGAGGGTGGACAGAAGAGGGGACAGTACCATGGCTGGGCTGATTAGTGAGACTGTGTCCTGGCCCTGAGTGGTGACAGCCTCTCCCTCACTGTCCTCTCAGATCATAGTGTGTTTTGCTCTTCCCTTGGGTGTGGCATAACTGAAGCAGGCATGGAGATGGCGGGGCACTGACCTGTGACTCACAGATATTCTAGCCCCTGAACCACTGGGTGCAAACTGCTGTCTTTCCCCTACACTCATAACTACCTGCCATTCATGCAGAACTGGGTTCTCCACTCTTTAGCCAAGCCCAGTCCAAGCATTTCTCTTCTTTTCAAACTCTATGCTTTCTACCTGGTGTCCCTTGAGCCTGGAAACCAGTCCAAGGGGCCCTTTGCCTCCAACTGGGGGAGGGGACAGTGCAGGACCTTACCATGAGGAAGGAGTACCCAATCCAGAGGCTGCGCCAGCCCAGGGGGCACTGCGGGATGGTGATGTCCTGGCTGTGCACAGCAATGGCTTGCGAGGGTGCCTCACACACAGAGCAGCGGCTGATGTACTGGGGAATCTGGGTCTGGCTGACGGGCATCATGGGGATAGGGGCAGTAGTGGAGAGCCAGTAGGATTTATCATTGCGCCTGGCATAGTGGCACACCTCGTTGATGTTGCAGTAGATGAAGGGCATGGTGCTGAAGCGGGGCAGACAGGAGCCAGCAAAGCCTGGAAGGAGAGAAAATGGGCAAGGGCAGGGAAGGTCTGGCTGAGGGGCTTTGACGAGACGGTGGTTTGGGTTTACATCCAACCACTTGCACCAGACTGAGGCAGCGCTCTCCTTCCAATCCTGTAACATTGTACACGCGCTGAAGTGTGTTGATCAAATTCTATTTTAAATGCACCAGGGAAATTTGATAATAACAAGAATCTTTTTATAAGCTGTATAATTCTGCCCTAATCTGCTTTGAAAGAAACAGCGCTTAATAGACTGAGTCTGCGTTTAAGATTTAGCACACCTGCAGACAACACAATTCATTCTCAGGTAATCATCACTGCCCTGCAGGTCATATTATTATTGTTACTACTACTAATTGCTAATATTTAATGGATGCTTAAATGCCAAATGTTGCTCTAAGCATTTTACATTGGGTGATTGATTCATGCGATCTTTCCACCAACCTGTGTGATAGGTACTAGAGTTAGCTTTGTTCCATTAAGGAGGAAGCCAAAGCCTAGAGAGGTTGAATAACTAATGCAGTGTACACAGCTAGTAAGTGATAGAGTCAGGATTTGAACCCAGATCCACCTGACTCCAGAGCTGATGCTTGTAACTCATTACACAACAGTGGACCTAGAAAGGGCTGGGAGAAGAGAGGGGTTGGCTGTTGGTGTTTGTGGGGACAAGTGACCAGGGCTGACTGTCAGAGCTGGTACCTACCCAGGTCCTGGTTATGGGCTTTCTCTTGCCCCTCCACGAACAGTAAGCTGTACCCCACCCATAGCTGGCTCATCCCGATGGGACACAGGGGCACCTGTTCCGACTGGCTGTGCTTTACCAACGTGTAGCCCACTCTCGCGCTCTGGCCAGGCATTCCAGGCATCCCGAAGGGGCCTTGCTGCCCTGGAGCTCCTGAGAGAGACAGAGCATAAAAGGTGAGTGTGGTGCAGCTAATGATAACATCAGCTACTCACATTGTGCCACGCATTGTGCAAGGCATGTTATACACATATGTTTTCTCACTCAATCCTCACAATGACCCTGGAAAATGGTATTACCACCCCAATTTTTAGATGAGGAAATTGAGGCTCGGATGTCCTACAGCTAGTAAGTGGTAGAGCTACAACTCTATCTCAGATGTATCCAGCTACAGAGGCCCCAGTTTTCAAAGCACATTGTTAGGCTTCCTTCCCATAGCCACCTGGCCTTGGGGTCTCTCTGAGTGGGGATTAGGGTATGGAGAGGGATACTTCTCAGGTCCAGCCTTGCAGGCCCTCATAGGAGATAACTATGTAGCTGCTGAATCAGAGGCATTAAAAGCAGAGTTAGGATTAGCAGGGTAAAATCTTGCCCTCCTCTCCTGCCCATGACAGATATGACAAATCAACTGCCACAGTTTCCCACCGAGCCTCTGAACTGTTCTCTACTCAGGACAACTAATTTGTCATCCCCAATGTAAAGTGGGACATAAATAGAAGAGGTATACGGACACCCACACCTTATCTCAAGTGTTGTTATCCCTTGAACATCGCCCTCCCATGTGTGTCAGAATCCCTGGGTAGAAAAGGGGAGGTAGGCCGGGCGCGGTGGCTCACGCCTGTAATCCCAGCACTTTGGGAGGCCGAGGCGGGCGGATCATGAGGTCAGGAGATGGAGACCATCCTGGCTAACACGGTGAAACCCCGTCTCTACTAAAAATACAAAAAATTAACTGGGCGCGGTGGTGGGTGCCTGTAGTCCCAGCTACTCAGGAGGCTGAGGCAGGAGAATGGCGTGAACCCGGGAGGCGGAGCTTGCAGTGAGTGGAGATTGTGCCACTGCACTTCAGCCTGGGCGACAGAGCAAGACTCCGTCTCAAAAAAAAAAAAAAAAAAGAGGAAGGGGAGGTAAAGGGCAGGGGGCCATCTGTAGTATAAAGATAGACCTTTTAAGCACTGGAAGAGAGCCCAGAAAAGGATTTGGAACAGTCCTTTGCCTTCCAGAATGTAGGGTATCCCTTCACAGGCTCAGAGGGTAGTGAGGAGTGAATGGACTTAGAGCCCAGTTTTTGAGCATCTTAGGAGTGTCAATCGCTACTACTGGGTTTACTAAGTTTCAGACTTGAAGTTTTACTCACCCGCTAGCCTCAAACCCTCCCAGACCCTGCCCCGGCCCCCACCTCCTAATGTGGCATCACCAGACCTTCAAATCCTGGAGGGCCTTGCAGTCCAGGCAGACCAGGATCACCAAGAGCCCCAGGTGGGCCTGGGAGCCCACTGGGACCATCTTTGCCGGGGATGCCAGGTAAACCTTTGGAGCCTGCAGGAGAGAAAGCCCAAAGGAGGGTACTCAATGTAGAGGGTCCTCAGGTGCCTTCCCCAGGAAAGGGGATTTGTGTATCATGCCCAAGACTCACTAGGAGATGGTGCACTGGCTGTCGACTTGGTATGCACACTGCACATCAAGGCTGCAGCCGCCTGGGCTAGTTCTTAGTTCATGGAGGCATCTCTGCCCTGGGGCAGTGCCCTCGACTTAGCCTATCTGAGCCCCTTCATGCCCACTTCCTCCTCCCTTCTTATCCTCCCAGCAACATTGGAAATTATGCAGGGCAACTTCTAGCATCCCATATCAGAAATGAAGACACCGAGGCCGGGCGCAGTGGCTCATGCCTGTAATCCCAGCACTCCGGGAGGCCGAAGCGGGCAGATTGCCGTAAGTCAGGAGTTTGAGACCAGCCTGGCCAACATGAGGAAACCTTGTCTCTATTAAAAATACAAAAATTAGCTGGGTGTGGTGGCATGCCCCTGTAGTCCCTGCTATTCGGGAGGCTGAGGCGGGAGAATCACTTGAATTCGAGAGGTGGAAGTTGCAGTGAGGTGAGATGGCGCCAATGCACTCCAGCCTGGGTGACAGAGCAAGACTCCGTCTCAAAAATAAAATAAAATAAATAAATAAAAGGAAGAGGAAGAGGAAGAAGAAGAAGAAGAAAAGGAGAAGGAGAAGGAGGAGGAGGAGAAGGAAAAGGAGAAGAAAAAATGAGGATGCCGAGACCCAGACAGACTTCTAACTTACTCCAATTAGAGGCCAGGTTTTCTGTCCCCCAGCCTTGGACTTTCTTCATTGCCTTGTGTGGCCCTTTATTCACCACCACACTCCCTCCATCTCTCTGCCGCACATTAGAGAGGGGCGAGTGGTCTGGAGTAGCAACCTTGCTCTGCACTCATCCTCTAAAGCCAAGTACCAAGTACAACCACCCTGCTGGTCCTGCTGGCCCTTCTTCTCCCCAACAGGATGCTTGGGAGCTTTGTGAAGGAACAGAGGCAACGTTTGATGAAGACAAACCCTTGGAGCTGGACGTCCAAGCCAGGCTCTCAGCCAAGCTGTCTCAACTCCCCAACAAATCTCCTTTCCCTGGCACCCTCCTCACCTTGTAGGCCTACAGGGCCTTGAGCCCCAGGGTCCCCAGTGAGGCCAGGGATGCCATCGATCCCTGGCAGACCCAAGGGTCCAGGAGGAACCTGGACAGCTTCTGCAGTTGGTGTTTGTCCAGGAGCACCTTGGGGGCCAGAAGAGCCTGTGGGCAGGTGGGGGAAATAAGAACATCAGGCTGAGGCAGAGGGAGGTGAGTGGGGCCCTAGACCCCTTCTTTACTATCTTGTAATCAACCGTTTTCTACCTTGTTTGTCCCCACAGGATATCTGGATATCTCCAGGATGGCACTGTGTGATATTATACAATGCCTTCTTTATCCATCTCTCTCCCCAGTGGCTGGGTAGCTCCACGAGGGCAGGAACTGGGTCATATTCATCCTGTCTCCTCGGGACCCAACACTGGGCCCAATGGGTGACAGGCAGTCAGGAAGCATTTGCTGCTAATACGGTGAGCTGAGTCTTCTTTCAGGACCAGGGTGGCTTGTTTACTCACTGGTTAGAACACAGTGCCAAGGAGGCTGAGGGGATGCTTCTGACCCCAGTTGATATCCCAGCTTAGGAACCCGGTGCCAGCCAGCTGCCTTTCTAATAGCATAATTTGCTTAGTAAGTCATGGAACAAATATTTCCCCAGTGCTTATTACATGCCAGGGTCCTGGTAGCTCTGGGGATAGAGCAATGAATATGACAGATATTTATGGAGATTATGGTCTGACGATAAAGACGAATAATGCCTAACTCGACAAATACTGTTAATCTGAGTGCAAGTTGGGAGAAGTGTTGTGGAGGAAAGGACTAACACAGGGACACTGGGAGGGAGTAGAGGGTGGCATGGGGTGGAGGCGTCTGTTTTAGAGAGTGATTGGTGGCCTTTTGCAAGCAATGGCATTTAAACTGAGACCATTAAAACATTAGAAGGACTTTGCTATTTAAAGAGTAGAGGGGCAAGTACACTCTGGGAGGTAGAAGTAGCATGTGCAAAGGCCCTGTGGTAGGCCAGGACTTGGTATTTTTGGATCACTGAAAGAGGCCAGTATGGCAGGAGCACAGTGAGCAGCAAAGGGGAAGGGCTGGTGATGAAGATGAAGAGGGAGGCATCACACAGGGCTTTGCGGGCCACAGTTAGTGTTCATTCCTATGCCATGGGAAGCCACTGGATGAGTTATGTTTTTATAAGCTTTTTTTGGCCACTATGTGGAAAAGTGATAGCTAGAGTGGGGGGAGGAAGGGTGCTGCATGAGAACTATTGGTGGCTTGGATCTGGGGGTAGCAGCCGAGGTACTGCGAGGTGAAGAGATGCAAGGCACATTTAGGAGGTACAAGCCTCAGGGCTTGCTAATAGATTGCATGTGTGTGAGTAGGGTGGGAAAGGATGCGAAAGATGGTTCTTTATTTCTGAATTGAGCAAACGGGTGGGTGGTGATCTGAGTGCAAACCCAATGCCCTAGTACTAATGCAGAGATAACACAGAGAGAGGCAGTCAGTAGTAGGATCCATGGTGGCAAGGCAGCAGTGGTCTTCAGTCCTCGGAGGTGACAGAGGCTGAAGGATCCCCAAGGGAGAGAAACTGCCTCCCTGGGGTAGCTTGATCCAGCTGCTTTAGACATCCAGGCTTTCTTGGCGTGGTGAGCAATGACGCCTGAAGGAACCTTACCACCAGGCCCCTCCCTCAAACTCTGGATCAGCCCAGCAGGTGCTCTCAACTTACCTCTTGGCCCTGCCTTCCCCTTCATCCCGGGAAATCCTGGGTCTCCAGGTGGCCCAACCTTGCCTGGAGTCCCCATGAAGCCAGGCTCACCTCTCATGCCTGACAAAGTCCAAAGGAAGGAAGTCAGGTCCTGGCATGGTAGGGGTGGTAGGGGTGGTAGGGGTGGAGGATAGGCAGGGGTGAGGTAGGGAAGAGCATCAGCCACCGGCCTTTCTTCACAGGACTGCCAGAAGGAGCCCTGGCCGTGGAGTGGGGAAGGGCCTAGCAGCCAGCCAAGCAGCCATACCTTTCAGTCCTAGCTCTCCAGGAAGGCCAGAAAAACCTGGAATTCCTTGGTCTCCCTTAGGCCCTTTAGGTCCAGGAATTCCAGGGAAGCCAGGGTCTCCGGTGTTGCCTTGATTCGAGGATGGCCCAGTGGGACCTGGGGGTCCAGGGGGGCCTGGGCGGCCTAGGGATAAGATCGGAAGAGGGGCGAGGGGCAGGTGAGCAGGTAGTAGCCACTGCTGAAGGCCTGGGGACTGACAGGACTCCAAAGCCCCTTCCCAGGACAGAGAATGTTCCCTCACCATCTGTGGGGTCCTAGTGCCCAGACTTTCCCAAACCATTTCAGCAAAATGCACCCGGCTGAAGTCCCCTGTGTCCCCGCTCGGGGAGGGATGTGAAGCCAAACACGCTCATGTATGTCCAGCAACAGGGACTTGGCTGCGCTGTATACATGACTTCCCCAAATGTCAGACAAGAGGTGGTGGCTAGCCCTCTTTTGGGCTTCCTGTCTTTACCTCGTTCTCCATCTAGGCCTGGTCGCCCGGGGTCACCAGGCTGTCCTGCTATGAGTGAGGGCAAGGAGATGCCTGGGGCACCGGGGAGACCAGCAGGGCCCTGGAGACCTGGGAAACCTGCAAGAATAAATAAAAGGGGCTGGATAGGCTCTGTGTGCCCGGAAGATGGCCAGGCTCGCTCAGAGAAAATGGAAGCTCACACAGAGAAAATGGAAGCAGTTAGGTAGGAGCCAGACCAGAGAACGCCAGCAGAGGGCTCTTCTCCCCTAATCCTTCCTTCCCAGAAAGCAGACAAACAACTGAAGAGGGCTCAGAGCTGGAGCTGCGTTTTATTGGAAAGTTCTAGCTCCCTTACCTCAGTGGTAATGGAAATATTTTAGGCCAATTTCTCCCCCACCAGAAAGAAAAGAAGGCATGACTGAGCACCTGGACTTTTAAGTTTCCGAAGTGATTTTAAACCTACTGTCTGTGTCAAAAAACACCTCTTAAGTTAGCCAGTTATGTCTGATGCCGCACAAAGGTTATAGAACGTAGGCCACAGGCCCCAGCCAGTCAGAACAGACACCAGGCCAATTAGAATGGAGGCAGCAAGAGTGTGGTGCCTCTGTGTCTTCTAGGGCTATCTTCTGCAATTTCTAGGCAAACTGGAAAACAATCTTTTATAGGTCATTCATGATATGAGCCAAGTGATTGCTTAATTGCCTATGGAACAAATGTCTCTGTACTAAATCCCTCCTCCCTTTTGGCCAAAGAGAATAACCACTTATTACAATAGATACTGAATACTCATTTGCTCTAATTTTAATACTGCTTTACATGTTTTCTGTTTGTGGAACTATTTCTATTGTAATATGTTCGAAACCAAAACTTTCATCTGATCACAGAAGATTTATTTAATGTTCACATATCAAATACATAGATGGTCATCTTGATGGGAAAACACAAATGTAGGTGTTGATATTATTCATGTAGCATGGAAGATATGTATTAATTACTTTGGGATAGTCTAGAAGATATTCAAATGAAGATAAATGGATTCAAACTGGTTGATAAACTGTTCTGGTGGTTGAGATTCTTAATTTTTGTTTGCGACAAGAAAATCCAAAAATGTTAATATCGAATTTTATCTTCTGTGACAAGAAAAATGCAAAAATATGCTGAATTTCTCCTATTAATCTAAAATATGGTAAATCCATGAAAATTTATTAAAATGATGGTAGATTCGGGCATTTTTAAACAGCTCATTAATTAATTGAATCTTGAAATTTAGACAAGGAAAAAATAAATTTTGAGAAAAGTCTCTCTAGGTCTCTTAGGTCCGGGGAAAAAAACAACAACAACACACACACACACACATACAAAAAGAAAACTAGTAGCTAAGCCATGTGGTGGTACTCATAGCATTGTTACTTCTGGCTTGGTGAGCCTTTGAAATATTTTTCTTTATCCCCAGGGTAAAAATCTGAAAAGAAAGACATATTGTATACTTTTTTTCTGAAAATACAGCTCTACACATATATTATGTATATAGATATATAGCTTATATATATGTAAACTGAAATTACGCTACCTAATAAACAAGACACCACATGTGTAATAGAGTAGGCAGTGGTGGGCAGTACACAGATTATAAAAGTTCCCATGGCAGTTTTTGGAGACTGTTTTTCCCTTTAACTGTTTCTTGATTTTATAATTACACTTACGTGTTATTAAACCTGAAATAAAGGCACTACTGACTTTAAGTACTGCAAAAAGCTCATGCATTTCTTTAAGAATAAAACACTTTAAATGAGCAGATGAAAATGCAAAACAGCCCATTTTTCCAACTCAGTCCAGTGTCAAAGCCTTGAAAAAACAAAATATATAAATGCAGCCTCTACATATTTAGTGCAAATATGAAAACAGTATCACTGAAAGTTATTTAGATAACAGTATTGTAATGAGAGGGATTGTTCTATGAAGTTTTTTTTACTGGTTAGTTTGTTTGAGATAGGGTCTTTCTCTGTTGCCCAGGCTGGTGTGCACTGAGGTGGTCAGGGCTCACTGCAACCTCAACCTCCCAGGCTCAAGCGATCCTCCCACCTCAGCCCCCTGAGTAGCTGGGATTACAGGCACACAGCACTATGCCCTGCTAATTTTTGTATTTTTTGTAGAAACAGGGTTTTATCATGTTACCCAGGCTGGTCTCCAACTCCTGGGCTCAAGCAATCTGCCTGCCATGGCCTCCCAAAGTGCTAGGATTACAGGTGTGAGCCACTGCACCCAACCACTCTTACGATGTTTTCTTAGGAGTAAACCATCATATTGCACTGACTCCCACTGTCAAATCAAAGATAGGTTTCTGTGTGTGTGTGTGTTGGGGGGGGGGGGTGGTATGATATTTCTTGTATTCTTTTTAAAGAAATTGTTTTAATTAGATATTGAGAAGACATGACATAATATTTATAACATTATGCAAAGAATAATTCAGATACAATGAACGCTTGTGTTTCAACCACTCAACTTAAGATGTCACTTGGTTTGAATTTCCTTGTGTGCCCTCCACCCTCTTCCTTCCCTCACTCTCAGAGGCAATCACTCCTGAATTTTGTTCATCATCCTCTTCCTTTTTCTTCAGTTTGACCATATATATCTCTAAACAGTGTATTGGTTGGTTTTGCTTATTTTTGAACATTTATTGACAGAATCATACCGAATGTATTCCTCTGTGACATGTTTGTTTTTTGCTTAGTGCTATGTTGCTGAAATGCATCCTTCTTGACCTGTGCTATTTACTACATGTGTAATTATGATTTTATTATCTCAGATAGCTAAAGAAAATGAATAATCTAATGACCGTCAAGATTTGAAAACAAAAGAAAATGGCCCTGTGCTTTTATCCAGTTCCCTCTTCCTTATATCCTATGAAAGAAGACAGTCTCTGGGCAGGCTTGGACCCTGCTTTGAGCCCTTCCTCTGGAGAAGCTGCTGGCTTTCAGAAAAGAACAGTTTGGTCCAGATCAAAGGGAAGAAGAAACACAGAAACAGCAGATGCGTCAATTTAAAATGCAGCAGGAAATGAATATATGAATATAGTCCCTGGGAAACATACACACAGTATACAAACATGCACATAAACAAAATGTAGTGAGACCTCAAGCCCCAGAGCAAAGAGAAACAGGAAATTTTGCAAATATGATTTCCCCAGGTAACATGCAATAACATTCTTAAGTATATACTATGTGCCAGGCACTGAGCTTTTGTATATCTTACCTCGCTCCTCATTGATTCCTCAAAAAACCTATGAGGTAGGTTCTGTTATTATGTCCATCTTATACAAAAAGAAAACTAAGGGCTCATTTGGGATTGAGGAACAAGTAACTTCCTTGTTTAAAGTCATATAGCTAGTGAGAGGTATAGCTTGAATTTGAACCCAGCTAGTCTGATTTCAGAGCCCATACTCTTAACCATGATGCTATGCTGAATTCGTTTCCTGGTTAACATGGAGTGGAATGTACAAAGGTTTTTGGAACTTTCCTGAGGAAAAGTTGAAGAACACAAGTCATTTTTACTTTCTGAGAGGTGGGGAAAGGGAGACTCAGAAAGGGACTTCAGGCCATGTGATGAGTCAGGGGCCGAGATTAGGGTAGAACCTGCTTTCTAGTAAACCCAACAAATTCTAGTTCAGGGTATGCTGTGGTTCTGTCCGGTGGAGACTCGTATCATGTTAGTCTTGGGATCCTTCCAGCAGCCACACTGTCTTCCCAGGGCCCTGGGAGTGTCACCCACACTGGACACTGAGGAAATGCCAGCCAACCTCTCACTAAATGGACCAGCCCTGTCCCTCAGGACCAATCATTCCAAGCTGTGACCAAGCATGCCAGAGAGGCTTGAGGTTAGTAAGGAGGAGCAGAAGGGAATCTGGAGGCTAAAATGGACTTGGTGAACTGTGCCCTGACAGTCTTCACTGGAAAATGCTAAGCACAGCCTATCCTCTCCTTCTCAGCAGTCATTCCCACTGGGTTGTGAGACTCCCAGAGATGTGAAGACACTCACAGCCCAACCCTGTGAGCCACATGGCCCTGCTGTACCCTAAACCTGACTCCCCCAGGAAGGCCTCGCTCAGCCTCCGCAAGACCTGACTTGGACTCACCTCGATCACCTTTTTGCCCTCTCAGGCCCGGCTTCCCTGGAGCTCCGATGCCAATTCCTGGATATCCTTTTTCTCCTTTGGGTCCAGGGAGACCAGCAGGCCCAGGCACACCAGTGATACTAGGTCCTAGGAGGAGATGCAGGGGTAGGGAGCAGACCTCAGTGGAGGTGAGGCCTTCCTGCCTAGCTCACTTGACTGTGGCCTGAGAAGCCTGACTGACAGATACCAGAGGCAGAGTACTGAAGTAACAAGAAAGAAAGTTAATTTGAATAGAAGAAAAAAACCCCGCACTCTTTCTTCTCCATATCAAGGGACCTGAAATTGGAGGTTGATAAGGAGAGCTAGGAGTCCAAGGATATGGGATACACCACAGTCGAGAATTCATGGTGCCCTTGCCAAGCTTCTGGAAGAGCTGATGCCCTCCTCTTCACCCTGAGGGTCTTCCTAACCTGGAGTGCCATGGGTACCCTTGGTGCCCGGAAGCCCATTCAGTCCATGTAAACCAGGAAATCCAGGGAAGCCTGAGGGGAGAGAATGTCAAAAATGGCTCCAGCAACTCTGAATCATGAAGCATTAGCAAGAGGTAGCTACCTGCCCCCAAAGGCATTGCAAGGTCCTTATTTTAAAGTCCTGGCCTTTTTTGAGGCATTTACTTAATGCCCTAGGGGAGAAGAAAACACTCCCAACCTATACCCTACACCATAGGTTCTCATGACTCTTATCAGAGACCAATACAGCTTTGGGAGTAAGATGGCAGCTCATTAGGTATCCTGAAGAACTCAGAGTAGCAATGTCAAGACCTTGAGTTGTTAGCTCCCAGAGACTGGTTCCAGAAACTCACTGCCCAATTTCTAAGTCAGGGAAAGACTACATATGCCAGGGCAATTGCCTTCCTTGCTAGCTCTTCTCTTCATGGATCCCATCTTCTTCTCTTCCCACTCATGCTTGCCTGCCTTCATTACTCTTCATCTACCTTTCCCATGATTCCTCATGTCCAATGACTCCTGTAGGCATGGCTTAACCCTAGCTAGTATCTTCTAAGATAAAGTAGTTGGTGTCCTTCATTGAGGGAAAGGCTTTTCCCCACTGCCTGCTCCCAAATACACGTACCTTTGGGTCCTATTAATCCGGGGGGTCCTAGGGGCCCAATTGCCCCTTGATGACCAGAAGAGCCTGGAAGTCCTGGTTCTCCTCTCATGCCGGCAACCCCTGGAAACCCTAAATGTGAAACCAAGGCAGAAGTTCAGAATGGGGCATGGCTTGAAGCTAATCCAAACTCTTTCAGAATAAGGTTATCATGTGGCATGGTACCTGGAGCTCCACGAAGGCCAACATCTCCAGAAACACCAACTTTTCCATCTTCACCTTTGTTTCCAGGGAAGCCTATATTGCCTATTGGTCCATCTCTTCCTTTTGTGCCTATAAAATCAAGAAAAATGCTGAGTGATTAGGCCATATTTCTAGCAGTGTATTCCTCCATGGGAAAGAGTAGATTCTGAATTGCTGAAGGAGCTAGACCCAATGAAGAAACTCTAAAAAAGATAGTGGCGGCTGTTTTCACATTAGAAAGGTGCCCCACAATTGAGAAGCAAGTAAATTTGTTATGAGTATCCCTTCAGAAGTGGGAGCAATGAGTGGAAATGTTCAAGAAGGACAGTGTAGATAACAACTTCTAAACTAAGGGGATGTAGGCCATTATCCCAAAGGTCTTTGCCAGCCTATGAGTCTTGAAGGAAGAGTAGGCTGATTTGTTTGGGGAATTGACAGGTAGGAAATTTCTGCACTAGAGAGAAGTTGCAGAACTTGGGGTTGACCTCCAAAATTCCTTCTAATCCTCAGTTTTGTGGAGTCTGTGAGGCAAACAAGACAAAAATATAGCAACCTTACCTTTAAAACCAGATTCACCAGGTTGTCCCTTCGGTCCTGGGCTACCGGAAATTTCAAGTGTCTGGCCATTGTCTCCTGAGGATTCCAATACATTGTTTAAATGGCCAGGAGAAGCTATAGCTCTTTTTGAACTACTGAGATCTTTTGAACGCATTTTTTTTTTTTTTCAGATTCAGTGTAGCCAGAGGAGCTCCTTGATAAAATTATCTATTGGGTAAAAAGTGATGAACCACCATCCAGGAGCTGGGATGCTGCTACCAGACTACTGGCATGAAATGCTGCTACCTACAGCATATCTCCATTGGGAAACACATCACTAGGCTCAGTACGGGCAGAGAAGATGGTAGGCAGGGCCCTCAAACATCACCAGAACGGAACAGTGATGCCAGCAAGAATGGGAAATTTTCCTGCCTAGTGGGCTGGGTTTATCAGGGGAAGAGACTGGAGCCGAAGTTCTCCTCGCTGCTAAGTCTGGAAAGCAGATGGGCAAAACCGCAAAGCCAAAGGACATCCTTTTCCTTGGATCCATGAAAGCCACAGAGAGAGAGATCTTGCTAAGTACCACTGTTTGTTGCATTGTCTGTGAAGAGCAAGGACTGCAGAAGGGGTTTGGCCAAAGGGAAAATGTAAATTAATTCACTTTCCCCTAAACAGTCTCTCTGCTACCCCTCACAAGAGACCCTTGGGCCAGCCAGGTGCAGTGGCTCATGCCTGTAATCCCAGCACTTTGGGAGGTTGAGGCGGGCAGACCACAAGGTCAGGAGTTTGAGACCAGCCAGACCAACATGGTGAAACCCATCTCTACCAAAAATACAAAAATTAGCCGGGCATGGTGGTGAGTGCCTGCAATCCCAGCTACTCAGGAAGCTGAGGCAGGAGAATCGCTTGAACCCGGGAGGCAGAGGCTGCAGTGAGCCGAGATTGCGCCACTGTACTCCAGCCTAGGTGACAGAGCGAGACTCTGCCAAAAAAAAAAAAAAAAAAAAAAAAGAGAGAAAGAGACCCTTGGGCCTGCTAGAAATCTACCTTGCTCTAGAAGAACACATTAAAAGAAAAAAAAAAAATGCTCCTTACCTTTCAGGCCTGGGAGACCAGATGTTCCTGGGAGTCCAGACGACCCTCTGATACCTTGTGAACCCTTCAAAGCAACATGGGAATCATCATTTGTGCCCAGAGCTCAGGGCTGCCCACCCTCTTACTCCCTCACCCCTCACTGAGCCACTGCCTGAGAGATGTCTATCATGTATTCTGTGGCAAAGGTGGACTGTGGGCTGGAAGTCGGGATGTTACATCCTGCAAACAGGAAGGTGATGAACAAAGGGCAGAGGACATACTTAGGGTTTGTAGGGGAAGGATTTGATCCCACTGCTTATCAAAATGGGAACCTTAGGAAGACAAAGTGTGGCCATTCTAGCGAGTCTCTTAGAAAATGCAGAACATGACAGTTAGGCCAGGCACTCTATGGACTCAACACACAGTTGGCTACCACTGTCCTTGCCAAAGCTCTGGAGCCATTATGCATAGGAAGAAGTTCTGCTTCACCGTGCAGAGTTAGCCCTCTGCCCCAGGTTCCACAAGGAACACAAGGTCTTTCTGCTGCCAGGTAGCAGGCGGTATGTGTGCGGGTGCCGGAGTCTGAATTTGGGCAAATGTTACCATTTTCAGAGGACAAGCTGCCTTCACTGGCTAATGTCCAACACACTATCTGAGTCTGGGAAGTGGCCATGTCAGCTGCCATCAGCAAAGTTCTTTTCTTGATATCTGCTATGGTTTTGGTTCATTTTGAGATGTACCCAGTATCCAGTAAAGATTTATGCCGCTTAGTGCTTTGGGTAAGAGGCTGAGTACTGGGCTGGGTCACTGTGTGCACTGGACCACTACCCAGGACACCCCTCCATTGTGTCTGCTTCCTTGCCTGGCTTCATCAGACACATTGCCATATCTTCTAATTCTGAGCCTCTGTTCATGCTGGGACTTCTCCCAGAATGCATTCCTACTTTGTTTTCATCCCCCTAGAAAGTAAATAGTCAGGACTACCCAGTCTAGAACTATTTCTTTTCAATTGCTTCAGGTGTGTGTGTGTGTGTGTGTGTGTGTGTGTGTGTGTGTGTGCGCGCACGCGCACGCACGCACCATGTTCTCTCCACCAGATGGACTGACACTTTTGAAGTTCAGGGACTTTGCCCGCAAGGAGCACAGGTGTTCTGTGATTCAATTCATTGAGACCCTTTGATAAAGCTGCTATTTATGCAGAGCCGGCTGTGTGCCAGACACAATGTTAAGAGCTTTACATGTGTCATGTCACTTAACCCTCCCTACTGTCTGAAGGCTATTTAAATATTATTCCCAATTTTTACAGATGAGGAAAGTGAGGTTTAGGTTAAGGTAAACAGTGTGCACAACATCACAGAGCTAATGAGCAATGGAGCTGAGGTGCAAATGCAGGTTGGTCTCATTGCTAAGCCACCTCTTCCACCTTGCCTTGGAAGAGCCCAGATAAGCTGGACTTGATTCTTTACTAGTTGTTGCACCTTGTGGAGCTTCAAAGACCTTTCTAGCAAAACATCAAGAAGTTTTTACGAATTCTTACAATGTGTCAGGCTCAACATGAAATGCTGGCAGTGGGGTGCAGAGGAAAAAGCATATAAGGTAGTTCTTGTTCTCAAGCCCTAACAATCTCATTGAGGAAGTCAGACACACAGAGAAGCAATTAGAATTGATGTCAGCAGTGATAAGTATAGAGTGGCAGCACGGTGGGAGCTCGGGGACTCTTGGAGGAGAAGGTGCCTGGGCTGGGGACTGAAGGCAGGCAGATATTGGATAATTGTAAAGGCAGGAGAAGGCTCTGCCATGTCAGGGAGATGTGACAAAAGAACAGAGGAGGACATGTTCAGGAAAGGGTGGGAAGACCTGTCAAACTCAAGGAGAGAGCTCTCTCTGAGGATGTCCTGGGAGAAGGGGCTGAGAAGGAAGCTGGGATCAGAGAGGTGTGCAGTGAGGGTATATCCCCCTGAGATGGGGGGCCTTTCCTAGTATAAAGACAAAGATCTGGTCACACTTACACTTTCTCCTGGCATTCCTGGGAAACCTGTTATCCCAGAGGACCCCTTCAGGCCAGGTAAGCCCCGGATTCCCATGAAGCCAGGGGGACCTGGCTTTCCACTAACTCCTTTGATAGTGCCTGGGAGGCCAGGAGCTCCAGGCAGGCCTGGTGGCCCAGGTTGACCAGCCTCTCCTTTGTCACCTGTAAAAGAAATAAAAAGACTTGGAAAAAGATACTGGGCAAGAAAAACCCGGCTCACCAAGATTCAGGTGCCCCAGGTCACAGGCCAAGTGTAGGCTCAGGGAGCAGTTAGCTCAGAGGTGAAGGTGAAATGGGAAGAGATGCTTTACTCTTACGGGGCATCGACAGGGTCGCTTCTGCCATAACACTGGGAAAGCAGCACAGTGCTCAGGCTCCTCCAGGGGTACCACTGCCTGTGGTTGAAAACCTCAGTTCTACAGTGGCAATGACAAATAGCAGTCTCAAAGTCCAGGCAGCCTTCAGGCCCAGGGAAGGCAGCCTTCCTGGACTCCTTGCTGCCAGCCACACTGCTGCTCTGGGGTTGGGGATGGGGGGCTTTACTTCAGGGCCTTTGCTCAGGAAGGAAGCCCAGTTTGGTTATGAAGCCTTTCTTGAGCATTTCTCCTATCCATCCCCTGCCCCAGCACCTCTTGGCCCTGGAAATCCATCGGATCCGGCTGAGCCTTGAGAGCCTTTGTCTCCTTTGAGCCAAAGGTTTGACATTGGACGTCTTGGACCAGGTATTCCGACTGGCCCCGGATTGCCTCTGTCTCCTGCAGGGATGGAGATCAGCGTGAGAAAGAGAGCTTAGATGCAGGGTCAGGCAAAGGCTGACCTTTCACATCATTTCTTCCCATACCACCACAGCCCTGTTTTGGGGCCTTTCCATCTTATTCCCCACCCTTATTCCCCCAACTTCACATTTCTGTGTATGTCCTCTTCTACAAATCCCAAGTCCGTCAGCAACTTTAGACTCTCCTCAAAACCCTCCTCCACTGGTCTTCTGGGAATGGGCACACATGGCCTCTAACATGCAGTGTGAACTCAGAGGCGATCAAGTCTTTTGGTTTAAAATGACTTAATTCAGAAGCCCAAAATTTTATTATCTTACATAGATTTGGTACAAACCTCAGGAATGACCAAGTCAACAAACAAAATATATATATTGAAAAGCATGGGCAGCAGTTCCAGAATTCAATTCCCCAGCTCACCCTTTTCACCAGGAGTGCCAGCGTGTCCAGATGGTCCCATTTTTCCGGTTGATCCTGGAATTCCCTTTAATCCTCTTGTTCCAGGAATACCAGGCAGACCTGGTATTCCTGGAAAACCTACGAATCCAACAGACCCCTTCTCTCCTGTTGAAAAACAAGAACCTTTATTATTACTCCCATTTTACATACAAGGAAATGGAGGCTCAGAGAGGTTGAGTAACTTGCCCAAAGTCACACAGCAAGGAAGTTGCAGAGAAGGAATTCAAACCCAGGTTTCTCTAATTCCAAAGTCTTAGTCATTACCAAACTCTTATTTATTACATATTATACTACCTTCCTGAATAAGGACATAGCACTACACAATACAAAGGAAAGAAGTGGGCCCCTCTCAGCTGGGCATGGTGGCTCACACTGTAATCCTAGCACTTTGGGAGGCCAAGGCGGGTGGATCACCTGTGGTCAGGGGTTCCAGACCAGCCTGGCCAACATGGCAAAACCCCATCTCTACTAAAAACACAAAAATTAGCTGGGCATGGTAGCAGGCGCCTATAATCCCAGCTACTTGGGAGGCTGAGGCAGGAGAATCGCTTCAACCTGGGGGGCAGAGGTTGCAGTGAGTCGAGATCATGCCACTTCACTCGAAAGAGCAAAACTCTTAAAAAAAAAAAAAAAAAAAAAAAGTGGGCCCCTCTCTTATGATTCACCAAGTTACAGCTCATGTGTGACACAGAAAAAAAAAAAAAAAAAAAAAAAAAAAAAAAGCCTAGGGCCAGGAGGCAAGGAGATGAGCTTTAGCCTGGTTCTGCTGCTAACCAGTTGTGTGACCTTAAACCACTCACTTTCTCTGGTTTTAAATGGAGATACCACTTTTACAACTACCAATGGCTATCAAGGTATCAACCTTGATAGCCTCCATGCTCTCAGCCTCCATGGTAGGACTATGCAAATGAGTAAACCCAGTGTGGCTGGTACTGCCCAGGGCTTTGCTGACCATGATACTCAGTCTAGTGTTCCACCCAGCAGGCAGTGAGGGTGACTCACCTTGACCAGAGGTCCCCCTTTAGCACTAGCCTTGTCCAACTATCTTGACACAAAAGCCCTGTTCAACTCCCTCCCCATTTCCCATTCCTAGGCAGAGAGGAAGGAGCAAGCTGGGCAGCTGAAATGCTCCTTTTTAGCTTCACTGATCACTTCACTTACCCTTGGGTCCAGAGAGGGCTGGCAACCCAGCGACCCCTGGAGAGCCTGGGCTTCCTTTCAGCCCTATTAGGCCTGGATTTCCAGGAAGGCCTTTTAGCCCTGGCAGCCCTTTCTTTACAATTGATCCAGGAGGGCCTTTCTCGCCTCTTGTTCCTTTCTTTCCAGGATGCCCTGAATCAGCACAGGAGAGAACACAGGACAGCTGTCAAGTGAGGCTCTGGCCAGATCTGGGTCACTGCCTATATCATAGCTTCTGATTGGTTTGGTTTGTTAGGTTTTGTAAATGGCCCTTTAACACCAGCACATGCAAACTGCTAACAGGCAGAGTTCTCAGTTGGCTGAAGTGTTAGTGTCTACTACCCAGAGTGCCACAGCAATGGCTATTACTTCCAGCGTGGCACAGTAGCTGGCAGGGAGAGCAAACCCCTTCTGATTATAACTTTTTGTCCCTTTGTGAATGTGGTTTACACTTTAGCCCCTGAATGGAGCTCTAGGAAGCCAGGGTGGCAAGTAGGCTCCAGTTTCCTGGTACTTCCAGTCTGAATCACACTACAATGGCTGTTTCCTTAGCCAATCGGTGAAGTAGAGGTTAAAGCTGAGCTGTTGTTTCAGCCTCCCAGGGAGCCTTGGATACAGGGCTGCCCTTTTAATCCCTCAAGCAATCAGTTAAGTCAGCCAGTTCTTTGGCATTAAGGTTGAAAGACCCCCTAGTGCCAAGTACTGTAGAAACCCACAAGGCCCATTTGGTCTCCTAGGTATTCTGAGACGTCTTTCACCATGCTTTAAAGTTGGTCAATGGGATTAACCTCCTGAGCTGCTGCCAAAGTGGAATGTTCAGGTACAAAGCAAGGAAATTAAAAAACGAAAGGATTAAATCAATGACGACAGAGGTATTTGGGTCCCCAAGGACCCAAATGAATGGCTGACTTGGCTTTCTATGGATTGAAAAGCATCAAGTAGCTGCAAGCCCCAGGATTCAAATGGGAGGCTGTGAAGGGGACTCCACAACAAGGGAAAAATTCAATGGAAGCCAACCCCACAGCAGGAGCTCGGGGATCCCTGGCCTTGTAAGCAAGGCTCTGTTATAGTGTATAATCAGATACATTCCTGAGGGGCAGAGCCAGTGGGGGTGTTAGTCTGTGAGCTTGTGTGCTGTGTTTTCTCACTGAGGCAGCCTATGTGAAGATCTCAGAAACACAGAGAGACAAAGGGAATAAAAAGGACATTAATGGCTCTGCAAATAACTCAACTTCAGTCACTAGGCCAGGAGTAAGGGGCTGTTGGGAATGGGGCAGTTACCGAAGCAGGTTGTGGAGGGTGGTGCAAGAAAAAGGCAAAGCTGTAAACACAAGTCTGGAAGCAGGAAGTGTCAGGCCCCAATGCTGAGTAAAAGACGCTTGGCCGTGGGTCCTTGGAGGCACACTCGCCTGAGAGGCAGGCTGCCGGTGTGGTCACACTGCTCGAGTTTCTCCCCAACCAAAAGCAGGCTGCTCACAGCCCCAGTGAAGGCAGTAGAAATGGACTAGACGCCCTCAACGATGAGGGTGGCTTCTCTAACTGGGGAGGTCAGGAGAGTTGAAACCTGAAAACCGGGCATGAGGCCATGGAGGAGGCCGGGGGAGGGGAAAGATTTGTGGCAATAGTTTGGAAGTTAACCTGCAGCAATCTGTCCTGCTTGGTACTAGAAAGGTGACTTGAGATTTGAAACTTGAGAGCTTAGGAAAGTCAAGTCTCATTCTAAATTCTGACCATGTCTCATTATGGCTATTGCCCCCCCACCCCAGCGCATCTGGGCCCAGGGCCTAGCTGAAGTCTGTCAAGGTGGGACTCCTCCTCTGAAGGACCTACCTGAGGTGCCTGGAAAGCCTGGTGCTCCTGGTAGCCCAGATTTGCCCTTGATGCCATACGGACCACTAGATCCTGGGGTGCCTGGCTGTCCCACCGGTCCTGGTGTTCCAGGGCTGCCCCGCTCACCTTTGGGGCCTAGCAAGCCAGGCTTCCCGTACACACCTGATAAAAGAGAAGGGCAAATGATCACAGCTTGGAGAGATAGCAGTGAGTGGGTCAGCAAACCAACTTCCAGGACACATCCCAGGTGCCACTGTCTTCTCAGCTCCAGCCTTGTTGCTATTCCCAGCCGTAAGCCAGTCTTTGCCAGAAATTTGACTATTAGTTATGGTCGCTTTTGGAATTACTAAGACAGTAAAGTTGGCTCAGGCCATTTAAGGAAAATTTCACAAAAGGAAGGGACAGAATAAAATATTTCATTTTAACCCCTTAATTAAACCATCACCCCAGATTCATGCAAGTATTCATGGAAGTATACAAATTAATATAAGGCTTTCTGTAGATTGTTCAATAATTGGGGCAAAAAGAGTCACCCTTGAGTCCTGGAAGGCCAGAGTCTCCAAGAAGTCCTTTGTCGCCTGTTAATCCTTGTAGGCCTTGTTCCCCCGGAGCACCATTTTCAGCACCAAAGATGTCACCAGTGGCTCCCTTGGAACCAGGTAAACCTGGACTGCCAATCGTCCCAGGCAAGCCATCTTTTCCAGGGAGCCCAGGAAACCCAGGCAAGCCCTTCTCCCCACGAGGTCCAGGAAATCCTAAATGTAAAAAGATGAACATAAAAGACCATGGCTGTTTAGAAGCAATTTGTCTGGGTACAGAAATCTGAGACAGATTTTTCTAATATGAAAGTTAACATATTAATAATATATGTGACTTCTCTTGAAGGTCAGGAGTCTGTGTTCCTGCGAGGCCTTGTGCAGAGGCAGGGACTGGGCCCTGTGACCTGGAGGAGGTTCTAGTTCTGGGAGTTGGGGCTGTGAGTGGAGGTCCACAACCTGTTTCTGAGGGTCGTATAGTTGTCGAAGAACACACGCCACCCCATAGCATCCTGAGAAAAGCTCAACCCCTTCTGGAGTTCTCTAGCTTCTGCTGTCGTGCCTCCCTCTTCTTGGGTGGGGAGAGGGTAGTGGAGGGGACCCTGGAGCACATGGTCCAAGATGAGCCCCGAGCCCTACAGCAGTTGTGGTTCTCAAACCTGAGCGATCATCACAATCATCTGGGATAACACACAGATTACCAGGCCCATCCCCAGAGGTTATGATCAGCAGATCCTGTGGAGAGGTGGATAATTTGCATTTCCATCAAGTTCCTAGGTGATGCTAATGCTGGCCCATGGAGTACAGTTTGAGGACCACTGGTACAGTGAAGAATCATGAAGCTCAAGTTGGAACAAGAGAGTGTGAGAAAAGGGATAGAAATGGACAGCTTCCCTCTGACTGATCTCAGTCTTTTTCACTGACCCTTAAGGAGTTGATCCAGGAAACTCATAGAACTGGCAGACAGACAACCTGGCAGAGTTACACCTCTGTCATTAGTGGTTTAGTGATCTCAGACAAGTCATTTCCCATCTGGGCCTCAGTTCACTCATCTGAAAGTTAAGGGGTTGCCCCAGCTGATTTTGAATGGTCCTTATTGCTCTAATATGCTGTCCTTCTATGGCTGTGTGCTGTGTCTTGCCAGGGTATAAAATTAAACCATCCTACCTACACCAGAGAGCAAACTTGACTTCCTGTAATTGGCAGAGGGCTACCACAACCCAAACACACACACACACACACACACACACACACACACACACACACACACAAAGAAGCAGGTGAGGAGACACTCCTTTTCTTACCTGGTAATTCAGGAAGATGAACCAATCCTGGACTCCCTGGCTTTCCTTTATTTCCACTTGATCCAGGCTGGCCTGGGGTCCCAGGGAGGCCTCGGGACCCTTTAGGGCCTGAAAACCCAAATGTAAGCGGTGAGGGGAAAGGAAAGTCAGTGTGCTGGGTATGATTTGTGATGTTCAGTCACGAATCCCAGTATCTTGGAGAGCCTCTCCTCGTCTCACCTCCCCACACTGCCCTCTCCAGCAGCCATCCTGTTTCCTCAATCCTCAAGGCTGCCCTCAGGAGGAATGTGGATCCCCAAATACTACTGGGCTATCCTCTGCTTCCTTTGCCTCATGGCCCTTACGAGAGTGTTTAGTGGCTTTCTCTGGCCTCATTCCATACCTGGGAATCCGGGAGTGCCTGGAAATCCTGATGGACTGTATGACCCAGGAATAATACACGGCAGGGTGATTCCTGTAAATGGTAACACGTATGCATTCAGTGAACCCACTGAGTCAGGGAAGATTTCTCCCTAGTACGCTCCTTTACTTCTATTCCATTTAATGGGACAGCCAAGTTCTTTCCACTCAGCAGCTGGGAGCCCACATAGGAAAACCTTGGCGTCATTAGCTCTGGGGAGTTACACCCAGTACAATTGCTTACAGATGAGAATGCTCCTAGTGTCCAAATGCTAGGATATCACTTATCAAACCACTGAGGCCCAGTGGGCAAACAGTCACCTATGCAGCAGATGTTGCCTAACAAGGTTTCTTAGAGATTGCCTGTGCAGGAACAGCAGCAAACAGCAATTGCCTACTCACCCTGCCCACAGATAGAGCCTCTCCCTAGGATGGGTGTTGGGGGTTAGTCCTAAGGGTGCATTATGCTTATATGACTAGATTGGAGGGTTTGAAGCCAAGATCCCTCAAGTTCTCACGTTTACCCTTTCTTTGGAATGAGGTTTTCCCCAAACCACTGGGTTCTTTTGATGCACTTCATTTGGGATCTACTGAAACCTATTGATTGTCTTTGCTCAAATGTACCAGTATGTCTGTACTATGCAAACACTTAAGACCGCTTTCTTGTCCATGACAGGCAAGTGGTGACCCTTTCCTCAGCTCCTTATTTGAAACTGTCAACTCTGCACTCAAAGAGAAAAAGTAGCAATTTCAACATTCAAGATGTCAAAATTGGCATGCATAGCCCTTCCCCTAGCAAATTCTCCCTTGCCCATTCATAATGCAAATAAAAAGAGTCTATAAGATCACAGAGGGGAGGTTTAATAAAATACTGGTGAACAAATTGTTTGCGGGCTCCCTCAAGTGCCATTTACAAACAATTGATATGCTAATTATATAAGTCTTGCCTATTCATTAAAACAATCCCCCAAGGTCTGCTTTAAACTACAGAGTCAACAGTTTTAATAAACATCTATAGCTTTTGCCTGTATTTAAATCACAAATTACATTTCTGAAAAATATGTACACAGCCTATGATTCAAACTGCTTACTGAACTCACTGGCTTTCCTCCCCTGATCCCACTTCTATTTTCCTAAATCAAGATTGGGAATTGAACAGTATAATGTATTGGTTAACAAGTTGGACTCTGAAGCCACAGACCTTAGCTGGTATCCTAGTTCTGCTGCTAACCAGCTGCATGAACAAGATACTTAAACCTCTCTGAGCCTCATGGCAAAATGGGAACTACTTCTACTTTTTCTCATATGGTGTTTGTGAGGATTACATGAAACTGTGCTACTAGCACTTAGCACAGTGTCTAGCACTCTGGTACATGCTCAATTAATAATAGTTCTTATTATCTTGAACTATTATCTTATGTAAGAATGAGTACTCAGTGGAGCTCCTGCAAGGCCATCGCCAGGTTAGTGACACTGCTTGTAGTCTGGGTAGCACTTTCTGCCTTCCAGACTTCAGGTTTCTATAGTCATATTTCCAGAGGTGAACAGATGGCTGTAGGCCTGGATCCTCCTCCGTAGGTGGTCAAACCCACCTCCATCCTACCAGACATCAAGATGACAGAGCTATTTCTGATAGTTATTTCCCCTATGGAAATATGCTCTACAGGCCAGCACTTTGTGGTGAGATGCTTCACTGGGAGGGGGTTTTCAACCTTGTGCTTAGCTCTTTGAGTTAGGCTGAAGAATTTCCTCCAGAGGGTGTGTCATGAGAGGGATCCTGCAAAAGACTCTCCTGCCCTCAACAATCTCAATAGCCCATTGGCTCTAATGTGTCAAACTCTAACATGACAGTTCCATTGTTTTATGTCTTAGGAAACAAACTTAGTAAAATAAAAATATCCCTGGGCTGGGTCCAAATATTAAGCCATTCATCCTTAATTTATCAGACTGATCTAATTGCTTCTTTTCATCTGTGACAGCCAGATAAAAACAAAGCCTTTAGAAGATGAAGCTGAGGACAGGCATCTGGAAAGGTTCCAGGATGAGAAAAATAATGGTCAAAGGAAAGATGGTTAGAAACCAGAGGAAATCAATGGCATATTTCTCTCAATAATTTTGTCTCACACCTGTGTGCCACACCACACTTGTGTATTGTAAGCAGAGGTTCAAAATGGTGAGACGGAAGGACTTCAAGTCATACTGGTATCTGGCTCTTTTCCTTTATACTGTCTTCTACTTTACATTCCTGAATTCGGAGCCTTCTCAACAAAGCAGAAATCTGCTCTACCCATGTTCTGTTTAGTAATTGCAACAAATGAGCTACTTATTCACAATTTTTCCCATTAATGCCCAAATCCATTTTCAGAATAAAAAGAGTCTCTGGTTCCCAAGATTCTAACATCTCAATTTGTTCTGGGCCCAATGAGTAAAGTTCAGACATGTGTGGATCCTTTCAGGTACCTCTCAAGGCAGATTATGGCCCCAGTAAAGTTCAGAAAATGAATTTGCTTAAGATGGAGGTCAGCCAAGCCATCGACATGCATGGTGAAGGAAATCAGCCCCTCTCAGAGACTGCATGCCCACTCAATCCCGTACTGCCTGCTGTAAGAGGTATGTGCTAAGGAGCCTCTGAAGCAGTGTTGGTGTCAGCCTTTGCATCCCAGCCTTAGGCTCCCTGCTCCCCAAACAGGGCATCCAGTGTGGTGCTCAGGCCATCGTGACTATCTGAGACAAAGGTAAACAAAAAAGGGATGTTTGGCTAAGACCGGTGTCTGAGAGCTTGTAGACCTAGCTAGCTCTCACCTCTCTCTGTGTCTAAGTCTCCTTTACCAACCTTCTCTCTGCAGCAGCAGTCACCTAGAGCAATCAAGTGAAGAAAAAAATTAAACCGGGACAGAAGTTCCTTGAGGCCCAAGGGAAGTCTTCTCAGCAGCCCAGATATGCCCACCAACAAAATCCCCTGTCTGAACTGAGTGGAGAGCACTGGCACCCACATGAGATCAAGCACACAGTCACCACAGTTCAGTAATAACCAGGGTGATTGATTACTATAAGCATCTGGAACAGAGCCTCTTTGGAAACAGCCAGTTGTCTGCTTGCCCAGAGTTTTTAATAATTCACACTAGTAGGCTGAAAGGCTTCTGATGATTACATCCTCTTTCCTGGCAATGCAGCTGTCCTAGTCTGGGCTACCATTGATTGGAGTGGGCACATTCAGGAATAGCATCTTAATTTTTTTTCTAGCAACAGAAATGGCTACAATGCAAATGTTTGGGGACCACCGGGTTATTTGTTTTTAAAACTGTGCAGAAAAAAAGGTAAGTTTGAAGAATTATATTTGGTTGTCATAGAAAAGAAAGCTAATGCTCTTTATTAAAGTAATTTCTTGAAACTTTTCATACTGCAAGAAGGACATGGTTATGGTTTGAATATGATTTGTCTCCACCAAAACTCATGTTGAGACTTGGTTTCCAGAGTGGCTGTGTTGGGAGGTGGTGCTTCTGAGAGGTAATTAGGTTGTTAGGTGGGTTAATCTCTTTCTCGGGAGACTGGATTATTTCTCAAGGGAATGGATTCGTTCCCACAGGAGCAGGCTGTTATAAAGCAAGGTTGCTTTTAGTGTTTGGACTCTTTTGCATGTACTCTTCTGCTTTCCACAATGAGCTGAAGAAGCACAAGGCCCTCAACTGATGGGCTGCCCAATCTTGGACTTTCTGGCCTTCAGAATCATGAGCTATATAAACCTCTTTTCTTTGTAAATTACCCAGTCTCAGATATCCTGTTGTAGCAACAGAAAATGGAATAAGACAAACATTTTCTGCATAAGGCATCTCCCAGGCTATAGCTTACCATATCATATTCCTAAGAACTTTCTGTGTCCAGGGACTAGTGATATTTGGGATACAAATGATCCTGCAAGCTTCCTTCTGTTCACTCAGCAGGTTCTCAAATAGTTAAAATGTTGATAATAGCCAGAAGACTTGGAAGTGTGTAAGTTTATAAGTGTTATGTTATTATAACTCAGTTTAAAACCTTGTTGCTTGCAAAATGGTTTAATCTACAGTGAAGACCCAATTAGGGGAGGAGCAGTAGGATGACCATGAGTAATGTCTCTGGGAACAGAGCTAGAAGCAAAGCTATAGCTAACACTAGGACTTCCAACAGGCAGAATGATTTTATTTGATAAATCCTTATGGCCAGGAGCAGAGGTTCACATCTGTAATCCCAGCATTTTGGGAGGCTGAGGCACATGGATCACTTGAGGTCAGGAATTTGAAACCAGCCTGGCCAACATAGTGAAAGCGTGTCTTTACTGAAAATACAAAAATTACCCAGGTGTGGTAGAGGGTGCCTGTAATCCCAGCTACTCAGGAGGCTGAGGCGGGAGAATCGCTTGAACCCAGGAGGCAGAGGTTGCAGTGAGCCAACATCATGCCACTGCACTCCAGCCTGGGTGAGAGTGAGACTTCATCTAAAAAAAAAAAAAAAAAAAAAAAGAAAACATCCTTACAACCTTCACAATAATTAATTTGTTAAATGAAATATTGACTCGGTTTTAAGAATCTTGAATTACCAAGTTTTAACCTGTACCATCAACATTATTACACCGAATCACAAAAATAGATTTTGAAATAAATAAAATTTTGAAAGACCTGGTATCCTGTCTTCTTTTATTGTAATTCTTCAAGACGATAAGGTGGAAACAGGAGAAATATGTTTAAGAAATAGCCCCTTGGTTATTGGGAAGGCTCTTTCTTCTGCAAATAAATATTAGTCTCCTATGGAACACTGCACTATGCTAGGCATGTAAAGAGACTCTAAGAAGTATTACCATCCCTAGTATCAAGAGACTTACAATGCAGTTGGGGAAAGTAAAAGCATTAATGGAAGGAGATATATAATTTAAGTAGCAATGACATACTATGGAGGCCAAGGGAAAGCTTAGTGGAAGAAGTGGGGTTTATCTTGAACCCTGAAAGAGGAATATGATATGACTACACAAAGAGGAAGAGCACTCCAGAAAAAGGCAACACGGCAAAATCTTGAAGCTGGAAGTGAACACATTGTGTTTGGGTACAGTGAAGAAGACTGGTATCTTAGTTTTTTTGTTTCAATTAAGAGCATTATATAAGGTTGAAAAGGTTGGTTGTATCCATGTTTGGAGACTTCTGAATTCCAGGTTGAGGAGTTTGGACATTATATGATCTCTATTCAATTGGTACCATATGTGGCTTTGAACTAGGGGAGTTACATGATGATATTGGCACTTTACAGATTGGCTGCAGTGTTCATAATAGAATTGAATGTAAAAACTACTTAGGAAGTTGTTGTCATTCACTCACTTATCCATCCATCCATCCAACCACCCACTTATTCCAACAAGCATATAGGTATTTGAAAACCTAGGCATGACATAATGAGAGTTTAGTAGCAAGAAGAGAAGGAAAGAATATAAGAGGAATTGCAAAGGAAATAAGAGATAATCTCAAAATTTTAAACTTCAGATTATTATAAGTGTGGTGTCACTGATGGAACCATAGAAGTTGCGGAAACCCAGAAGTTGGGATGAACAGCTGTTCTGGCTGTATTGTAGACTAGTTATTAGCATAGCACCTTCATAAACCATAAGCAGGACTGTTACACATGATTCCTAAAATTCAAGTAGAAAAAGAAGTTATATAAAGAGGAAGGAGTTAAGGGATAAAATGGGGATTAGACTATATGCAACTAGATTTCTGCCCAATCTGAGATTCCATGAGTTGAGGAAAGGTTTTTCCCAGCTGATGATATTACCACACAATTTAGAGGGCACCTTGTCCAATCTCCCACCCATTGCTTTGATGACATTTGCAATAAGTGGTCATCCATCTTCTTCTTGAACTCTTCCAGGGATTATGAGCTCATAACCTCCCTTGGTAGCTCTGTTACATTTTCAGACTGCTTTGGTAGGAAGTCCTTCACTGAGTAGAGTGGAAATCTGTATTATTCTGTCCCCTAAGCTTACCACAATACAATCATAATACTTTTTTTCACATGCAAATCCCTCAGGGGGTTAAAAGTACTGATTATAGTGAGACAAGTCTCTTCTTATGATACATTTCATGCACCTGGGTCATATCCACTCTACAAGGGGTCAAATTTCCAAGTCCAAAGCCATCTGATTCCATGACTCACCCTTAGATCCAGGAGGGCCTTGTTGTCCCGGTAATCCATCCTTGCCTTTATCTCCAGGAAGCCCACGGGGTCCAGGCAGTCCTGGTAACCCAATTCCCGGGAGGCCAGGTGGACCAGGATGGCCTTTTTCACCAGGAAGTCCAGGTAACCCCTTTTCACCTGGGAAGCCCTGCCCACCATCACCCTAGACAACACATAAAAAAAAGAATGAAAATTCAACTCAGAGATTTATCTGGACAGTCCTCTGACTACAAGAAAGAGGTAGCCAGTGTGACCAATGCTTTGTGTTTTGTTAAAATTCTCTATCATCATCATAGTTTATCAATCCGTCTCCTTTGACTTTAGTTAGTGGATATGAATCTTGTCTCCTCTGGATGATCTAACAACGCAAAAGTTTCTGGATAGGGGTGAGGAGACAGGGCAAGAAATGAGCAGGATAATAACAACCCTAGAGATCACAGAAAGTGGCTAGATTACTTGAGGAGAAAAGTTGCTGAGAAGCTGAAGTATTTTTAAGTCATATGGTCAGGTGTTACTAGCATTTATCAAATGAGACAATGATCCATTCTGAGAAAATGACTCCCACTTTACATAAAGGAAAAGCAAAAAGCAAAAAGTTTCAGTGGCAGAGGCGGGACAAGGTACTCTAGACTCTGTTCTTCCCTGTTTCATGGTCCAGTGGCCATCAGACCCCCCAACAAAGTCAGGTGTAAAGATCTGTAGAGCTAATCACCCAGGAACGATCAACTTACCGGAAGTCCTGGCAGACCTGGTAGACCTGGTACTCCATCGTTGCCTGGTTTTCCTATTACACCAGGGAAGCCCTGGGAGCCAGAATCACCCCGATCCCCTGGCATTCCTGAGATTGTACTGAGAATTGGTTCCCCCTTCTTTCCTTTGGGTCCTGAAGGACCCGGAGACCCAACTAAGCCCTGACAAAGAGAGAAGAGGGAGGAGTCAGAAGGTGCAGACTTCATAGAATTCTGGCACTTAGCATTATGACTTAGAGCAGAACCTTGGCACTGTTATAGACACTGATTATGTTGTCATCTTGAATAACAGTTGCCCATTTATCTCTGCACCTTTTGTAAATTTTGAAATCTTTGAAGATGGAAACCTCACCTTAATTCCTATTTTATCTTCATGGGCCAGCACATTGCTAGGCAAAGGTAAACAATGTTGTGGAAGGAAGAAAGTGGGGAAAGAGAGAAGGGAAAATAGGTAGGTTAAAGCAGAAAGGACTTTAAGAGACTCTATAGTTAGACTTCCTGTTGTAGATCAAAACCCCAAAACTTTGTTTTAATCCCACCTCTCTTGTATGCACTTTAGAAAAGTAATTGGGGGGATTGAAGGGCACTGGAAAGATTCCATTGCATCCTCAGGGTCAAAGTTTGGCAAGACTTACTGGAGCCCCTGCTGGGCCCTGTGCACCCCCAGAGCCTCGATCTCCTCTGGCTCCTTTAAGGCCTGGAAGGCCTATGAGACCCCGTGGACCAGGTGGGCCTGGTTCCCCGGGTGGTCCAGTGTTGGGAACACCACCGTCACAAGCACAGAAACCTGAGTCTCCTGGGAGAAAAAGACAACATAGAATGAAGTAGGTCATTTTTTTTTCAAAGAAGAATGAAAAATTGATAGTGGTTATTTGTGACTTGAACAACTCCATGGAGGCAATCTGAAGGCTTGCAGAGAACACACTCAAATGAACTTGGTTCACTCTCCAGCAGAGTATGTCTGTGTTAGTGTTTCAGATTTTGTTAGTCAGGGATGAGGCTCAGCCATCAGTAAGTCTAAAGTATAGCCGTAGTTGAGAACCACTGACCTATACTAACCAGTGGAAAGTCTGGAATTCAAGCCGCTCAAAGATTTTTTTTTTTTACCAAAATGTCTTTTCACCTGACTTTTGTACACATGACACAAATGTGTACATATTTTTGTACACGTTGAGACAAATGCCAAATAAATAATGATAGGGATTTCAACAAAGCACCTTTGAAGAGGTATCAAGGAGTCACTGGCACTATGGTCCAACTCCCTATATCTTCCGTGCTTATTGTCTGGAAAATGAGAATTGGTGCCAACATCGGTGACCCTGAATTTCCTAAGATTCTGAAGGGCCCCTTCTTACTTTTAGAAAACTGATGATTCCTAAAACTCTTAAGAGAATAGTCTGTTCTTCAGATTAGTATTTCTTGAATGTGATCCTGCATCAGTCACCTGTGATGGTTGCTTATAAGGCAGCTTGCTGGGCCCTATCTCAGTCCTAATCACTAAGTCTCAGGAGGCCAGACCAAATAATCTAATTTTTAATAACCTCCCCTGGGTGATTCTCATGTATAATGAAGTTTGAGAATCCCTATCACTATTCCATACTTAGAGAAAATCTTTCAGCTCCATGGAAATACAGAATGGGGAGCATCAGAAATGTCCCTTTTTTAGGACTGTGAATGGTATCAAGAAATACACCAGCTTTGTAGTGAGTTAGGTAAGGGCCAAAATTAACATCTAAGTTAATTTAATGGCCTTTTCCATCAAATAGTTTGCCTGGGACCTGAATAGTAGAGAATAAGCTTTCAGGCATTTCTTAACCAGCCTCTATATACTTAGGTAACGACATTTTATGACAGAGCAATGAGAAAGGAGAGGAGTAAGTTAGAACTTCTCTGATTGAGCCTGAGGAAAGCAGTTCATTCCTAGAGATCTTGAATAACTGAACCCTAGGCCATCCCAAAACCCCTCTCCAGTCAGTAGTTTCACTTCTTCCTCCACCCTGGCCTAGGCCACAACCATAATGAATTGACTTCTTTGAGCATCTTCCCCTCACAGTAAGTGATAGAAGGGGGACATGACCCAAAGGCAGCTGCGGTCATTGATCAGTTCTCCAACACCAGTGGGGGCTAGGGTTGTTTTCCTGGAGCCAGTTGGGTTTTTCAGAGTCCCAGGTCTTGACCTGTTCAGAGCACTTTGCTTAAGGCTGAAGGTAATAAGTGGCTTACATCCTTGGTCTTGCAAACTGGGAGGGGTAGCAGCATGCACTGGTTAACAGCCTGGGCTGCAGGTAGAGGAGAAAGAAAAAGAAGCCTGCGAACAACTTGGTCCTGTGTGACCTCCATTGCCAGCCTCAGTCTTAGAGACCCAAATATAGCACTTCTAACAATCCTAAAATCAAAGCCCCAAACAAGATCCACAATTGCTTCTGTTTAGGTTCCCCAGGCTGTTGGTTTTCTCATTCCCCATAAAGCCTTCTCTAAGGAGTTTGGGGGACCAAGAAACTCAAGGGGATAAACTCACCTTTTATTCCTTTGAGGCCTGGGTTTCCTTTTGGACCTTGTTCTCCTTGGAGACCAGGGAACCCTGGCTCTTTGTTGTGTAGAGTTTCGGCCTCAAATTCTGGACCTTTGGGTAAAAAAACAGATAAAGGATTAGCAACTTGTATAAGCCTGATGACTTCCCTGACTCACCACAGCAGCTCAATCACCAAGGCCCAAGTCCTTGAGGCTCAACAA
Source organism: Macaca nemestrina (assembly GCF_043159975.1). Taxonomy (NCBI): domain Eukaryota; kingdom Metazoa; phylum Chordata; class Mammalia; order Primates; family Cercopithecidae; genus Macaca; species Macaca nemestrina. The sequence continues at coordinate 47,147,329 of NC_092145.1, read as the reverse complement.
CCAGAGCAGAGACAAAAAAATAAAATTTAAGACCGGGACCCCAAATCTGCAGCAAGGAGTCAACAGGACCTCTGTTGGCTCAGTTCACTCTACTAATATTTATGGAATGTCCATTATGTTCCAGGCACTGTACTAGACAGCGGGGTTAGAGGAATGAACAAGGTAGCTTCTAAAACTCAGCAGTACCAATGTCTACCCCAGAAACCTCCCTTAGGACAAAAGAGGAAAGAGGTGCAAGCTGCAGTGGATATGGGCTTTAAGGTACAAAGAAACATTCTGGGCAGCATTTCCAGCTTTTCTCTCAGAATCTAGAATCTCACACTCAAGTAGGAGATCTAAGAAGGACAAGCCCTGTGTAGGCTTTTAGCAGCCACCTCAAGGGTCCAGGCTTGGCTTCTTTTTTTCTCAGTCTCTCAGCCCACCCCATTGGAGCCTTGTGGACCAGGGCAAGCTCAAAATAACCAGCGCTGCTTCTTTAGGAGCTGAAAAAACAGACTTAAAGGCTGAGAACAGTGAAAGATGGAGTGGGAATGGGTACAAAACTTGGAAGGCATTAGGCCCTAGTTTGCTTGTTCCTTGATGGAGAACACTCTGCTGTTATCAATAACTGGTAGAGGCAGGGATCTGACTCAGGGACGATGGGGCCTTCATGGCTGCCCCTCTGCAATTATCATGTATCCTGGCTTAGCTGTTTCACCTGTGAGATGCCCCCTCAAAAATCATGACTGTTCTGCAGTCTGGATCACATCTGAGTCTTGAGACCAAAAGACAAATGAGTAACTTACCAGGTGGGCCTGGTGGACCTGGTGGGCCTGGCAAACCATCTCTGCCAGGGAGGCCAGCTGCTCCAATTGTGGTACGGCCTGGGTTTCCTTGGTCCCCCTTCAGCCCTGGAAATCCCTGAGGCCCTAGGGCTCCTGGGACACCTGGAAAAATAAGCCCACACACAAATGCTCATTATATCACCCCACTCTCTGGAGTATTCCTATCTGTGGCATATGTTGGAAACAAATCCAAGGAAGAATTTAGGGAAGCATTTGCCCTTCTCTTGCATCAGAGTTAGAAGGATCCTTAGGGATCAATTAGCCTAATCTCTTGGGAAACTGAGACCCAAAGAAGAGAGGAAACATGATCAGGGGCCCAGCATTTCTCCGTGGCAAACCTGAGAAGAAAATCTGGGTCTCTAGCCTTTCACTTCTTGATTTTTTCCCAACTTGGTGCTGGGGCCAGCTGTACCATTTCCAGGTGACTGCTTTAAAACCATAGGTATCCTCACAGCAGCCCATCTCCAAGGAATTTAGAAACTGGTGACTTTAAAAGTAAAAGTTGAGCTTTATATCTGGGGCATCACTGCATCCCAGACTCTGGCATGCCTTTTTCCACATGTCACTATAGAATGACATATGGATGTGATTAGTTCAAGAGTGTTACCCACAGGATCCTGGGACCATTCAGTACCTGGCTGAATCCTACAGCAAGGTTCTGGGTATAAATCTTCATCTGGGCTTTTGCTAGCCCCTCTTGGCAAGCATCAACTGGGATGGCACATCCACAGGAGGGTGACACAGCTCCAGCAACTCAACCCAGGACCCCTCTTGTTGCTGCAAACCTCAGTGACAGTCTAGGATTGCCTGTCCAGCTATGATACATTATTTAAGCCAAAAACAAAAGCTGCTCACCCAGCCCCCACATACATTAGCCTTGGGCTGGCAGTCGGGAACCTACTGACTATAGTCTACCTCTTCTTTGACTTCGGCTAGGTGTGTGCCCCAATCCAGAGGTACAGAAGGGAATGTTAGGAACCACAGTGTATAGAGGACTGATCTGCGCAGGAGATGGGTTAGTTTTTTTTTTTTTTTTTTTACCTGATAATGCTGGCAAGCCAGCGACACCAGACGGGCCACGCAGGCCCTGGATGCCTTCATCTCCTTTAAGGCCTGGGAGGCCAGGTACACCAGGGTCTCCAGGATTACCTGGCATTGTAATGAAAGACAGCAGTAAATAAAGGCAGAGGAGGCCCACAGATGCTACAAAATGCCCAAGAAGAGGTGCAGGGAGCTGTCCTGGCATTAGAAGTGCCTTTCTTGCCCTTCCCAAGTCTCTCATGCTAATGGCCTCACATGATAATTGGTCTTCTGGAGCCAAGGGGCCTTCTGGAGCCAACATTAGTGTATTAAGAATTGGTCTGGCCACGGCCTGCCTTTCATGGTAAGCTCTGGTAAGTACTTCTTCTTCTACCACTAATCTGCTGTAATGCCTAAAATGTCTAACATTTGGATTAAGATGTTGAAGTCCACTATTTATGTTACACATATATGTTTCCTGTGAGTGGCACACAGGAAGCCACTGTCAAATATTAATACCAAACCGGGCATGGGCCTTAGAGGATGAGAGGAGAGAGATAAGTGGGAAGACCCATGGAAGAGTAACTACAGTAGAAGCCTTTGGTCAAACAAGAAGTAGCTGGAGATACTGGGCATCTCAATATTTGGAGAAGGTAAAGGGAAGAGTTGGGCACACACAATAACTAGGACAAGGAGAGATGAAGACAGATTTTCTAAGCATCATACTCTTGAGGGCTCTCAGCCGCTTGCTCCCCTAACCAAAGGTACTTTTCCACTTCCTATGAAATTGTCAAGCTCAAGGATGCATAGAATCACCTACATGAGGCCCTGAGTATTCCACAGTATCAAACTGAAGTCAGCCCAGCTGGGGGGTAGTTATCCATCCTTCCCAAAGCATCGCCAGGAGAACCATTTTCACCAAATTCAGGCCCAGGCAGACCCAAATCCTAGGCTTAGTGGACTCAACACAAAAACAGGGTGCTGGGCTTGGCTTCTCTGCCCAAGAGATTGGAGTTAGCTTTATTACCCAAGTTCAGGAGCCATGAGGGGCTCTTGGGTGTGTCAAGTTTAGCAACAATCGAGTAACTAAGTATCCTTTAATAATTACGGGGGATATAGGATTTAACTTCCTGTCTTTATTTTCTACTCAAATTAATGAGAAGTTGCACCTGAGATCACAGCACCATCTATATCGATGAAAACATCTGGGCCTGGCAGGCCAATGTCACCCTTTTCACCCTGCAAAGATTAAGTACATTAAACACAAATGTTTCCATGTCCTTATTACCCAAGATCTATGTGCCATTAAAGCCCATCCCTAGGAAAATGAAAGGTTCTTCCTTCTATAACCCTGATTTTCAGGGTTAACTAGTCCATAGGTTAATTTCAAAGTCCCATAAATTTAAGATGAAGGTGACACAAAGCAGGCCAGAGGCCTAACATTCAGTTGCAAACCTGTCAAGGACAGGGGATCCCAATTTTATTTTGCAACTCTACTCAAGGACAGTCTGCTCTGGGCCTTGACTGTACCTAAGTAGTGCTAAGGAGAGAACAGAGTTTTAACTTTTTTCCACTCTTAACAGGCCTGGGCCTCTACTACCATCACAACCCTTGTTAGTGGATGATGTCTGGCAGAGGAAATTAAAGGAGTTCTAATACTCCCCAAAGACAGACTTAGGTACCAAAAACACATACAGTGGCATATCCAGGGTGTGATGGTGGCAGTTATATGCCCCAGGTGTAGGCAAAAAGGGGATGCATTGTCTATAGAGAATTTAAAACAATAATAAAACCAACAGTTGGCAATTCTAAGCAATATGAATAAAATTTTCCTCATCTGTGGGATGGACTTGCTGTCACCAGCCCCTGCCCCTTAGTTTACCACCGATCAAGTAGTATCTAAGAAATGGTCATTAGCAGCTTTGTGTATTCAAAGTAGGTTACATGCATTTCTTGAGAAAAAATTGAAACTTAAAAGGTCAAAATATTAAAAATACTTCATCTTATATACAGACATTTGTGGTAATTCACCCTTCTACCTACCAACCCTGGATTTTTCACTTCCCAACTTTACCTCAATTCCTTGGAATCCATTAAGCCCAGGAAATCCCAGGGTCCCTTTCTTGCCCTGTGACAGAAACATAGTTACCACTAAGTTGAAAGTATGAGAGCATAAGAGGGTCTGGTCTTTGGATTAAGTCAGGGCAAATGGCACAGGGATCTTGGATGACATTGCAGGGTATGTGTGGCTTCTATCTGACTCTGGAAGCTGTAAAATCTCCCAGAAGACAATATGGCAGTAAGTAGCCAATTTACATATTAGGAGGTACAAGGGCCACAAGGCTAGACACGGATACAAGCAGGCTGGCCTTGCTAGTCCCTGATAGCATGCCAAAGATGTATGACCACAGCATGGAATGGCAAGGCACTGAACTTGACACTGGATACCCATGTTCTTGAGTGAAAAGAAAAGAGGACAGTGGCTAAGATTATACCAAAAAAAAGGGAGATGAACAATTTGCATTATAAGTAATGTCTCCCTTTGGCCATGTTAAGTAAAGCAAGGGGGACTTTTAATTGGGATTTTATACACGAAGGCTTTAATGATATTAACCAAAATACCTGTTGCCCTGGAGGGCCTTGGACTCCTTCTGAACCCATGGGACCCTGTAAAGAAAATAGTTACACCTTAGAAAAATCAATAGGCTACCTAGAAAAAGCCACTAGACTTATATAACAAAGTTGTACAGCTGAGTTCAGGATTTAGCAGCTCCTAAAATCAGGTAAGCGAATGTTCCTAGACCTGGCTTAATGACTTTTTTTTTTTTTTTTGAGACAGAGTCTCACTCTGTTCCCCAGGCTGGAGTGCAGTGGTACAATCTTGGTTCACTGCAACCTCCGCCTCCAGGGTTCAAGCAATTCTCCTGCCTCAGCCCCCTGAGTAGCTGGGACTATAGGCATGCGTCACCACGCTTGGCTAATTTTTGTATTTTCAGTAGAGACAGGGTTTCACCATGTTGGCCAGGCTGGTCTCAAACTCCTGACCTCAAGTCATCCACCCATCTCGGCCTCCCAAAGTGCTGGGATTACAGACGTGAGCCACCGCGCCTGGCCTACTGACTTCTTTCTAAGCACTAATCCATCAGGCTAAATAGCCACATGGAGCATTTTTTAAGAGCCAAATAAATGGAAACAGTTTAAGTAGTAGGTGGAATTTGATAGAAGGGTTGGGTGGTATTATACTTAGTCTGCATTCGTTCCAAGTCAGGAGATCTTTAAATAGATTATGGGAGGGCCTCGTCTTCCACCTCAAATGCATTCTTTGTTGGTGATTATATGTATTTTCAAGACAAGGGAGGGGGAAAAGTAGAGAAAGAAATGGCAGGGTAATGGATAAATATGGCTAAATACTTAAAGGACTCTTACTTAATAAACTTCATAGTCAACTTAACAACGCAATTCTCTAAAATGTTACTTCTTTGAGGCTAAGCTTGGCCCGCTGCTTCTAGCTCAAGACCGAAGTGCCCGAAGCTAGGAATCAGAGAGGCTAATAGTTATTTTTCCATTTCAAATGAGATTATTATTGGAAACTGTTGACTCCAAACATCACTCACTATGTTCTAGAACTTTCCAGGCTTGTTTCTGTCCTATAAAGGTTGCACTTGGCCCTCTTTCTTCCATTCCTGTGCCACTTCTGTGCTCAATTCCCTCAGAATAGAATGGAATGAAAGCAAGGCAACACTCATATCATTCTTTAGCCCAGAAGACAATGATACATGACAGCAAGGAGATAAATAGCCTGAGGAGCCACCTAGAGTAGAGGGTGCCTCTTTCCTTTTCAAGAGAGTGATTCAATCAAGGGAATGGGGCTAAGAAAGAAGGAGGTCTTAGGAACCTGCCATTGGGTTGAGGAGAAACGAGAAGCTTAGGTGGCAATTAAGTTGCAAAACATGAAGAAGCAAACAGGAAAGAAAATGGACAAGGTGACTTGACAGATCCAGGCAAGTAATATTCCAGGTTCGTACCCTAGGTCCTGGCAAACCAGGGATTCCCTTTTCTCCCTTTTCTCCAGTAGTTCCAAGGCCCTAAATGAAAAAAGAAACCACAAGTTATAATGTTTGTTTTCTCATTGGTCTCCTGGCTTCATCCAAACAAGGGGGCTATTTTAATTAAGCTCCATTCTCCCCTTAGGGAGGCTCACCATGCTGTCTCTTGTCACTGCCTGAGAAGCACGTAAGTTCTGAATATGAATTGGACCATTCATTCAAGGTCCCCCTTTGGTTCTAGAAGTAATGCCCCCACCCCACCTACAACACTGTTCCATGTATTTATAGTATCATAGGCTAACAGCATAGAAATGATTAAATATCTAACCTTGCTGATTTTACAGATGAGGAAACCAATATCTGGATGAGTTAAAATTGAATGAGAAAGCCAGATCTTGTGTTTTTCATTCCGGGAACCTTTCCATTAGAACAGGCTGCCTTCTATCATTTAGGAACTTGATTATTTGACCTACAAATGGAGGATTATGCAAATTCTTGGGGGCTGATACTAGGGGGAAGAGCAAGAGCTTTTCCCCTTTGGTGACATAATGAGCACAACATTGTTTTCAGTGGGAAGAAGCATTTCTATCTAGGCATGGTCTGAAACCCTACAGCTCCTGTACTGGGACTATAGGGCTCTTGCCTGGCCCTAGAGATAGTCCAAAGGGGACTGTGAGATGGTCTCCAATCCCTCTTGCCCTGCTCATCGGAGGTGAGGATTTGTAGCCATGAATATGACTTGGAGATTCTCTAGGGAAAAGCAGGAACTCCAAGAAGCAGAGTGAGTAAGAAAGAACTTCCTCCCCTCTGGGTCCAAGGCAAATGTCTGGGCCCCCAAGATACAGAAGAGTTCATTACTAAAGTGGACAAAGTTTTTCACAGAAAACTTAAATGAGGCCACTGCGCTGTTGTTCAAAATTGTACTTTTTGGAGCACAGATTTAGCAAACAACATTTTGGCTTATTGTGAAAGTAAAGGAGGCAATGAAGGAAAGACACTAAATGTTGTGGAACATCTGTTGTCCCTTTAATGTGACCTGGCTCACCTGCTCAAATCCCATTTGTAGCTTTTTCTTCCTTTTACATACATACTCAGTGCGCTCCCATGAGTACTGAAAGCTGGTTGAGCACCCCTTGGCTTTCTGGGCCCAGGGTTTTTCATTTTTGTTTCCTTTTGGCTAGTCATGTTTTTGTTTTTTTAATGTGGGTTGTTTTCATTGTCTTTTTATTGGGAGGAGAGTGTGTGTGTGTGTAGGATCCAATTCAAAGCAGGCTTTGGTCCCGTACTTACCTGTTCTCTTTTCTGCATTTATATAACTGTGCATCAAATAGCTCAGCCTTCATGCTACATTAAACTTCTAATGTGAAAGGCTCGTGGGTTAAACTGAATGCAAACTTATTTAAAATATTAGTTTTTCTGCATCAAACCAAGGCATGCTGCGACTTGGTGGAATGTCTGTCGGCTTCTGAGGTCAAACACTTCAAGAAGCCTTCTCTCACCTGTCCATGAAATCTGTGGCGGCCCGTGCTGCCCCAAACTCTTAAAGTGCAAAGATTGGTTGCATATGAAAGTTTTGTAAGCATGAGGCCTATATTACACTCTCTTTTATCTTTCTCCAAGGCCCATTACTACAGTCTGAACACATACAAGGTGGTCCAGTAAATACTTGTTGAACTGAATGGAATAATGACCTAGGGAACAAAACTGTTGCAAAGGGTGAAGGAAAGAATGTTCAGGAACCATCTTGTGCCCCCATCTGTCTTGCCCTCAGTTATAAATATAAGGGGGCCTTGTACTACTTCTCCAGAAAGCAGAAGAGTCTTGCTTTCTCAGAGGGCCTGAGAGCTTGTGCTATAGTGTGAACAAAAATAAGTATGTTTAAAAAATGTAAAAAGGAAAACAAAGACAAATTTGTGGGTGGGGGTTAGAGCCAACAAAAGATAAATAGCTTGGCAAGACACTGGCTGTGCTGTAGGTTCAACTTGTCTCCAAGAATAGGGAGGCACTGTACAGGGACGCTGCTGAACAAGCTGTTCTAGCAAGATGCCCTGGGACTGGCCCTGTCACAGTCAGTCCTCCTCATGAGTAATCTTGCAAATGCTGCTCCCACACTCCTACTTACCCATGGCCTAGAAAGCCTCACTGGAGCTAGCTTAACTGTTTCCGGGCCTGCTCTCCTGGGCTCCGGATTCCTGATACTTTTCGGTTCTGAGGAGGCTCAATTGAAGAACCCCACCTACCTAGTAGTTACTCCTACTCAATAGTTACCTCAGGATTTGCCAGTTTCTTCTCTTATCCCTCCCCTCATCTGTTCCATTTTCGCCTTCCCCTGTGTTTGCTAGTCCCTTGGACAGAGGGCACATGGATATACAATTCTCTCTGACGACCTCCATGGAAAGACCTGTGGCCTACAAGTGTGAGCGTGTTGCTCGAGACAATGGGATAAAATGTGTGAGGTGAGGACTGAGCCAGAAAATCAGGGATGTTTGGTCACTGCAGAGGGGCCAAGAGAAAGAAGGTGAGGGGCAAATCTCTCAGGTTGGGCACTTCGTCTCTTACAAAGATTTGGACTCATACAGGAAGAAAACAAATAGTTAAAAGGAACATTTTGGATTCCATAGAGATTTCTGTCTTCAGTGCTGCCTTGTTTCTCAGTAAGTGTGGATAATTGAAAGCTGATGTGAAGGCTTTGGATTTGAGAAGCACATTTCCTCTGAAAGGTCCAGAGTATCACAAATACATTACCACATTTCTCCTCATAACTTTTCTGTCATAAGGCATTCATATAAATTACCTATGAATGTTCCCATTAAACAGATAGAGATATTAGGACTGTGAAGGAGTTACCTGATTTGGCCAAGGTCACACTTTGAATCTGTGCCAAAGTGGGCTGAGAATTCTGGTTTCTTAATTCCCACCCTATGAAAACATGCTGTTCTATGTAAAGGGGTTATTTTCCAGCTTTGATGTCTTTACAATCAACTGGGGTTTCTATTTTTCAGCCCACACTCTGAAACACTGGAAATACTGAGCTTGAAATGGTACTGCAATTTATCATCCTGCATTGTCGTCAGTCTCTTTCTTTTACAGGACTAAAGGGAATGGGTTGAAATTGCAGCAGGGGAAATACTCTCGGTTCGGATGTGGAAGGGAAGGGGAGGGAGGCAGTGTGAGCCAGTGAAGCCAATAACACCGGAGGAGATCATAAAATCCTTTGTAGAGATTTAGAGACAAAAAACCCACCACGCCTGGGATTAGAACAAACTGGACTGTAGGGGGCAGTATGGTATGGGGAAAAAGCCATCAAATTGGCTAGAATTCAAGAAAGCTGAATTTCAATCTCAGCTCTGCTAATAACTAGCTGCGTGATTCTGGACAAATCTCTTCACCCGTTGAGGCTGTAGTTTCCTCATCAGTATAAGGGAGATAAGCCTGGCTCACCTTGCTTACCTCACAGGGACAATGCCAGGTGGCTAGAATCTATGTGAAATGCTCTACAAAGAAGGTGAAAACCTTATTCCCAAACTCACTTGCAAAGTACTTTATATCTGTACTGTCCAATAGAAATATAATGTGACCTACTATGTTATTTTCATTTTCCTAGTAGCCACATTAAAAAAAGCAAAGTAAACAGAGATTCATTTAAATGATATATTTTACTTAAACAAATATATAATAAATATTGTCATTTTAACATCAAAGTAAAAAATCTTATTGAGATATTCTAGATTTCTTTTCATACTCTGTTTTTGAGATCTGGTGTGTAATTTACACTTACAGTACATCTGATTTCAGATCAGCCACATTTCAAGGGCTCAGTAGCCACACATGGCTGGTGGTTATCTTATTGAACAGGACAGCCTTATATTTTTTAAAGAAACTTTGCATACATTATTAGTTGTGTCTTAAAAGAGTAGATATATGCATGTTCTCACTCATATGTGGAAACTAAAAAAGTTTATCTCATGGAGGTAGAAAGTAAAATGAATGATACCAGAGGCTGGGAAGGGTGTGAGAGTGGGGTGGGGGGAGAGATGGAGAGAGGTTGGTTAATGAGTGCAAACATACAGTTAGACAGAATGAATAAGTTCTAGTGTTCGATAGTGGAGTAGGGGGACTATAGTTAACAACAATGTACTGTATATTTCAAAGTAGCCAGAAGAGAGATTTAAAATGTCCCCAACACATAGAAATGATAAATGTTGTGGTCATGGATATCCTAAATACCCTGACTTCACCATTACACAGTCTGTGCATGTAACAAAATATCACACGCACCCTATAAATATGTAGAAATATTTTCTACCAATAAAAAATATAAATATGACCATTGTCAAATTACAGATATAAAGAGAGGTTCAGTGACTTGCCAAAGTCCCAGAGCAGGGGCTGGGTCTAAAGTTTGGGTGTTCTGTCTCCAACACTAGGGTTCTCTTCCTTTCCGGTTCATTAGATACAGAGGTGATTAAAATCAAGTGCATTGAACAGATGATTCTCCATGCCCCCTTTATTTCTATGGAGTAATAAGAATCATCATGGAAGGAACCTGTGCCACTGGCTCCACTGGCTCTGCTTTCTGGCCACCCAGAGAGACCCAAACTATTTCAAAGTACTGTAGGGAGGGAATGGAATCATCTATCCCCATTGGCCCAGCAAGGACAGGCAGGCCTAATCATCTTTGATTCATCTATTTTCCACCTGATCTCTATTCCCAATCCATGAAAATCTTGTCAGCTCTTTCAAAACATATCTTGTGATTTAAAAGACACATTAAACAAATGTAATGCATTGTTCTTGTCTGGCTTTTCATTCAAACAAGGCAACTGTAAAAAAATATATATACCTATAAGACAATCAAAAATTTGAATTCTGCCTTGTTAACTGATATTAATCACTGATCACAAATTACTGATGATGATACTGTCACTATGTCTTAAAAAGCCCTTACCTTTTAAATATTCAGAGGTATTTGTGATGAAATGATATGTCTATTATTTGCTTTGGATTGGCCATAAGTTGCTAATTATTGAAACTCTGTGATGGGTACACGAGGGATCATTATGACATTCTCTCTGCTTTTGTAAATGTTTGAAATGTTCCCTAATAACAAGTTTGAACATTTTTACATTTTGAATCTATCCACTTATTTCCAAGTCCATTGCTGTCACTATAGTCCAAGTCACCACCACTATCTCTTGCCTGGACTACTGCCATACCCTCTGTGTTTGCTCTTCCACCTTTCCCATTCCCTCTCCCCTTCCTCCCACAGCCACAGTGATCTTAAAAATACAAGTCAGAGCCTTTGAATGGCTTCCCATTACATTAAAAATAAAAAAACTGCATTGACCTATGAAGGTAGCGAAGATCTGGTTCTGACTTCTCTGTCTGGAATTATTGGCCTTGCTTACTCTGTTCCACTTACTCACCTTCTTACTGTTCCTCAAAAGTACTGAGGCTTTCTTAACCTCAAGGTCTTCGCACTTACGGTTCCCTCAGCCTTAAACCCTCTTTCTGATCTTCACAAGACGTGCTCCCTCATAATATGCAGGCCTTACCTCATACATCACTTCCTCAGAAAGGCCCTTCTTGACTGCTCTGTCCCAAGTAGACCACCCTGTTCCCCATCCACACTTCATCACTTTACCCTTCTTTCATCTTTTATATATCGCCAGTATATGAACTTGTTATAGATTTATCTGTTTGCTGGTTTCTTGTTTGTTTTTTCCCTCACTCCTCCATTAGAATGTAATCTCAAGGACAGGGACTTTTACTTAGTTACCGTTGTAACCTCCAAGTCCAGCAGAATGCCTGGCACATAGGGACCCTCTAAAGGTAACTGATGAGTGTAAGAATCTAAGCTAGAAAGGCAGATATGAAAGTGAAGGTAGGATTACTAAGATTAGCTACCATTAACTGAATAATAAGTGCTAGACATGTAGTAAGCCCTTTTCATGCATATTATCTCATTTAATCCTCATAACCACCCTAACATTCTCCCCTTTTTTGTAGGTTAGGAAACTGAGGCTCAGAAAAGTTAAGAAACTTGTCCAGGTTCACATAGTTAGAAACTGGCAAAATCAGAAGTCAGGCCTAGGTCTGTTTTAACTATAGAGCTTGAGCTAATAACCTCTAAGTTACACAGCCTCATGGAGAACCATGCTTACATCTCCATGTGTTTAAGAAACAAGAACATCTCCTTAAATGCCTTCTAATAATAAAGATGGTGGCATTCTCTACAATATCCATGGGAAGAGGTCTTTCTGTTAGCCTTCTATTGCTACAGCTTTTGTCCAATCAGACCCTTGAATATATGTTGATCAAATAGAGAGACTTACCGGGAAGCCTGGAGGGCCACTTATGCCTGGAAAACCCTTAGGCCCTGGTTCACCCTGGAAAATCAGCCAAAGGTTAGTAAGTAGCATCAGGAAGCAGCGAACACACAGGAGGATGGCTCTCTGCAAGTACTTGGACTGAGGAGTGGGGAACAAATGAGGTATCAAGATTAGGGCAGCAGAGAGTGGTGCAGATTCCCCAGGCTTCCTAACTAGTAGCTGTACCAGGATGTCTTAGTTCATGGAACTCTTTGCTGCGGGAGAAGGATTATGGACCATAACTGTCTAAAACAGAATGTCAAATACTGAGGCTAATTGGGAGACAGAAAGGATGATTGTCTGTTTTCTTTCTAGTGGAAGAAGCTATTCAGTACAATTTCCTATAGAAAATTATAGGCAGCAGAGAAATCCATAGTCTTGGGAAAAGGGTAACGATTACCATTTGGATAGAGACACATAACAATTTGATCTGTCATTCTTTGATATGTGAATTTATCTATACGTGCCATGGAAAAGCTCCTTAAGTTTTGGGAATGGTTGAGGAAGCAGACAATCTCTTTCATGCTGCCAGACCATTCCCAAATCAACAACTAGTTCCTATAAACCCGGAGGGGCTTGGAGTTGTTGCTTCCACAAAGACAAATTTAAAGAAAGGAGACTAAACACATTTCCCTGCCTAGGCCCCTTGGCCATGGGAACAGAATCACAAAGCTTAAAGGAACCCTGGCAGGAAATGCAAGTTACTGGAAGATCTCTGCACACCTTAACAGTACACAACCATTCAATTACAACCATGTAGGTAGTATACAGTGACTCACATAAAAATACAGATCATAAAATATTTCAGTTAAACAAGTCTATAGCGTAAGCCTTGGTAGTTCAAATCAGGTAAATTAGGGCATCTCTTGTCACCACTTGGTGACAGTATATCCTATTTTCAGGGTCAAGTTTTAAGAGCAAATAACTTCTTTAAAAAGATAATTTAAGAGCAACCATTCATACCCTATGTGTTCTGTCACAGTACTTTGGGGACACCATAAATATTGAGAGGGTTGGGAGTTAGGAGGAAAAACACAACTATTTAATGTTTAAGTTATTCAGTATATCAAAAATTGAATCTGCAACACTAAAACAGAGAAAATAGCGCTTAAATGAATACTCAGATGTCCAGGTACACTCCTACCTACACACCAAGAAACATACTCCGTCTTTTAAGAAAGCTTTTCATAAGGGTCAAAACAAAGAAGCCTTTTTACTTTCACTTCTAAACAAAAATCCATTACCCAGAACCCTCTATTCTTCCAGTATTGTCTGGTTATTAAAGTTCTTATAATTATAGGAAAAAGTTTATTAATTTTTCCTATTCTCAAATGTTCACTACCTTGGATCCTTTCTTCCCTTTGGGGAATCCCATGAATTCCAGCTCTCCAGTAGATGGTGGAGGTCCTGCTGGGCCAGGGAGGCCAACATCCCCCTGTAAGATCAAATGGAACATTAAGCAAAGTGAAAATTACACCGACCATTTTTCTAGAGGGAGGGGTTGTCCTCTGGATGTAACTCACAAATAAACTGTCTCTTACTTTGGCCTCTTCACCCTCATGCCAATGAGGAAACAAAACTCTCATTGCCAAAGGGTGAGAAGAATTATAAGCCTGACCAATGAATTTCATACCAGCACTGCAGAGGGAAGAGCAAGATGGATAGAAGGAAACTTTAAGTTCATGGTTGGTATGAAAGGATGTTTAGAAGAGAGTAAAAAAGGAATCAGAACAAGGTGAATGACTACCACTTGGCAACAATGACCCGACTCTAAGTGTTCTAATCCTTGCGAAGAGCACAAGCAGAGGCAATGACGTCCACGTTAGAACATTGGAGGCAAGAGTTGTTCCTTCAGAAAGCAGTACAATTGTGAGAGAAGGGTGGGAATGGCAAGTTCTCAGCCTCGCTTGAGGCTCTGAAATCACAATGCAATTTGTAGAGAGAGAAATGAGAGAAGGAGGGAAATAAAAGAGAATGGTGAAAGAGAAGTTAAAGAAGAGAGATAGAGGAGAGAGAGAGAGACAGAGAGAGAGAGAAGGACGAAAAGGAAAAGGAGGAGGAAGTGGAGGACGGTGAGGAGGAGAAAGGGTAGAGAGAAGAGGGGAATCAGAGACAAGGAAAGAGAAGGCAACAGAATACACAAAACACCAAGGAAAGACCCAGATGGAAGGAAGAGAAAGAATCTATTTCAAGGGAATATGTTTGTAAGACATATACCTTTCACAGGTAGGAAGCAGGGGAATAACAATATCTTGAAGGGAAAAGGACCACAATAGCCCATGTGTGGCATGTATACATGCAGCCCTCAAGAGATCCCACCAGAGGATCTAAATGCTCATTTCCCAAGGCGAAAAAACAAATCCTCTTACACAAGCAGGCACATGTGTGTAATCAGACACATTTCTTGCAGCATATGGAATGCAGATTGTATTTTTTAAAAGCTATTTACCTTGACTCCTTTCTCTCCTTGAAAACCTAGCCCCATATTCCCCTAGGGAGGAAAAACAAAATCAATTACTAAATAAGCTCTGGGAACTTAAATTGGAATGCAATCTTTTTTACCAGAAAGTAGGGTTAACCAAACCAGTATCTCTCTGGGAAATCCAGAGTACTTAGGAGTAGGAAGCAAAATTCCCCAAGACAAAGTATACTTACATCAGGACCAGGAGGACCAGGAGGCCCTGGAGGACCCTAGATTTTTTAAAAAATCAGAAAAATAAGAAAGAAAAGAGTTAGCACTTGTTAGTTTCTGTCAAAAGAATTGTTGAGAGCCACTCCCCAGTAACTTAGTCCTCTTTCCTGCTTTGGCATAGTAGATTATAACTGTCTTTCCTGTGGTTCTCTGTTATCTACTTTGAAATCCCCCAAATTGACCTGGTAATCCCATTAATGCTAAGGTAGTGAAGACTTCATGTGTCATTCCTCCCAACAGGCCAGAAATTTTAAAATGATGACCTTTGGTGAAACTAAGCCAAAGTACTGAGTAGTGGTATTTCTTGCACTGGAGAGAACAATCTGGGGACACAGCTTTCCTAGAACCACATAGATGACTGGCTATGCTCTTCCTCTACCAGTGATGATAAACAGGTTTTGTGTCAGAAAAATAGGTAGGTAGGTAGAGCTGCCCAAGATGCAGTGTTAGGAAGGAATCTGAAGCTTCTTCAGTGTTCAGGGTGGGTGATAGTGATGGTAGTATGATTAATTGCAATATTTGTCATGAGTGAGGAAATGGAAGGTGGCAATAAATGTGTCAGGGATCTGCCATCCCTGGGCTATACTTCGGGTTGAGCTACGGTGGGAGGCTTTAGAAACACAGATTGGATGGTCAGAGAGACTCTGATAAATAACTCCAATAGCTCCTGGCAAGAGCACGCTTTACTTTAACCCTCCAAGAATGGAGGTTGCCCTTGATCACCAGGAGGAACTAAATTACACAGGCTTACATTGAATCCATAGTATGATAGGGAAAACAGTCATGTGAATACTGTGATCACACACTAAGCTTAAATTGATCTTACTTGTAATCCTGGTGATCCTGCAGGTCCTACAGCTCCAGGAGATCCGGGTGCTCCTTGTGGGCCCTAGAGAGGCAAGTTTTTACCAAGTTCAAAAAGCAAGGCAGTTTTCCAAGAAAAAGGAAAATATGTATGTCCACGAGAACTGTACAAGAATGTTCATAGCAACTTTATTCATAATAGTCAAAAATTGGAAATGTTCCAGTTGTCCAATGATACAAGGATAAACTCTGATAGATTCAAACAGTGGAATAAATGCCTACAATAAAAAGTAGCAAATTACTGATATATGAAACAATATGGATGAATCTCAAAATCACTGTGTTAAGTGAAAGAAGCCAGACCCAAAAGGCTAGAGGTTATATTATTCCCTTTACCTGAAGTTCTAGGACTGGCATAATAGAGAAAAATCAGGATTGTGGTTGCCTTTGGAGTGAATTGGGACAGAGATTGACAGAGAATGAGCAGGAGGGAACTTTCTGAGTTGATAGTAATTTTCTATACCTGAATAGAGGTTTGGATTGCATACAAGTATGCATTTGTCAAAACTCAGCAAACATGCACCTAAGATTTATGTGTTTCACTGTATGTAAATTTTGTATAAAGAGAAAAAACTGCAAACAAATATTGAAGTCTAATTAAAGATAGGCATGCTATAGGATTTAGGAGTAAGTGAACTCTTGTCTACCATTTACTTTGAAATTCATTAAAAATAGGATGGATTAAACACCACATGTTCTCATTTATAAGTGGGAGCTGAACAATGAGAACTCATGGACACAGGGAGGGGAACAACACACACTGAGGCCTGTCGGGGGGTGGGGTAGGGGGAGGGACAGCATCAGGAAAAATAGCTAATGCATGCTGGCATTAAAACCTAGGTGACAGGTTGATAGGTTCAGCAAACCACCATGGCACACGTTTACCTATGTAACAAACCTACATGTCCTGTGAACTTAAAATAAAAATTAAAAAATAGGATGGATTGATGGACAGATAGAGGGATGGATAGATGGATAGAAGGATAAAGCAAGTACAGTTGGCCCTCTGTATCTGTGGGTTCCACATCTGTGGATTCAACCAACTATTGATTGAAAATATTTTTTTTTTTTAAAAAGGATGGTTGCATCTGTATGGAACACATGCAAACTCTTTTTTGTCACAATTCCCTAAACAATACAGTATAACAACTTTTTATATACCATTTACATTGTATTAGGTATTATAAGTGATTTAGAGATGATTAAAAGTATAGGGGAGGATGTGTATAGGTTATAGGCAAACATGACACCATTTTATATAAGGGATTTGTGCATTCATGGATTTGGGTATCCACGAGAGGTCCTGAATCCAATCTCCCATGGATACCAAGGGATGATGTATAGTAAAATATTAATGGTATGCATGTTCATTGCAAAATTCACTCTTCTTTGCTGTATATTTGAAATTTTTCCTATTAGAATGTTATAATAAAACAAACACTTTTTTAAAAAAGCAAAAGAGTTATATTAATATCAGGTAAAGTAGGCTTTGAGACAAATAATATTACCAGAGATAAAGAAGCATGTTTCAAAATGATAAAATTAGTCAATTTATCAAGAAGACATAACAATCTTAGATGCCTATGCACATAATAGCAGAGCTTCAAAATACATGAAGCAAAAACTAACAGAACTTCAAGTAGAAACAGTCAAGTCTGCAGTTACAGTTGGACATCTTAACATCCCTCCTTCCATAATGAACAGAAACACTAGACAAAAATATCAGTCAGGACATAGAAGATCCAAACAATATTATCCATTACCTTGACCTGATGGATAATTTTAAGATCATTATACCCAACAACAGCTGAATACATATTCTGTTCAAGAGCATATGGAACATTCACCAAGATAGACCATATGCTGGACCATAAAACAAACCTTGACAAATTTAAAAGAACTTAAATAACGCAAAGTGTTCACTCTAATTGCAATAAAATAAAACTAGAAATCAATAATAGAAAGATATCTGGAAAGCTACTAAATATTTGGACATGAAGCAACACACTTTTAAATATTCCATGGGTCAAAGAAAAAATCATAAGGGAACTTAGAAAATTTTTGGATCAAATAACAACAATGTTAAACATAAGACAGTGAAATCGCAAGAGAAAAATGATCTGGTGAAATGCAAGGGTCCATTTCCAATGGTGGAGCAGGAATAAGTTGACATGGGCCTGGATAAGGGGTGGAGAGGGTAACAGAGGTTGGAACTCAGACAGGAGGAAGAGAAAGGAGGAGTTCAAAGGGCCTCCAGAAATAAATGACAGTCTGAACATTGTTTTGAAAATAACTAGCCATCTGTGATCACCTTGCTGATCACAAATACCTTATTCAGCCACCAAACGCCCTCTCCCCAAATTGAAGCAGTTTGTATATCATGCCTGTGTATGTGGACAAACATTGCACCTTTGTGGACAGGAAAACAAGTACATAAGAGAAGCTATGCAGCAAGTACAGTGGAGGTTGTTCTGTAAATGTAATGAATACACTGTGTAAGCCAATTGTTTTGCCCTAGGGAATATGTATGGCCTTGGTCCTTATTCATCTCTGTTTTTGTGTGTGCTTGCACACATCCCATTTTTTTTTTTGCCTACTTTTTTCCCACGAAACTCTGTAACTCTCTATTTAGAAAGTCTCCTTCCACTGCCAGCTAAACACCATTCACACTTCTCACAAGCTACCTTCTGTCTCTTAGACATAAAGACTCACATGACATATCCTTAAGTGAATGGCATCTCTTCCTCTAAGTTGCTGTGGAATTCTTATGCCACATTCCTACTAGTTTTTCCTACCCTTGGGGGCAGGGACTGTGTCTACATTGTCTCAGAGATTACTCATAGCACTTTGCTAATAGTTAGGTGCTCAATATCAGTTGAGGACTGAAAAAAGAGAGGACTGAAGAAAGAAACAGTGAATACAGGAAAGGGAAAGAAAAAAGAAGGAAAGAAGCATTTTTTTTCTTAAGTTGTTTAAAAAAAAAAGTGATGGCAATGTGGAATCTTAAAGAAAAATAAAGCTCTTATTAACATAACTCACAGCCTTACACAGACTCACTATTATCAAGAGTCCCTAGAAGGAATTTCTGTGTAGAATACCTTTTAAAGCAATGTGCTCTACTTCTTTTGATTTACCCACAGCACTCGACACACAGAAAACATTTAGTAAATGCTTCCTGAATGAAAGGCAAAATACTAGGGGAAGGTACATCCCAGTGAATACATAAGTCTCTGGCCTAAAGTCTGAAAGCCTGCTTGTCATGCAACTTGACAGTGTACAATTCATCCTCTCAGTGCTTTCTCATTTGGAAAATGCCTGTGACCCATTCTATTTCAACTGTCTAGATTTTCCTTGAGGTCTACAAAGACCTTAGAACATCATAGAGGAGAATTAAAATGCACCATTAGTGATAGTCAACACTGAGAGCTCAACACATAAATAATAACTTACAGTGATTCCATCCAGTCCAGGCAGCCCAGGATCCCCCTGAGAAATAAAGGCAGGACACTGAAGAGTTCAATAAATTAAGCCTGCAATATTTCAGATAATTAACCTAACATTCATAGGGACAAAAACACATCTCTGAACCTTGGGCCTCCTCTGTCAAAGTCTTGTGTTTTAAATAATGTATGAATTGGACATACTGGACTGTTTAGATTGTTTACTTTTTTCTGTAAGGAAAATCTGGACTGTAGAAGACACATATTATAGCCTTGGCTGAACAGGATTTCACATTTTACTTGGATTAATTAATTTTCACCTGTGCTAGGAACTTAACAATTAGAGACTACTTCTGTGGGCTGGTGATTTTCCTACTCCTTTCGGAGGAAAGCAAAGCTACCTTCCCGTGTGCCTTCATCCCCAAAGATTCTGTGCCCATGTGTATACAATGCAAATCAGGCATTTCAAGGGAAAATCAACAGAGCATACAGTCTCTGATTACGTTTTAATTACTTTGCTGCATCTTTAGTTACTGCATGAATCGGTAATATAACCATCTTGTGAAAATTGTTGTGTTCCACTGGATCCAAGGTCTCTGATTTTTGGCAAAACCATTTAATCAATGTTTTCTAAGACAATGACCAAATTTTGACACCTGCTAGTCTTACTCCACTTGGCTTACAGTAAAAAATCAGCTCTCTGTTGCATGGAAAGAGCACTGCCTGAGTTTTAGCTCTTTGGTGAACTGGCTTTGAGCAAGTCACATAGCCTCAGTACACCTCAGTTCTTCTATCTGTAAAATGAGCGATACCAATACAAGTCTGACAATCATGAGGTCCTTTCCAACTCAAACATTCCATCTTCTACTATGGCATCTATAGTTAGAAGCCCATACCCTAAATCTTTTCTGGCTCTCCAGCCACCCACCCCCATCACTGCCTTCCAAAGTGATTGCCAATGTTCCAGGCTCTATGCACTAATGGAAGACAGAAAGGTGCCATCAATTAGCTGAGTGAGCTTGGTGCATCTTCTCCTCAGATGTTGGGCACATAAATTTTCGTTTGCTACCAGGGAAATGATGGACCCCTGTCCTGCTCTGCAAGGGAATAGGACCAAACATTTGAAGCCAGGGTTTACTTAGGACCCACAGGATATCAGGCAATACAGTCACAAGAACACAGAAGGTTCTTGTCAATTCTGGAAAGAGATGAAAGTATCCAGCCAGCTGCAGGGCTGATGGGCAATTTTTGCAGACATCCAGGTGCCCAGCTAGGGTGATGGGTTGGTGTGAAGCAACAGAGAAGGGCAGAACCAGGATCTTTGGCTAATGGCCATGTTGTGATGGGCAGAGATATACATGGCTTCAAACCAAGGTATACAGACAAGGATTCTACAGTAGACAAAAGGTATCTGCCTGCAGGAAATGTCTTGGTTTGTGAAATAAAATGATACCCATGCAAACTGTTTGTTTGCTGATCTGTCTCCTATTTTTGGTCTAGATCCTGCAGAGCAAATCTCTTTGACAGTATAGTTGCAAACATTTATGTCAATGTTTCCACCACAAAAAGTTCCAGATCCTTTTAAATCCATCTTGGTCTGCTCCTTAAATAGAGACACAGATGCTAGTTCTGGAAATGTTTTCATTGGAGGTGGGGCCCAATGCTGGGGAACCCAGCTTATAGCCTACTCAGCTACCTGCCTTGCAGGCTCTTACCTTCATTCCTTTGAAACTACCTGGAGCAAGGACAGGGTCACCTTTTGATCCTTTCTGACCAGGAAGCCCCTGAGTAAAATAGTTTAAAAAATTGAAGAAATACACACACTTATAGTCTTCTTAATTGCATTATCTGATCAGATAAAGGATGGGACAGCAAGAGCCTAAAACCATGTCACTTTTTCTATGGCAAAATTGGCTGTACTAAGGGGCAAAACACGTTCCTTGACCAGGTGCTCTGATTCAGAGCTGTATGCCCTCCCAATCCCCAAGCCAGAAGTCTGTAAAGGGAAGGGGTTTGAATGGGTCTGAAATGTGTTAAAGTCAGATCCTTTACATCTATTCAGAGTACTGATCTGAACAACCACAAATAACTCATATAATGGAGAGTTCACTGCTTCACCCCTCACAGGTATAGGTCACTGACAGAACCTTTGTCTAGGACAGAGGTTAGTAAAATTTCATGGAAAGAACCAGATAGTAAATAATTTAGGCTTTTTGGGTCACATCTAAACTCTGTTTTACACTCTTCTTCTTCTTTCTTTCTTTCTTTCTTTTTATTTTATTTTATTTTTTTAAAAAGCAGGCCACAAGCCAAAGGCCATGTGGGCCAGTTTGTAGACCTCCGGTCTAAAAGATATCTACAAAAATACCTTCAGCCTGTACTTCTACCACACAACTTCAGATTCAAAGCCTGTCTAAGAGGCTGGTGTATCTTACTGCTAACATGAAAAACGGTTCAAAGTACACAATTCCAATCTTTCAACTAGATTTTTTGCTGTCTTAGTGCAGATGCTGGCTAATATCTGCTAGAGTTTGTACACCTGGGGATAATCAATGTCCCTACACCTCAGGGAAGTCAGGATTTGTATTTGGGGTAGGGCTAAGCTTTGTGGACTGAAGCATTTATTGAATGATTGATTCCTTCAGCACAAGGATTATTGGTATCATAAAACAATAACATAATCCCAGAAGCAGAAATCGGTTTTTTTTCCTAACACTGCCTGTTTCACCTTATTCTTGTGGCCACTACTCCCCTGAAAGAAGCTTCAAAAAAGCCTACTGAATGATCTGTTTGGTATTCAGCAAAGGATATGTCTCAGCTTAGTAAAATACATGTCCAAGTTCCTATTTAGGTTTGAGGTTAAGTTTAGAGACAGGACTAGGTTTTTACCTTTGTCCTTTGTCAGAGGGTATTCATTACCTCAACATTTATTTTCTCCCTCTAGGGGGCAGCATGTCCTTGCTTTGCTGGATTTTCATGGAAATGTTTTAGTCTATACCTCGTTGCCATGGCAATCTTTGGAGAAATTTGCGACTCACTTAACTCATCCTATGTTAGCAATACATCTTTCCTTACCTCCCCACCCCCCGGCATACTGGTTTAGTTTTTAGGTGTCAAAGTCCTATATGCCAATCTGGGGCTTGTGCTTTGTCCATCTATCTCATTTTCTCACACATATACCCATACCCCAGCCTGGTCACTGAAGGTGGTGGTGCTGCTCTTCTAATGAAGTGTCAATTAATTCACGTATCTATAAAACATATCTAATGAATGGTGTGATTTCTAGTTAAATATCTCAGATCAGTGCCCTCATGAATTTAGATTATTTCAAGGGAGGTTGAGAATGGGTCTGAAATGTGTTATTTTTCTCTTTCCAGCCACTTGTAAAATCAGTCAGGAAGGGCATTGTATTTACTAGAGATCCCTTAGATCAAAATATCTGAGCCCTATCTGGATGAATGGAATTAAATAAAAGTGGTGACACTGGGATCCAATAAATACCTTATCAATACCATAACCAAGGGTTATGATGTGTGAGTGTAGCCACAAACTCTGTTACTATAGAGTAGGGTTTCTCAACCTCAGCATTATTGACACTTTGAACCAAATGATTCCTAGATGTTGAGGAGGGGGCTGTCTTGTGCCAGTAGCACACCACCAGTTGTGAGGCCTCAAAATATCAATAGCAATTGCCAAATGTCCCCTGAGTGGCAAAAATCACCCCTGGTTAAAAACCACTGGTATAGACCAAGCTAGCAAGCCCTTCGGGTTTTGGTTAGTGCTTCCGTGATCCCATATAAGTCTTCCAAACATTCCTTAATATTGTCTGATGTGGGACCATGTTAAATAGCCCAAGTGTGTTATTTTGCCATGAAATTTACTACAGCCTTTTAACAATCTTGCCAACTTCACAAGCTGCATTAAAAAAAAGGCAACCCTAAGCAGTGTAGCATGTGCACACCCCAATGCAACTGGTATTCTTCTTTAGACTTTTACTGTTGTGGTGCTGCCAGTATTAACTCCTACATTTGACAAGGGTCTGTAGTGGCTGCCCCACAAAATCTTAATGAGGTTTCCAGAGAGGCAGAAAAAGGGCACACTTAGAGACAAGCAAAGCCATTTGAAATAAAATGCAAATATCTGGCAGCATACAGGTGGTCCGAGAAGCCCAGGATAGCCATCAGGGCCTGGAAATCCGACAGCTCCTTGAGTTCCATTACAGCCATCCAGACCAGGTGGGCCTCTGGGGCCCGGCTGTCCAGGATGGCCCTGTTCAAAGAGAAAAGAAGGGATCAAGTTAGCCACAGGACTGTCAGCTACTCCAAATGGCTCCACAGCGAGAAAAGCCAAGCATGCTATTAAACTCTGGCTCCTTGATCACTCCCTTAGATCCATCATGTATGTTTGCACGTCTTTCCTTTATACTCAAGCATATGTGTCTAATCACAGTTCAATGTTGTCCCTCCCAAAAGGATGAATGCTTTAATAGGGACCAAACTGAAACCAAAGGGATCAAGCATGAACAGATGGGATACACAAGGTCTTGCAACTTTACCTTTCTTGTATACAAAGATGTGCTAAAATTGGGCTTAGCTGTCTGGCAGCTGAAGTGATATGAACACGGAATCATGCCAGGCCTTAGGATTCCTCAGGCCAGACAGACCCTGAGCAGCCTGGCATGACATTCAGTATTGGAAGCTCTGCACGGGAAATGATGCTGGATTTTGGTTAATAGAGCAGAAGCAGTTCCCACAGCACCCCCTCTCCTGAAAGTTGCTTGGTCCAAAATAAGCAAGTCCTGCAAGAATCACATTTTCAATCTCATTTCATCATGCGCACACATCAGGCTACTGCTTCAGTTCAAAAACTGTATGTTTTCCTCTTCTCCGTACTAACTACTGAGGCAGTTGTTTTGCTTGGGAATTAGTAATCATTCTCATACAGTTCATCTGAATTCAATAATTTTCTAGAGTTGGGCTTCCTTGGTACATAGAGTCTACCCTTTTGTAGGTAATATATCTTTTTTAATCCATCGAAAGCCAATTGTGTGTTGGGCATGGAGCAAAGAGATGATCAGAAAGATCAGAAATGCAGACAGGTCAAGAAAAGGTAGATTTCCCCCCTGCCGACGCAAACACTTTAAAAGCCAAGTATATACATTTGATGATTTGAGGGAAACATGCTATATGTTCAAAAATGAACTTTTCAAATTATTAGAGGAAACAACTTTTAATCAAATTCTTATAGAGGAAATATTCTATAGAATTCTGTTTCATTTTCGTTGTTATTATAGTTGTAAGAGCTAGACACACTGTTAATACAAAAGTGTGAGTCTAGACAACCGGACTCATGGAATGCTAAGTCCAGAGGAATGCTCAATAACTTGTCTTTACAACAAAGTTGCTGCTATCTGTGCCTCTGCAGACTCAGGTGATGATTTTTAGTTGCATTGGGGAAGCTGATACAGCTTACTAAAGTTTGCAACTTTTTGTTATTAATTGGGATGGTTACTCTTGTTTGCCCTGACGATCTACACTCTATCTCCCTCAGATCTGTGTCCTGGGAGCCTGGCCTCTATGGACTGTACCACCTAGGCTCCCTTTCCCTCTGTCTTCCAGTTGTATTTGGCCACTGGGAGACACAGACTGGAGAGATCAAAGCAGGAAGAGAAAAGACACAGGTTATTTATTTCCCCCATGCTCTCCCTCCCTGGCTATATTCCAAGGAAATGGACAAATTTTTCCATAGTCTTAGTTCCTGTTCGGCAACAGCTATTTCATGGTTCCAGATCTCACTGGATTCCAATAATTACCATTCCATTTTTTTCCCTTTCAGGTCTAGGGGTAGCTTTGAGTTAGTCGTTCCACCATCCATTGTTGTTTCCCCTAATCTTTTCCACATCTGTTAAATATACCCTTCATTCAACTCTATTCAGTTAAACCCTTCAGGTGAAATGTCTATCTCTGGCTGGGATCCTGATCGCCACTATTATAAAATGTCCCAGCCAAACTTGCTAGGGGTTACCTCTCAGCTAGGTTACAGGGATAAATTGAGGCAAAACGACAGGCTGGCTAAGTACCAGGAGTCTTCCTTACTCCTGAGCCCTTGTTTCTGTTTCACACCAAAACCTTTGTCTGGATTCTTAACCTTTGGTATCCACATCTTTTACTTAGGCCTTATCTTTTTCTAGTTTTCTTGCCTGAACTCCTGATATTTCCTACCTGTAGGATTTCAGGGATACCTGTTTGCACTTTCCTACCTTAGCTGAATTCTCTGGAAATAAATCTCTGACCTCTGACTCAGATCTATCAGCGCCTTTTCACCCAGCTGATGCCAAGAAATGGGTAGACAAGGCATGTTTTGAGCCAGTTAGACTTGTGGCTCCAATCCCACTGTTTCCCTTCTCCAACTTGAGCCTCAGATCCCTTAACTGTCAAATGGTGATGAATAATACCTACCTTATAGAGTCATTGCCAGCATTAAAAGTGAATAATGCCTATTCCATTGGGTTATGGTTAAAATAAGTGAGACTAGGTTTACTAAGTAGGAGCTCAATAAACAATCTTCTCTCAGTCAAGTCAGCAAGGGTAAACCACAGGACTGAGCTCTACCTCCTCTCAGTTCTCAGAACCACAGAATTTCTGGCACATTGCCCTTTATTCTTATAGCTAATGATTTTACATATGTGTGTGCCAACCCTCCAAGAGTGTATACCTCTTTGAGGGAGGAAACCATAGTTCTGTATTGCCTCAAGGGACTGAGCACATGGAACAGGAGGATCTGTTGTATTCCAGAAAAGCCAAAACAATGTTCCTCAGAATCCAGTTTCAAAGGAAAAGTTTCCATTTGGTGAGTGGTATGTGTTCACTTTGAGGATATAAATCTCATGTGCTCATTTACAAGTCTCCAGGCAGGGAACTAGAGATTTGGGATTGACTCCATGGGGAAAGCTAAACATAAATTGTAAAGTGAAAATCTCTGCTCCCAACTGCTTTGAACTGAAAACATTTGATAAACACACATCTCTTGTGGATGCCAACGGGCCCAACTCACAGCTGGGATATCATTAAAAGCCACAGCCCTACTGTCCCTAGTCTATGTTGTTCTAATGTTGACAATTTTAGGAATGCTTGTTTGCTCACTCTCTAGCTTAGTTGCTGTGCCCTTTAGTGCAAAGACTTAGGTTATCATGAAGTGATGACTAACCCACTCGTGTTGAAATTGTCTACATGACAGCAAAAATGGAGTTTTGAGACCAAAACTAGTGACACATATGTTAACAATCAGCTAATATTAAGAGGGGAAGCAGATCTGTGCAGTGATCCAGTTTAGTAAGATGTGTTAGGAAAGCTGTTGGTTTCAGCCAAATTGCTTAATATGTGTTACTGAAAGTAGAACAAAATAATCAGTCTGACTAGGCCTATGGTGTCTGTGTTTTTCTGTCTGAGGGAGCCCTGACAGTCGAAGAACTATTGCTAGGCACTAGAGGTTGGAGTCAACCTCCCCCGCAATACCTTTAGAGTGTTTACTCTATGCAGAGTTCAGTCATGGGCCTCTCAGGCTTCTGAGAGGAACAGAAGATATAATCTCTGTTTTCTAGGAGCTGGATAAGACTAGCACAAAAAAACTATCTATCATTAAGTCCCCTGGGGCTGTAGGTAGTGAGGCGCTGGAGTATTTGAGACAGGTACCAATGACTCCTGGGAGATTAGAGGTGGAAGGAAGAGGTAAGCACTGAACAGAAGATGTTTAACAAATATTTCTTGAGAGGCTGCAAGAGAGAGAAACAACAAGAAAGTGGGATTTTATGGAGTAATGAGGTTTGAAGCCTGCAGCTAGGGCAATCAGAAGTCAAAAGAAAACACATACAATTTTTGGTCAAGGAAAGGAAATATCAGGAGTTCGGGCAAGAAAACTAGAAAAGGATAAGGCCTAAGTAAAAGATGTGGATACCCCACAAGGGAGTGGGGACTTCTACTGGGAGCGGTAAGCTCATTTAGAGAGGTCTGAACAGCTGCAACTCATTCTGCCAAGCAATGAAGCCTTGAAGAGAAGTGATCCATTCCTGCAAGCTCTAGGGCTCTCTTAGCGACAGGCTGGAGGCAAGAGGATCCAGCTGGACTCTGGGGCAGTTTCCAGCTCAGAATTGGAAACAGCCTTAGCCTCCAGGATTCACTTCCTTCCAGCTCCCATTAAAACAAGACTGCAGGAGGAAGGGCATACTAAGACGGTAAGCTCCAAGTCCTCCACTCATCTCTGGCAAAGCCAGGTCCACAGAATGAATGAAAGAGGCTGCCTCCAGTTTGCTAGTTTCCCTTATCCAGTGGCTCCCAGAAGATACACGTTCTGGGCGGAGACTCTGGCTAAAGGGGCCATAGGAACACAGCCAAAAGAAAATGCCAGGAGACATCATAAAAGGATGGCCAACCTCGTCTGCTTATTTTCCCAATGGTCTATTTCTGGGCACTTTGCAGACACTGCAGTTGAATAAAATGCTGAAGTCTGATGGCCGACTTGTTGATACATGCAACAGATATGAGGTAAGTGAGCCTTCAGTTTTTCAAATTCATAAATGTCTACTAGATCAGAGGAGACAATGAATCAGATGATATTATCTTTCAGGGCAGAGCCACATGATTCCTCTGTATCCCCAAGGTTGAGTGCTAACATATAGCAGGAGCACATTAAATATCTACCAATTGGCGAAAAAAGATTTGAACCCCTTTTCCTGATACTAGATTATTATCGAGGATAACACAAAAGCTGTTAATCATAGGGTCTCCAAAAACCATGCTTTGATAAGGTTCAGAACAACCTCTGAGAGGCTGTTGGAAAGATAAAAGCAGGCTTTAGGACCTCCCACAAATGGAGGAGCTGCACTTTTTTTTTTTTTTTTTTTTTCTGTTCTATATGTTGAGATTCTGTTCTTCTCTTAAACAAGATTGAAAACTGCTGCTGTAGACAAACATAGCCCAGACTATGGCTTAAATATATAGAGATGTGTCAAAGGGAAAAACTGAAAAAAGATAGCCAGTAAGTTCCAAATATTGTATTTTAAAGGCTGGTGCAATGTTACCATGGAATCACCAGCGGTGGGATAGGCGCAGATATAGGACGAAAATAGAGAAACTAAGATATTAGGCTGGATGGATGGAAAAAAGAATTGTCTGCAAGTTCCAAACCTTCCACTTATCTTGGGCAGAGCAGAGGTCCACAGGATAAATTTTGCAAGAGGCTGCCTCCAAGTGATCTTTGGAGTAGTCACTTTGTAAAAACTTTAAAGGAAAATTCACTCTGAAATGAGGTAAGGCTGAAGAGAACAAATTATGAAATGGAAGGTATCAAGATATCATGAAGGATTTTATCTTCTAATTTCATGTATCATCTTAATTTCCCTATATAAGGATATATATGCTCTAATGTGGCTCTGTCTTTACACCTTAGAACCAGTTCCTCATCTCCAATCAAAGCTCTGCTCAACCCACAAGACTTAACTCGTGTTGTCTAAGATATTGATGTTATGGCTATACAGGTCCCTCCACTCTCCAATCATGCAACACAGGGCTGCTTGTGCCTGAATCCAAGGGCAATTGTGTGTGACCACTGCCCTTTAAACCTCACCACACATATCTCAACCCTTGTTCCTGAGCATGCTTGCATGAGACAGGACGTTGCTGAGGTCAAAGTGTCTGAAATATGAGGCAGAACCTAAAGGAGGATATGAAAAATTCATCTGTGGACACACTCACCGGAATCCCATTGATGCCAAGAAATCCAGGAACTCCCATGGGACCCTAAAAAAAGGAGTAGGGAGAGGAATGTAAGACACAATCCAACTGGTATTTGTTAGACTCAGTAGGTTTGTTTATGAGAGTCAATGGCCTACATTTTTAAGAAGTGTTTCATATCTCCCTCCCCATATTGTATACCCTTGATTCCCACTGCAGTTCCAAGTGACCATTTACCTTTACCTAAGGCCTTAGACAAGTCTTTGTTCCAAAACCAGCTCTTTTTTTTTTTTAAGGGAGTATAGTCTAGGTTTAAAAATTATAGGCTCACTATTACCTGCTGCCATCTGGGGAAAACTAGAGGACCTTGAATGACCTAATCACAAGTTTCCCTTGCCATTATGCTTCTACAGATAAGGTCCCGTAGCCGAACAACTTTCCTTATCAAGTGGACCAGGTGCAACTCCTGCTTATCCTGGAATAGCAGTTTCAATTTCTCGCTGGCCTAGTGGACTATTCAAACAAGCCAATTGCATCCACCTTCAGGAACCAGGGGCACCCTACCCTACTGATACTACAAAGTCTGCTTCGCACAGCCTTTTCTTCTAAACTCTGTTCCCAAGTGCTATCCCTGTGTGGCCCTATGTGGTGTGTGGTATCCTCTTCCCCTGAGCTGTGAGTATATGTGACTAACAAATTGCTGTCAATTTCATCTGTCCAGTGTCAGGTGTCATATCTTTAGTCATCCCCATGATCCTAGTGAGGGAATCCTTCCCTCACCAACGGGGTGAATAGAAGGTGATTAAAGTAGGCAGGGAACATAAACTGAGCTGCTGAACAGTCAGCCTGCCACCATGACATTATCACTCTCGTTTCTTGCAGCTCTGTCCCTATATTTGTGGCCTAGATTGCTTCTAAGCACTCTGACCCCTTTCTTCCCAGTATCCTTGCTCGGATTCCTGATCTCGGCTGCCCAGGTGATTGGACTTCTGGCCCATGCACAGTTCAAACCCACCTGACTTCTTACCACAGTGAGCCCACTTGTTTAGCAAGCAGCTAATACATTTACTTTATGGTGTGCTTGCTATGGGAGTCCTTCCACAAGTGGGCTGAATCATTGGCAGGCCATCACTCATCCCATCTCTTATTAAAATATGCAGCCTGGGTGGGGCGCGGTGGCTCCTGACTGTAATGCCAGCACTTTGGGAGGCTGAGGGTGGATCACAAGGTCAGGAGTTCAAGACCAGCCTGGCCAACATGGTGAAACTCCATCTCTACTGAAAATACAAAAATTAGCTGGGCATGGTGGCAGGCACCTGCAATCCCAGCTACTTGGAAGGCAGAGACAGGAGAATCGTTTGAATCCAAGAAGCAGAGGTTGCAGTGAGCCGAGATCACACCATTGTACTCCAGCCTAGGCAACAGGGTAAGACTCCATCTCAAAAAAAAAAAAAAAAAAAAAAATGCAGAAATGCAGCCTGGCACGAAACTACTCAGGAATGACATCATAAATGAGCAGAACTGGGATGGAGAACTTCTGATCTTTACATTTGTGGCCCATGCATCAAAGAGAAATCAAGCTTTGCTGGTCTTACCTTATCTCCTTTGGGTCCATAAGGTCCCAGAAGGCCTGGGGAACCCCTTTCTCCTTTCAATCCCGATAAACCAGTAGAGCCAGTGAATCCTTGAGGACCTGATGGGCCTTGAATTCCAATTGGTCCAGGTCGCCCCTAAGGTGGACAGAAGGAGTGCAATTAGTCAATAGAGGACTTAGCATTAATACTTCTCATTTTCCCACACACAAAGAGCACTGTCATCACTTCACCGAATAATTTTGGCTAAGAGATCTGCGAGGCACGCCAAAGTTCCAGACACGGATCAGAAAAGGCTATTTTAGGGGCTGCTAAGCTTATTTGGATAGAACACATTTTATAAGCATATTTAATAAGATTCATGTGCACCAAGATCCTTCAACTTTGTACTTCTTAGGAAATTAGTTATTCAGGCTGGATAATATTGTCCTCTTCCTAGTTAATGCCAGGCCATCCATCAGATTGTCAAAATAGTGAAAGAACAGAACGCTGGAGAGCATCATGACATTTTTTAACTCACATCCAAATGGCCAACCATGTGCTTGCAGTGAAATCCAGAAATGGCTGTATCTAGAGAACATTGCCCCAGGGGGCCAGAGTGGGCCCAGAAACTTACAAGCTGACAAACCTGCAAGAGCTCATCTTTGTTGGCAGATCCCAGGACTCCATCACTGCACCTAGTAGCAGACATTCACAGGGAAAACACACATACACATGCACATATACACACATGAATTGCTTATTTGTTCTTTCTTCCTATCCCTCTCTCCTCTCCTCTCCAATCTGTAAAGTGTCGAATGTGTAAAATACAAGAAGCCTGAGAATATCTATTAAGTATCAATTATGACAGCAAGAGGGAACAGCCTGAGGATTTTAAATGCCCTGCTTATAAAATGTCTGTAACAATTAAGTCTGAGAGTTCAGGCTGACATTTTAAAGTGGACTCAGACTGAGCATTAACCCCAGTGGGTGCAACATAGGCAGGCTGGTCTATCATTTAGAACAAATCCCAGTAGGAACTGAATTGTCTTGGCAGAAGAATAAAAACCATTAGTAATATGCATTACCTCTCAGAGAACACAACACCATATCAGGTAGAAAGTCCATTTTCATAAATGCTTCCCGTCTCCACCTCTTGGCCCCTTTACTGACTGTCCATAATTTCCTACAAATCTGTGAAAAACTTTGAAAAGCCCATTAAGCACGCCCTTTACTGTTCACCTTCAAGGTTTACTTTTTTAAAGGCTGAAAATGGGACAGATGCTTTATGCTGTGGCTACAGTTAAGTACTGGAGATGCAAGTGGCCACCAGCTGTGACGATCCTTTGGAGTATAATTTTGAGTGTCAATCAGGCCCACGAAGACCTACGACCCTCGCAAGGAAGTAAAAGACGCTCTGTCCAAGGAAATGCAGTTCTCTTGGGCACCACCTACCACTCAACCTTTTCCAATATCCAACATGTGGCCTACAAAAAATGATAGGTTGCAAACTGTTTAAAAGGCTTCATTCTGGGAATGATGGGGGTAGAGTAAACTTTCACTTTTTAGGTTCCTACCTCCCATTGTTGGAACTTTGTTTACAGTGGTTCTGTTATTTATTATTATTGGGATTTTCATAAAATCAATAAATATGTGCGTATATGTGTATATATGTGTATAATACATATTAATAATATAAAAAGAAAAAGAGCAGTACTTAAAAAATAGTGCTGGGGTGCTGTTGACAATGAGTAGGAGGTCAAAAGTGTGGGCCTACATTAATGATAGACTGGATAAAGAAAATGTGGCACATATATACCATGGAATACTATGCAGCTGTAAGAAAAATGAGTTCACGTCCTTTACAGGGACATGGATGAAGCTGGAAACGATCATTCTCAGAAAACTAACACGGGAATAGAAAACCAAACACTGCATGTTCTCACTCATAAATGGGAGTTGAACAATGACAACATATGGGCACAGGGAGGGGAACATCACACATGGGGGCCTGTTGGGGGGTGGCGGGCAAGGGGAGGGATAGCACTGGGAGAAATACCTAATGTAGATGATGGGTTGATGGGTGCAACAAACCACCATGGTACACGTATACCTATGTAACAAACCTGCACGTCCTGCACATGTATCCCAGAACTGAAAGTATAATTAAAAAAAAAAAAAAGAAAGAAAATGTGGGCCTAGTTTCAAGACTAATGCATACAAAATCACAGCAAACAGTACAAATTTGGAACAGAGCCTAAGTGCTGTGGGAACACAAAAAAAGAGTTGGCAGTGGAGGGTTTGTGGAATGCTCACATTTTGCCCATGGCTGGGGGAAGTCATGGGCTGCATTGGAAAGGTTGACTGGAAAGGTTCCTGCTGAAGTGGGCCTGGAAAGTACCACAGAAAAGTTGAAGACTTGATGTGGCAGGACACAGGGAACCCTCAGAAGTTTGAGAACAGGGAGAGTTGGGAGAAGAGCGGTCTTTCATAGCTGAAAGTCATCAAGGAGCATTCAGGAGAACACGTGTATGTCAGAATGAGACCATGGCTGCCTGCCTGAGGCTGGGACAAGGGAGGCAGATAAGAACCAGCTGTTGAGGAGGAGGGAACTGCTTGATAGGAGAATGGAGGGTAGGATGGGCTTGCAGAGGCCATGTTATTACTAGCAGAGAGGATCCAGTCAGGGCACTGAATGCTTGACCCAAATCCAAGCCCTGCCAAAAGTTTTCCCACATCAAGGGAAGGAAGGGAAATCACTGAACAGCTACTGAGAGAGCAGGTTGTGATGTGGGCCAGTCCCATCCTGCTCACACCATTAGAGAGAAGAGTCCCAGCAGCACCCAGCATAGGCACAGGGACTGGCACCCTCTACCTCTGGTCCCTTACCTTTGCAAGCACATGGTAAGCAAGGGTAAACAAGGAGACTTAGGAGGTAGGCACCTCGAGGGCTAGACTTAACTGGAACTCCGATTCCATGCAGAAAAGGCAGGGTCCCACAGCCTGCTTCTTTACTCCTGGCTTGGTGGGCATGCAGAATTTCTTGACACCTGTGTTCCACCCAGAGAGCTGAAAGGAACTCTCCTAAAGAACTCACATATATTTTTAAAATTCCAATTCTTTTTCCAAATGGGAGTTTGAAAAGGCACCACCAGAGGAACGTGCACTTCTGGACTGGCCCCAGGTTCCGGCTTGGGTTGGTGGGTGTGCCAGCAGCCCAGCTTGAAACCTCTCACATTGAATCAAGGGCCAGAAGCAGGGCCTGTGGGAAGTTTCTAGGTTTCTGCTCGTCCAGAACTGTTTCCTCAGCATGGTGTGAGGCCCTTATGGAGCCTGCAGTCATAGGATATGAGACAAAAAGCCTTCCCATCCATGGATGTCCTTTCATACAGTGGCACAGAACACCGGGAACAAATGAAAGTGACTGAGAAAAAAAAGAGGGAGACCCATTTCTTCTGCGGGTTGTTTTGTCATCCAGATACGCTTACTTTGTGCTTGTAACTGTATGATCTTTTTTCCTCATCTCTAATGCACAGGATTTCTGCCTCATTACCCATACAGCTAAAGCTTAATATTAACTAAATCAGTGGTGAATTCCTTTCCTTTCCCATCCGACACTATAAGCGACATTTTTCATAATGGCCAGCAGAGGTCAGTGTGAGAACATAGAGACTACAGATAAGCAGGTGGGTGGGTGGGCCTCTCCCTCTACAGAGAAAAAGAAATCAAACCAGTGTCAGAGAAGTCACAGAATGTTCGAGCAGGAAAGGCCCTTAGAGACCATTCAATCCAGGCTTTATTTTATACATGGGGCGGGTGGGGGGGGGGGGGGGCGAAAAAGGCCGAGAGAAGAGGAAGGACTTGTTTAGGTCACATGGCTAGTACGAACGGCATGGAACTAAACAGACTGCCTGCAGCCAGTATGTGGCTGTTTCCCTGTTTGCCAGTGGCAGATGTCTTAGGGGGTCCTTGAGGCTGCCCCTCCACTACCCTGGGTCCGCCCCTGGGACTGTCCCCATCAGTAGGCTGCAGCAGCCAGATGCTCACACATTATTTCTTTCTTCCTAACCCTGGTCATTTCACAGAACCAATCTGACACACCATCACTGTTTGGACAGCTAGCAGAATTTCAATGGGCTTGGACTAATGCCTTGCCCTGATACATATCATTTATTTTGGCAAACAGATCCAGACAGGGCAGAAGGAACTCCTCCAAGTCTTTCCAATGAGCTCTCCTGCTTCCATCTGCTCAGGATTTTAAATATGCACATCAGGGTCTAATTCTCAAGGGAATGAGTTGGGACTTGTGCTTAAGGCCAGGAACTGCAGGTCTGCAACCACAGCCCAGGCTGGCTGCCTCCTGCCAACCACAGTGAGTTGGGATCAGTGTGCAGTTTAAGGTGACCTATAAAATAGTAGACATATGTAGAAATATCATCGACGAATCTTAAAAGCATATGCCTCACACTAGATTGGACAGTGAAACTGGTAAAGGAGGCTGACTTTTCATAAGTTAGTCCCTTTCTGCCTTTTTATACCTCCCTTAAGGTTCCAGTGTTCTTCTCCCATAAAATTAACATTTGTTCCTGAGGAAGAATCTGAAACTCACTCCCACCGAGGCGTTAATGACTGACAACTTAGAGCTTTGCTTTTCCCAGGGGGATTTGTAAAGCAAAGCATTAAGCTAGGGGATGCAAATGGTATTTATGAAGTAGGGAAGGGAGAAGGGTGTGCACAGGCCTTCCTAAGGATCCAGTTGTATTGTAGAAGGTGGTACGGTGCTGTTAGGTACAGTTTACGTGAAGTCTCCTTACTGCCAATTAACAGTTATGTGACCTTGGGCAAGGGACATTACCATCTTGAATATCAAGGGCTGAAGTGTAATAATAGCTCTTACCTAGGATTATTGTCAGCATTTAAATGAGTTAATACATATAAAACACCTGGCAGATAGAATGAAAGCATCAGTTCCCTTTTTCCTTTAGGCATCATTTATGGCAAAATGGAGAGTTTATAGGGTTGGGCACTCAATGCTCCTTCCCTTAAGTTTCAGTTGGAGATGCACAGACATCATTGAGCAACCCTTTTTGGGGGCAGAGATGTGTGCTTGGGAATAGATGAGCATGTATGCCAGCACCCCACATCTGTGAGAGCATTTCTCCTTTTACATAGCACTGGTGTCCTGGTTCTCCTGGGCACTTGGCTTCTCAGTGTTTATTTTTCCTCCTAAAGGGTCTTAATCTGCATACTGATGACTCCCAAATCTGAACCTCCAGCCCATATTTCTCTTCTGAGTATGCCAGATCCTTATAGTCAATGACTTATAAGAGATCTATTCAAATAGATATTCCAACTCAAACCCAACATGCCCCAAACTGAATCACATTGGCTTCTCCTCAACCCCATTCTCCAAACCAGCTCCCTTTTTCTGAGTTAATGGAGTTAACTCAATAAATTGCACCATTCATAAAGTTGATCAAGCCAGAAACTCAGGGGTCCTCCATGACCCTTCTATTCCCTCACCTCCCACATCCGATCCATTAGCAAGTACTGTGAATTCTACCTGCAAAATCTAACTCAAACCTGTTCATTGATCTCTAGCCCCATGGTCTTAGTTCAAGTCTTTCTCATCTCTCGCCTGGAGTGTTGCCACAGCCTGCCAAATTGCCTGTGACCCCCAATCTTGCATTACTCTCTCCGAACCTCTTATCCCAGGGCCTTTTTATGTGCTTTTGTATATGGCTCTGCTCTCCTGGCTACCTCTTCTATATCTTTTGGCTCTAACCAAGATATCAGCTTCTCCAGGGAGTTTTCTATGATTACCCCCACCCAACTGTGTGGGCTAGATTGCCTGTTTATGTGTCTATACCTCCCAACAGACTGAACTCCTTGAGGACAGGGCTTATGTCTTACTCTTTACTGAATCACCTGTGCTCAGCATTATGCATGGTACTCAGTGGGCATCAGTAAATGTTTGCTGAGTGGAGAAATGATTGAATGGACATACACACTGAGAAGCCAGTGGCCCAGGTACATCAGTGTCTTGTTTGGAAGTCTATATAGTGTTGAGGAAAAATGTCAAACTCTGTAAAATATTTGAAGAGATTTATTCTGAGCCAAATATGAGTGACTAATGGCCCATGAAACAACCCTTGGGAGATCCTGAGAACATGTGGCTGGTGGTCAGGCCACAGCTTGGTTTTGTACATTTTAGGGAGACATGAGATATCAATCAACACATGTAAGATGTACATTGGTTCAGTCTGGAAGGCTGGGACAACTGGAAGCCTGGGGCAAGGTGGGGGGCTTTCAAGTCATAGGTGGAATCAAAGATTTTCTGATTAGCAATTTGTTGAAAGAGTTATTATCAATAGAAGAGAATGTCTGGGTTATAATAAGGGGTTGTGGAAACCAAGGATATATCGTAATAGATGAAGCCACCAGGTAGCAGGCTTCGGAGAGAAGAGACGGTAAATATTTCTTATCAGACTTAAAGAGTCTGTTCTATCAGTAACTCCAAAAGGGAGGAGAGTATAATGAGGCATGTCTGGTTCCCTGTTCCCATCATGGACTGAACTAGTTTTCCAGGTTAGCTTTGGAAAGCCCCAGGCCAAGAGGACGGATCCATTCAGATGGTTGTGGGGGCCTTAGAATTTTAACTTTAATTGATAATAGTTGCAACAAAGTGCAATCAGGAAACATGTGATCACAGAATCACCAAAAAGAGAGCTGTATAAGACTCAGGAATTGATCCAGTTCAGGATGGAGAAGTTGAAGGGCAGAAAGAGAAAGGGATTTACCCAAGTACATACAACATCAACTGTAGACTTTTAAAACAATACCTTTTAGAGCCTTTGAAAACAGAAATGGTCTAAATCTAATGTAGTTTCTGGGCATTCTTTGTTCTCTGAGATCTCTCAGTGAAATGACTTTGATTCTCATTCTGAATGGAATTTATCCATTCAACAATGATTTATTCAGCACTTACTCTGTGCCAGGCACAGGGGTTAAGATGTCAGGTAAGACAGAGTTTCTACATTCATGAAACTTACAGTTATGTTATCCCTTGAAAGCAGATGACACATGACCCATCACCAACCTAATTAAACACTTTTCATCTCATGCTGAGTTTTGTGCTTGGCAAGTATGAACATATATGTAGGGGGTGAGAAGGCAATACACAAAAGAAACACACTGCATTGCCCATGCCCTCAAGCAACATTTAAGCTTGTTGGGGGAGATAAGGCCATATCACAAAAAGTATTGGAGATAAGGTCATTGTATTAAAGGAAAGAGATTTAATTGACTCACAGTTCAGCATTGTTAGAGAGGCCTCAGGAAACTTATAATCATGGCAGAAGGGGAAGCAAACATGTCCTTCTTCACATGGTGGCAGCAAAGAGAGGTACAGAGTGAAGGGTGGGGGAAGCCCCTTATAAAACCATCAGATCTCATGAGAACTCACTCATCATCAAGAAAACAGCATGGAGGTAACCGCCACTATGATTCAATTACCTCCCATTGGGTCCCTCCCATGACACGTGGGGATTATGGGAACTACAGTTCAAGATGAGATTTGGGTGGGAATACAGCCAAATCATACCAGTCATATGCAATGCATTTTTAAAAATTATACGGTATATATCACAAATCCAAGAGGAATTAAGAGATGTGTGAGTTGACAAGGGAGCAGAGGAGCAAAGAAAGACCCAACAAACTGTTAGTGAATACATTCTAAATATGAAGAACAACATGTTCATGGGAATCAGCGAATTCTGTAAGCGAGGGCCAGTCAGAATCCTGGGTCTGGCTGGAGCAGAGGTGAGATCACAGAGAATCAGTAAGAAAGGGCAATAGAGGATAACCTACAAAAATTTATAGATGCTGAGGTGCTTAATCTGGTACATTAGCATGTTTTGTTTTAAACTTTAGTTTGGCTTCCAGTTTTGTTCAGAATTTAGTGAAGTGACATGATGTGCTAGCTAAGTGTACAGGGTTCAGAGTTCAAAAGTCTAGGATTCAGATTCCCTCTTCACCACTGTAAGACTTTGGGACAAATGGCATCTTCAAATTTCCTCAGCTGTCAAGTGAGGATAATATCAGTGTCTACTTCATAGGGTAATTATGAAGCTTAAATAAGAAAATTCAAGTAGATCATTATTTTCGCTCCTTAGCATGCATCAGACTTACCCAGAGGTGATTAAAACACAGATTGCTGGGCTCCAGCTCCAGAGTTTCAGATTCAGTAGTTCTGGCTGGGTCTAAAAATTTGCATTTCTAACAAGTTCTCAGGTGGTGCTGACTCTACAGGATCAAAGACTACACTTGGAGAATCCCTGTTGTAAATCATTTAGCATTGCACCTTGCATATATTAAATGTGCAATAAAAGTTATTTGTTGTTATTGATGTACTATTATTTAGCAAATGATTATGGCTTGTGCAGGTTTGGAGTTCACAATCTCTGAAAGGCCCTCAGCATTCCTTTATCACTATGGCTTAGGGCACCTCTCCTTCTTCCTCATTATGACACACCACAAGAGGAAAGGAGTGGATGGGGTAACAAGACTGGAGACAGGGAACCCCATAAGGGGGCTATGACCTCCTGAAGAGAAATAATGGTGACCTGGACTAGGTTCATGGCAGTGGAGACAGGGAAAAGGCAGATTTGAGAGATATTTCAGAGGCTAAAAACTATAAGGACTTAGTGCCATATTGGAACTGACGAGTAAAACAGAGGAAAGTGCAAATGATGACTCCAGTGTTTCTTGATTGGGCAACTGAGTGGATCTCTTTGATGACATGAGAGAACTTAGAGGAAGAAGAGTCTTGGGCGGAAGATGAGGAATTCACCTTTGGACAGGTGGAATTTAAGATGCCTGGGCGAACATCTAGGGAGATGTTTAGCACATTTTTCCCACAAAACAGGAAGATTTGAGGAAACAGAGTGAGGTTTGTTCACCACTATATCGCCGGAGAGGCAGCATTTGGTGTGCAGTAGACACACAAAACATAATTATGGGGAAAATGCATAATTATGAAATGAATGAAAATAGAGAATTAGATGTGCACTTGGGAATCTTTGAGAAGGCCACTTCCAAGTCTCATTTGCTAGGAGCAAAATGGAATTAAAAGAATGTCACTATCCTAAAATACTCCTTGTGGCCTTTTGAGAAGGGGGAGCAGAGACCCTTGACCTCCAGCCTAGGAACAAAGTGGCTTGATTTTTACAATTTGTCCTTACTTTACAACTGAAATTCTCATTTCAGCTAGTGGGTGGGGGAAATGCAAGAACTTAACAAACTTTACCTCAGTAGCTAGGGATCCTTCTCCCAGCAATGGAAAGATACTAATAATAACACTCCCATAAGCAGAATACTTAAATTTCACAGCAGTTTTCTTTTCACCATTCCTTTGGATCGTCACAATACATCTGCAAGGCAGGTGAAGGGCACCAAGCTGCAAAGCAGTTAGCCAACAGGGCTGGCTAATGTCACACAGCTGCTCAGTGGAAGCGTTACATCAGAGCCTCCCAGTCAAATGTGTGCTCTCTCTGTTGAAACAAACGAAGATGAGTATCCATAAAGCCATACACTTCACTCTCCTAGTAACAGCACTAATGAACTAGCATTGCCTGCCGAAGTAAATAAAAAAGAAAGAATGCTGGGGATGTAGAATGTGTCTAGCATATGGCAGGTAAAGACTCATATCATGCAGATATACAGACCTATTTTGTGGCCCAAGAAGCTTTGAATCAGCTTGATAATGTTAACATCATCTACAATTCGCCAACAAGAGCAGTGACCCTTTCCATCTACATACATACATACATACATACATGCATACATACATACATAATACATACATACATAGTGATCGATGTCTTGCAAAGACAATTTTCAGGTCTGCCACAGCTAATAAATAGTATCAGAGTCTCCCCCTCAACACTCAAATGGAATCACATTTCTTTTCTAGTTCTTCAGCTATAACCAGCGTTTGAAGCAGCCGGCCCAGGCATGAAGACATGCATCTACATGTTTTGTTTTCAAAGATACATACACCCATTCCACTGGTTATTGTCAGCATGTTGAAATTTTTAGGAAGACATATTCCAGACTGATAAAGTTAACTCTTGCTAGGCAAGACTTTGCATCCACTTCTTCTCCCTGTTTACTCATATTTCTCTTCTAAAACATAATAATAACTTTCTTTTACCAAGAGTTTATAAAGTGCTATTCCTTAAATTCACCTCCTTTAATCTTTTAACAGCCCCAACAGGTGGGTATGAATCTCATTTTACAGATGAGGAAACTCAAATGCAGAGAGATTAAGGAACTTGCCTGAGATCACACAGCAAGCAACTGGTGAAGCCAATTTGCTGATACCAAAGGCTTTGTTTCTTCCACCAAGCTACACTGTCTCTGCATTGAATGATGCTCTGAATGCAGAGACACAAACTCATGAACAGGAGCAGTAAGAGCTACACTGTGGAGAAAATATTGTTATTTTCATTGATAACAAAGCAATTTTATCTCAATTTACCCACACTTTTCACTGGAATAGGTACTCTTTAATAGAAATGTACTGATATAATTAATAAATTAAGAAATAAGATGCACTTCAAGGAATGGCACTCCCTAGAACTTAAAAGATGGGGGATTTCTTCTGGTTCCACAATTAAAGTGGCCTTCTTACCTGTCAGTGGGTAATGGTTAGTTTATCTAGGATCTGGTGGACAAATTCTGATGTGCTATGAGTCTCCAATGCTAGCATATTAGTTTAGTAGCAGAAGGAATATAGGCACAGTATGCTAACTTGATGGTCATTACGCTGAGCAGAAATTGGAGAAGTAGTCTTTAGACATGTCATATTTTCCCTTATCCCTGGGAAATATAATTGTTAAAATAGGATGAAGTGGAGCTGCCTAGATAGAGGCAAATAAATTCATGGGAGAATCTTCAGGTGTCCCTTTCCTCCATAACACATTCACAAAACTATTATCAGGAACCATACCAAACTTCCCTTTTGTGATATTTAATGGGAATTGCAAGAATAAAAAATCATATAAAACTGTAAATATGATCAACAGTTGGACATAAAAATAAAAACAGAACAACTAAACACCTTTTTAACTACTATAAATTGTTGAATGAGCCCCCATGTCCCTTGGAATGCGCATTCAGTCTATACAAAGAGCCCCAGTGGTACCGAGTTTCCAGACTGCATGAGTAAATAAACATAACTCCACTTGGATGAATTTAACCTGAAACTAATAAACCTGTTGGAAAGACATGAAATACTTAATTTGAGAATGATTTTGATTTGAAAGTTTTCTAGCAAACTTGAATTGATGTCACCTTTGCCTCTTAAAAAAGTCTCCTGTTTGAAGCAGAAGTATAAGAGTTAGATTCAATTCCCTGCTCCAACCTTCTAGCTGTATGATACTGAAAAAGTTAATTAATCTCTAGGCCTTTGTTTTCTCATCAGCAAAATGGGGATATTACTTGCTCTACCCATTTCCTAGGTTGCTTTGAGCGTCAGTGGAGACAATGCATGTGAAAATGAGCTATAGTTTCATTCCACTGACAAAACTTTGCTTTTGGAGAAAACTCGAATAACCAAACTCCAATTGTCCAACAAACAAACTAACAAATCTCATTTGCTAGACCCATGAGGCAGTAAACCCCTAAGGAAGTGCTTTCAGTAGAAAAAAGATTGAATAAAAAGAGGAGCATAATTTAAAGCTGTGAAAGGTGGGAGCAAATTGACTGTCTCGCACAGGAGTCTCATTACAATTTCAAAATGATTAGATCTACATTATTACAAATGTATGGTTTATTTAAAAATACAAAGTTTAATTACAATCTGGAGCCAATCTTTTTCTTTTAGTTTTTCTAGCAAAACACAGCTATGGTTTTATAATAAAAATCAAAGTGAAACAGGACTTGCCAGAAATTCACTTCAGAGCAATTTTTGCTGTAGTGTATCTATTCCATTAGACAAGGGATACTTTTGGCATTTTTCTCTGACACAATATATTGCCCATCTTTGATATGCTATACAATCTTTGGTCCAATACTGAGCTGGTGTGAGCTGATCGCTTCTGGATCAATGTTGACTTCCCTGATTCTCTGGTGAAAAGCCATCAAGTTTTGGGAGTGAGAGGTAACTGGGAGCAACCAACTACTAATCCTTAAATAGAAGGAGTTTAAAAAAAGGGTAGGATCAAAGAAATTCTGTCAGGACCTCCTTGTCAGAGAACTCAGGGAGCTCTGAGATGGAAGGGCAAGGAAGAGACGGAAGCAGTTTACTTACACAGTTTTGATGCTGTTCCCATGCAAACTTACACTCCTGTATTCATTTAGAACCAGAGAAGCATTAATATGCACACCTATGCTGATAAAGAGATACACATTCCAATCCAAACACACATGCCCACAGGCACAAGAGCCTGCTAAAATGGTAGAGCCTGCTGGTACTCTGGCATAGCCTGCCATATAATCATAGATTATCATAGACATTCATGGATTTGAACTGAAGAAGATGGGATGACACAGCTCCCTTCCACTGACCCTCACAACAATATGTAGTAGTCCCTATGGACAAGTAAAGCCCTCTACACAGACACACACAGGCGAAAAAGATGGGAAGGGAATGAGAGCTCCACATTTCTGATATATTTTCCCTTTCTATCATGAACAGTTGGAAGCTGAGATGAGATCAAGTTCTGTGTGCAACAGGAAAGATGGGCAATGGAGGTGGTGGCAGCTGTGGTATCGATAAAGTAGAAGCCCCAGAGCTGTTGGTGGCATCAGGTATAAGAGTTACAAGTTTACATTGGCGAAGTGCTTCAGATTTCAAAGTGTTTTCACATGTATGACTCCATCTAATGCTCATAACAACACTGTCCTCAATGTACTAGAGAAAGTAATTGAGGCCCAGGTGCTAACTTGTCCATGGCCATGCAGTTTACCGGCAGCAGACTGAGATCTTTAGTCTGAGTCTAGCGGCTTTTCCCACTATTCCTTTAATAAGGTGGCAGGTCAATTCTTGGTCAAAAATTCCCACTAAAATGTCATGTAACTCCACCAAAAACCCTGGGTCTGGAGTGTATTGAATCCTCTTGACTCTTCCCTAAATTCTTCTTGCTGCCCAGTGGCACCCTTAGCAATCAATTATGTAGATGCACCAAGGACAAATAAATCAGTCTACTTGTTCCACTGACAACTCATTGCTTCAGTAAATCGATGAGGCAATTTTTTTAGAGATAAATCGGGCAATTTCTTGATTGCCGACTATGCCATGGTGCAACATGCTGGAAACACAGAAATGAATGCAACATGGGTCTTGTCCTTCAGGAACTCTCAATCCAAGTTAGAAAAGAGAAGTTATGCATGCACATGAGTATATACCATAAGGCATAGGAAGGCA
Source organism: Macaca nemestrina (assembly GCF_043159975.1). Taxonomy (NCBI): domain Eukaryota; kingdom Metazoa; phylum Chordata; class Mammalia; order Primates; family Cercopithecidae; genus Macaca; species Macaca nemestrina. The sequence goes on along the minus strand of NC_092145.1, from coordinate 47,103,344 downwards.
GGAGGGATATGATTCTCAACCCAAGGACTGTTGATGGGTTTATCTTGGAGATAGAGGAGGGCTTTTTATTCTTCCAAACTAGAGAGTAGAAAAAAATGCATAAAGAAAAGACCCAGGGCACATTTTGGTAAGTAAGAGGGAAGTGGAGAATGTCTATTTCAAATTGATCTCAATTTTCTCAACAAATGTAGGAAGTGAGCTCATGAGTAGAGAGGGAAGGTATTTGAGGTTGAGGATGACTTGGGAGGGCCAGAAGGAGATGCTATGGAGGATGTGACAGGAAGTCAATTGTCAGAAAAGTGTGAAGGCCTACCAAGCAGCACTGAGAGCTCCACCGACACTAGAGAACACGTTTTTATGTGTGGAGGAACCTTCCTCAAACAATAGTTGGCAGCTTAGGAGCAGGAGGAAGCAAAGCAGGTGGTGCGGTTTTCCAGGTCTGGGCACTGGCAAATATATATATCAGAAGTACTGGGGGTGAGTATGCGGGTGAGGGAGAGGGATAAGTCCAATAGGAGGAGGGTAAGAACAATGTGGAAATAGCTGAACTTGGGCTCCAGGCTGGAGAGAGAGCCAGAGGGGAGCCAGCAATTCCTGGTAAACAATGATTTATAAGAAAATTTGCCCTTGCTCAAAGTGAGACGCTTGAACCACCTAGAGGTATAAATTATGTACAATATTTAGTACTTGAGCCAATTCTGTCAAGACAAATCTGGAGTCAGAGAAAGCAACCTGAGGATTCACACACAGGGAAAATCCACTAGACTGTTAGCAGCCTCACCCCACATCTACCTCAGGCTGAAGACCTTGTCTAGCATTTAACTCAGAGATGGTTTCAGCTGCTGGGGAGATAATGGTGCTAACTCCCAGGTCAGAGTCAATGGCCTGTACAGGGAGGAGAGTAGGCAGCACAGTGAGTTCAGCTCACTAAAGACTGATGTTTTGTCAGGGTTCTTCATCCTCTGTACCTTCCCCACTTTCACACCGTCATCTACTTTTGGTTATATCTCACTCTGCCCAACTGTTTCCTTACAGTTTGTAGCAATGAAAACACCTTAAACAAATTAACAGTCCATTTTCTGGTTCTCACAGAAAGCAGAGTTAGGGATAAATCAGGAAACCATACCTAAAGGTATCTATATGGGAAATCGAGGAGGGAGGAAGTGGCAGTCAGAAAAGCAAGCAAAACAGGCTAAACCCTAGGACCTGGGGGGAGAAAAAGGGGTGAAAAGGAGTTGGCCAGACCAGGGGCCTGGCCGGATGGTGAATTGGGCAGGAAGTCCCATGTTCTGCTTACCTTCCACCTCCATTATTGCTTTTATTCATTCTCTGGTTTTATGAGGATTTTAAAAGCTTCTGAATCGGGTGCTGGCAATCTTTCAGAAAAAGTTAATACAGAATTCTGTAGACATAAAGTCCCCTATGAAGGCCGCCACGGCCAAGAGTAGCAACACTTGTCCCTTAAAGCTGAGTGGAAAACAAATCTTCAAGTACTTTCCCCTTCAGGGCTTTGAGTGCTTCAGGTCCTTTGGCCTTGAGAACCAAGCAGCTAATCACATCCCTTGACTTGCAGACTTGACGAAGACAGGTGTCTTTGTTAGTCCAGTTTCAACCAGTCTCCGGAACCCAAGAGAAGAAAAAGTGAGGGGGTGTTATGGGGGTGGGAGAAGCTCTAGTAAGTGCATGTGCAAGAGGAAAGATCTCCCAAAGGCAAAGCTAAAGAGCACAATTGGGGGAAGGTGCACACCAAGATACAGCAAGGCTAGCTTGCAGTGAGCACTGCCAGGCAGCTGCTCCAGGGCTCCTAGCCCGTGGGACCCTACTCCAGTAACTATTCTCTTCCATGTTCTGGACAGGTTGCTTTCCTTCCATCTTCGAAACATGCTCTGGAGTGCGTGATACTAACCAATAAAACAAACAAAAATGCTTCCTCTGACTCCCTCACTCCTGTTCCCTGTAAGCTATCATCTCATCTCTCCATTGCCTTTCCAGAACAAACTTCATGGTAAACCAGTCAACACTCGCTGCATCCATTTCCTCTCCTTTCACTCTCTCCAAGCCCTGGCAATCTGGGCCTACCAACTCCTCTCTCTTGAGAGTACTCTCTGGAAAGTAACCAGTGACCTCTGTTAAATTCTAATACCATAGACCTCTGCAGCATTTGTCATCACTGAACACTCCTTTCCCTTCTGAAACCTCCTCCTTGGCTTTTACTGCACTATACTATGGGCTCTTCAGTCTTTTGTGCCTTCATCACCCTCTTCACTGGCCCCTTCCATTTTGCCCAAAGGCTCTTGTCTCTCTCATGGTGACTTCGTCCATCTCCTACAATTTCCACCATCTTTGCTATAAAGATGAGACAGCATTCTAATTTATTTCTCAGGTCCTGCCAATTTCCTGAGTCCGTGTCCATGCCACTCTTATTAGTCCCTTTAGGAATCAATAACCAAAGCCTAGCTCAGTCCCTCATTAGCTCTCACCTGGATAGTGAAAACAGCCTCTGGAGTTCTCACTGTGTGTGTCCAGTCAAACATTGCGGCAATCCATCTAACACTCTGTGACAGTAATTGTCCTAGGTCTGTTCCTATTGCTCTCCTGCTCAGAAACTGTAAACCACTCCATATTACTTTCAAAATAAAATCCACACTCCTTAATCACACATTGAAAGCCCTTCACCATTCAACTCCCACCTGTCTTTGCAGGCTTATTTTCCACAAAACACCCCTACTTGCCCTAGACTTCAAAAATTACAGTCTCCTTGCTGATACTTAAATCCATCTTGTACTCTTTCACCATCTGGCTTCCAACCAAGCTGTTTCCTCATAAAAAATTCCTTTCTCTTCCAGAACTTTCTACCAAGGCTCTATCCATCCTTCAAAGCTCAGCTCAAATCTGCCCTCTTTCAAACAGACTTCTCAGATTTCCCTGGTTGGAGTTGATGTCTGCCTTCCCACATCACTTAAAAATTTTGGGAGAATAACTCAGCTACAAAGAGCCAAGTTAATTACATCTATCAGTTCATGATAAAATGTCATCATTAGTCCGTGTCCAACTCCTCATTTTGAAAAGTTCTTTTCCTTCATCCACATCCCCATTCTCATTTCTATCCCTCTCAGGTATCTTCTTTAATATATTTGATATGAGTCCAGGATATCTAACAAATATCTCTCTCTTTCTCTTTCTCTCTTTCCCTCTGTCTCTATCTATCTATCTATCTATCTATCTATCTATCTATCTATCTATCTATCTATCTATCTCATCTATCTATCTTCTATCTCTATGTGTTTCTATCTATCTGTCATCTACCTATCATCTCTCTATATCTATTTATCTGTCTATCTATCTATCTATCTATCTATCTATCTATCTATCTATCTATCTATCTATCATCTATCCATCTATCTATCTATCTAGTTTTTGGGGTGTGTGTGTGGTTTTTTTTTTTTTGAGATGGAGTCTCGTTCTGTCACTTAGGATGGAGTGCAGTGGTGTGATCTTGGCTCACTGCCACCTCCGCCTCCTGGGTTCAATCAATTCTCTGCCTCAGCCTCCTGAGTAGCTGGGATTATAGGCGCCTACCACCATACTTGGCTAATTTTTGTATTTTTAGTAGAGATGGGGTTTCACCATCTTCGCCAGGCTGGTCTTGAACTCCTGACCTCGTGATCCACCCACCTCGGACTCCCAAAGTGCTGGGATTACAGGCGTAAGTCAGTACGCCTGGCCATGTGTGTGTATTTAAAATTGATGTTGCTGTCTTTGGTTTATAGATCACATTCTATTTCTCATTTTTGCTCAAGAATGTCTTCAAGATCTGTATTACTATTTGCACAACTACTTTATTGCTTCTAACCCTTATGTAATATTTGAAAGTATGCATTTACCACATTTTACATGTACACCTCTCTATGGATAGACATCTAGTTTGCCTCTAATCCCTTACACAAAAAATTCTGTGATAAACAAATGATTCTGTTATAAATGTCCCCATAAGTGTCCTATTTTCAAACCACGGAGAGATTCTGCAGGATACACATGCAGCACTGAGGTTTCTGGGTGTAGGAATACATGGTTAGTACCAACAAATGCTGTCAGATTGTAAGCTGTATAACAGTTTACACTCCCATCAACAATACATGAAAAATCATTTTTTCTCCTCATGCTAACAAATACTTGGTGTTATCTGACTTCAAAATTTTTGTCAATCTGATGAGTATAACTTGATATCTCACTGTTATTTTAATTTGCACGTTTCTGAATACTAGTAAGGCTAATCATCTCTTCATAGGCTTGTTAGCCAATGCAGTTACTCCCCTTCTGTGGTCTGTCCATTCTGTGAATATGCTTTTCCCATTTTAACAATTGTGTCCTCTGCCTTTTTCTTGCCAATTTACCCGAGTTCCTTGGACATTGTAGCTATCAATGCCTTGTCAGTTTTAGACATTGCAAATACCTTCTCCCAGTATATCATCTATCTGTTTCCTTTGTCTATGGTGTCATTCATTGAACCGGAAGTCTTAAAATTGATGTAGTAAAATTTATGACTTTCCACCTTATGTCTTGTGGTTTGGGGTCTTATTTAAGAAGTTCTACACTATTTCAGGTTATAGAGAAATTCTCCTACATTTACAGTTTTACCTTTCACATTTAGGTTTGTAATCTATCTAGAGGTCACCTTTGTATGTGATATAGGGTAGCAATCCAACTCCATTTTTCTCCAGATCTTTTCTTTTTCAGGTAATCGAACCAAGAGGATATGATAGTATATGCTTAACATAATGTGGTAAATTGGTGGGACTGCTCATAGTCACTGGTGAAAGCCACCAGCCTGGGAGCTCTGACCACTTTAGGTTCTTCCTGGATATCCTAAGGGTCAAGGAGATCAATAGCTCTGTACACCTATAATCCATTTATAGCTTGTAATGTGACACACTGGTTTGGAACCTCTGTCAAGTGATGATCCATCCATTCCAATACCAAACAATCCATCCTCCCCTTGAGGTAAAATTACTTTTATCTTATCATCTGTTTCTGAGCTCTACATTCTATTAATTGGTTTACTGGCCTTTTACTATGCACTCCTACCTATTATTATTATTATTATTATTATGTCTTTGCAGCATTTCTCAAATTGTAGAGGGGAAAGTCTCTCACCTGTTCTTTTTTCAAAAATCAATTTAAATATTCATAGACATTTATTCTTCTATCTACATTTTAGAATAAGTTTTTAAAGTTCCTTAAAATATCCTGCTGGTATTTTCATTAGAATGGCATTGAATTTGGCTGGGTGCAGTGGGTCACACCTGTAATCCCAGTACTTTGGGAGGCTGAGGTGGGCAGATCACTTGAGGTCTGAAGTTTGAGACCAGCCTGGCCAACATGGTGAAACCTCATCTCTACTAAAAATATAAAAATTAGTTGGGCATGGTGGTGGGCACCTGTAATCCCAGCTACTCAGGAGGCTGAGGCAAGAGAATCATTTGAACCCAGGAGGCAGAGGCTGCAGTGAGCCAAGATTGCACGACTGAACTCCAGCATGGGCAATAGAGTGAGGCTCTGTCTCAAAACTAAAACAAAAGCAAAAACAAAAAACAAACAAACAACAACAACAACAACAAGAATGACATTGAATTTGCAGATTTGGGAAAAATTGACATCTTCACAATAAGTCATCTCATCCATCAACATTGTATATCCCACCATTGATTCAGATCTATTACATCTGTTTGTAGAATCTACAATTTTTTTTTTTTTTTGAGGCGGAGTTTCACTCTTGTTGCCCAGGCTGGAGTGCGATGGCATGATCTCTGTTCACCGCAACCTCCGCCTCCCAGGTTCAAGCAATTCTCCTGCCTCAGCCTCCCTAGTAGCTGGGATTATAGGCATGTGCCACTAGGACCAGCTAATTTTGTATTTTTCGTAGAGACGGGGTTTCTCCACGTTGGTCAGGCTGGTCTTGAACTCCCGACCTCAGGTGATCCACCCGCCTCGGCCTCCCAAAGTGCTGGGATTACAGGCGTGAGCCAGTGCCCCCGGCCAGAATCTAAAATTTTTATCTATAAAATGTCCAATATAGTTTTTCTCAGGTAAATTACTAAGAAAAAAGATATGTTACAGGTTTTCTTTTCTGTTGTTATTATAAATGGTAATTTTATATGTAGAACTTTGCATTTCTATTATTATATTCAGAGTGTGCTTTGGACTAGAATTCTATATCTAAGGGCCTATTTCCCAAATTAGGCTTGGAGCATCTAAAGACAAGTCTTTGTTTTGTTCACCTTTCTTTCCATTACTGTGCTTTGCCAAATTAAGTGCTCACTCAATATTGGTTGAACTGAATGAAGGGGGCTGTGAAGTACTTCAGAATGCTTTGAAAATTACTGTTCATGCAATTTTCTGACAAAAATGCCACGTGACTCATTTAAAAATAAATTAGCCATAGTACTTCAAATTAAATATTGGAGGAAACAGAGGGAAGAGGAAAAACATTACTAACTATGGTTTTGCATTTTGAATCATGCTAATATTTTCTGCAATTTCCAAATTAACTTATGAAAAATGGAGGGGGAAGTATCTCTGAAACTGAATAGAAACAGAAACAAATGGAGTTAATTTTGGTGCGTAATAACTTTGGTGCATATAGGAGATTTTGGGGTGATGATAATGTTCTGTATCTTGGATCTGGTTGGTGGGTACCTGGGTATGTTAACTTTGTGCTGTACACTTATGATTTGGGGCCCTATAAATATCATATAATTTAGAAGTCATAAAAAATGTAAAATGAGACATTATAGCAGTTCACAAGTAATATAAATGTATATAAAACACATAATATAATGCCTGACACATAATAATAATAATACCTACACTTACTCTAATTCAGGCCTGTGCTAAGCATCTCATAAAGATGGTACCATAGAATGCTCAGAAAAGCTTATGAAGTAGGTACTATTATCATCACCATTTTATGTATGAGGGAAATGAGGCAAAGAGAAGTTAAATGACTATTCACAATCATACAGTTGGAAAGTGGTAGAAATATCATTTAAACCTGGGCAGTCTGATTGCAGATTGTGTGCTCTTAATCACTATGCTGAACTGCCATCCAGTAAATAGTGCTATTATGATTCATATATTATAGATAATCTTATTATATATTACTCATATATAATAAATATATATTTATATAGATAAAACCCTGAACAAAAAGTGTCCTGACTGAGCTGTTTTCAGAGTAGCATAGCTTGGTGAGGGGTGCTCTATTGCACCTTAGCTACCATCATTTCTAAGGAGCTCAACTTGGAAGCTCTGGAGAAGAAAAGGGTTCTACCTCTTGGTCTTCCGCCAGATTATTCTAATGGTCCTTTCTACCTCCTTTCCAAAATGATGGGTCAAAATGGAATCCATTTTAAAAAAACAACTTTTTATTTTGGAATAATATTAGATTTATAGAAAAGTTCAAAGATAGCAGAGAGTTCCAGTATACCCCAACCCCATCACCTTGTTTTACTAATGTTAACATCCTATGTAACTACTGTACATTCATAAAAACTAACAAATAAACATTGGTATGATGCTATTAACAGAACTCCATATTTTATTCAGATTTCACCAGTTTTTTTTTTTTTTTTTTTTTAAAGAGACATGCCAGTATGTTGCCCAGGCTGGTCTCAAACACCTGGCCTCAAGTGATACTCCTGCCTCAACCTCCTGAATTGCTGGGATTACAGGTGCAAACCACTGTGCTTGGCAGATTTTACCAGTTTTTATACTAATGCCCTTTTTCTGTTCCAGAATCCAAACCAGGATACCTAATCACATTTAATAAAATACACTGAAATTTGTTTTTGATCATGGTAAAAATACCTAACATAAAATTGGCCCTTTTAGCCATTTTTACGTATACAGTTATGTGGCATTAAGTACATTTACATTGTTGTACAACCGTCTCCACCATCCATTGCCAGATCTTTTCCATCTACTCCAACTGAAACTAGTAAAATAAATTTTCACAACAACAAAGAAAACCTGTAGTCCAGAGTAGCTGGAGCCCACAGAAACACCACCACACAATTAACTACTAAGTTGTAACAAGACCAGACAGAATCTGTAGAAAATATCTAGATTGAGTTAATGGTAAACCCTCTTAATAAATAAATCTTTGGCAATAATAAGCTAAGCAACCTATTTGAGTGAAATCTATAGCCTGAACAAGAAGCTGCAAATAAATGGTTTTTAGAAGACACAATTCTGCGAAAACAATCCAAAAGTGAACAAATCACCAGGAGGAACAACAGGACTATACTCCTGTTTGCAGAAGAGAACCTGAAAGTGGTCGCTTGACTCACGCTCTGGCAGTTACCTAGCAATGGGCACGGCACGTGAGTGAGTGATCAGACATACCCAGTCTGGATGTCTTTGGTGGTCCTCTCAAACCCATCAGTGCACCACCTCATGTATTCTGTGCCATCAAGCAACTGTCAGAAGACTGCACAAACAGCTGGTTCTGAGAACAATCCCATAGCATAGAAAAAGCTCACATTGCTACTGTTGCAAGTATTTGGCAAAATAAAGAAGGAAGAAGACTCTCTAGATTAGAAACATGCTAGATACTCTCAATCACTTCTTCTCAGCTGTCCTGTGTCTACAAATCGCTTAGGAATCCTGTTAAAATGCAGGTTCTGATTCAGCAGGAGACTCAAGGTTCTGCTTTTCTAACAAGCTCCCAGGTGACGCTGATGCTGCTGAAGCTACTTCACATTGAACAGCAAGGATATAAAATAGTAGTTCTTAACTTGGCTGCATATTGGAATCACCTAGGAGATTTGGGTCCCATTTCCAGAGAGTCTGATTTAATTAATTGGTTTAGGGTATATTATGAACTGAATTGTGTTCCCTTGAAATTCATATGTTGAAGCTGCCCTCCCCCATGTAACTGCATTGGAGATAAGGCCTTTAAGGAGGTGATTAAGGTTAAATGAGGTAATAAGAGTGGCACCTTGATCCAATAGAACTGGTGCCCTTATAAGGAGAGGAAGAGATACCAGAGTTCTCTCTTGCCGTGTGAGGACACAGCATAAAACCAGGCCACCCCATAAAACCAGGAGGAGAGACCTCACCAGAACCTGACCACACTGGCACCCTGATCTTGGACTTCCAGCCTCTGGAATTGTGAGAAAATAAATTTCTGTTGTTTAAGCCACCTAGTCTATGGTATCTTGTTATGGCAGTTCAATCTGACTAAGACAAGGCATGGCCTGGACATTGGGGTTTTTAAAAGCTCTCAAGGTGATTCTAATGTGCAGTTAAGGTTCGTGAACCTCTGCTCTAAATAGTAGTTGAACTGAATGCAATGTCAAAGGTGCATCACTCATATACTCATGCGTCACTCATACACAAAAGCTACAGAATATGCTTGGAGAAACATCAACCCAACTCACCAGTTAATTACAGGATAGACATGGACACCCTCCTACACAAACAACTTAGTCATATTCATCAAGGACATGAGTGGCTTACCCAAAACCTGGGAGAGCTTATGTGATGTTTATAAAATGACAGTGGTCACATTTTCTCTTTTAGTTCTCTTCAGGAGAAAGACTGTGGACAATGTTATGATTTGTATTTTCTTAACCAAGGCATATGATCCTTTCTTCTGAGTGGGCATATGGAAAATCCTGTGAAGAATAACCCTTCAGGTATGTTCACCAATATTTTTTTTTTGCTTAATTCACAGGAGAATGATAAGAGAGCTATCAAACACTCTCCTCTGATCACACCAAGCAAGGCTGGGTTGCCATAACATGTTATTTAGTGTCCACTTTTAAGCAGCATTCTCGGAGTTGGAGTTCTTGAAATCAACATTGAGTTTAATCAGAAAAGAATATATCTACCTTGAAAGACTTTTATAGCAAAATCAAAGGATTAGGGAGAAAACCCATAGTCTTTTATTGGTCATCTACTGTGTACTATTGGCCACTAATCATAAAAACATTCCACTGTGAGCTCAGTTTGCTTAGGCTCTGCTTCTTCTTGGCTGACCAATAATGCTGCAGTTCCTCACGTCTTAGGACCAGGGCACCTGGAAACACACACCGAAGCATTTGACCTCCTAACCAACTGATCTACAGTGTCGCCCCTCATCATGGAACTTTCACTGGGTTGCTGTAAAGATTCAATCTGAATCTTCAATGGAAAAGTGCTTTAGAAAAGGATTCAGTACTAGGTGAACATGATCATAGCATGATGATTAGGTCATGAGAATGTTTGAGGGTGCTGAAATGGTTGGAATGAGTAAGCTTTAGGTTGGTTCAACTGTCCTAACCACCACTTCTTTTCCACATGCAGATAATCAAGGAATGATCATGAAAATATCTAACAATTTCCTAAGGTTCACTCTTTCGCTCGTTAGCTTCAAGCACTCATCCAAAAAAGAGCCAGATCAGGCGGTCAGAGGGCTAGGCTTGACCCAAGGAAAAGAGATGTCTCTTTTCAGACACCATTCAGATGTTCCCTCTACATTAGCAGAGACTAAAAACATGTTCCTGAGGGACCAGTTATGTGCTACAAAAGGCAGGCCTTCACAAATTCTCCCAAACAACAACTTGGCAGAAGTAGGCTTTTCTGCTTTAACCGGTGAGAGAAGTTTGCTGGGGGTAAAATCACAGAGGAAAACACTTCATCAGTACATGTGACAAGACAAACTTCTTTCATGAAGTTTCCCACCTAGCTTAAAAGTAGACCATTTTAACAGAAGGTGCATGCATGTGTGCACACAAACAGGTCAGTCCGATAACATTCCCAATGCCTTTATCCAAGAAGTCTTCTTCACCACTCTGCATTTTGATCCTCCTTCCCTTCAGATGCTTCCAACAGAAGGCTCACTGCTGTGAGATATTTTTGTCGTTAATTAGCTCAATTAAATGGTGCACTGAGCAGAGGGAGCACCATGTTATTGTCAGCATTTACAGGAATCACATGGAAGGAACTCTGGGTCTAGTAGGTAAGGCTGAAAAGCTAAATGTGCTTAAACCTCCTCCCACGTACTCCGCCAAAGCTGTGACGTATTGGCAAGTATCTTAGCATTTAGCAAAGCAAAAGCTCAAGATTGCTAAGCCCGGAGTGAAAGTGGTAATCTGCCCCAGCCACACTGAGATGATGGAGGATTGCCTATCAAATAAGCTTTTGTGGTCATCTGCACTTGAGCCACCTCGAAAGAGGGTACAGACTCCATATTTGGATATGCAGGTGGCAGTAGTGAGCAAGCCTTACACCCTGTCCTCAAAGGGTGCATATTTTATTTTTTTTATTTATTTATTTATTTTTTTTTTTTGAGACGGAGTCTCGCTCTGTCACCCAGGCTGGAGTACAGTGGCCGGATCTCAGCTCACTGCAAGCTCTGTCTCCCAGGTTTATGCCATTCTCCTGCCTCAGCCTCCCGAGTAGCTGGGACTACAGGCGCCCGCCACCTCGCCCGGCTAGTTTTTTTTTTTTGTATTTTGTAGTAGAGACGGGGTTTAACCGTGTTAGCCAGGATGGTCTCGATCTCCTGACCTCGTGATCCGCCCGTCTCAGCCTCCCAAAGTGCTGGGATTACAGGCTTGAGCCACCGCGCCCGGCCAAGGGTGCATATTTTAACAGAGGAAACAATGACTTTGGCTACTGTCAGTCTGGATCCAGTGTAGGTCCCAGTGACATGGAAGAAGGAATTCAAACTGTATGGCCTAATATAGTTCTGAGATGCAACTCAAATGTAGTCTGAATTTCTTAGCAAGCAAAAAGCTGGCAGATGATCTGAGAATTGATAGGTCAGTATAACCTTTTGACAGAGGCTTAAACCAACATTTCAATAGACTGTATAGAAGTGGCCAAGAGGGATATAAATGATATATCAAACCCAAGCTACTGATATCTCTATTCCTTTTTCCTCTCGCTTTCCATGGTACTGATTACTTGGGTTCCTCTGAACTACTGGGGGAAAATGATCGTCTTTTCTCCAGTATCTCAAAAGAGGCCTGGGACTGCTAACTGCTCCATCTCCATTTTCTTTATCTCTTTCATGTGTGATAGAGTCAGATCTGGGTTGGAATTTCAGTGATCTTACTTACTATCTGTGTGATCTTGGGCAGATAACCTGTGTGTGTCTGTTTTATTATCTTCAATATGAGATTAACAATAGCACCTACTTGGGAAGGTTGTTATAAGGATTACATGAGATAATTCATTTTTATCAGTTAAAGTTCTTGGCTGCAAGCAACAGAAGTCAACTCTGCATATATTAAGCCAAAAACGGATTTGCTGGAAAGAGCAGGAGTGGTCAAACTTTATCTGCTACGAGTCCAATAGTAAATATTGTAGGTTTTGTGGGCCATACTGTCTCTGTTACAACTACTTAACTCTATCATTGTAGCACAAAAGCAGCCAGAGGCAATAAGTAAACAAATGGATGTGGCTGTGTTCTAACAAAACTTTATTTAGAAAAAGAGGTGATGGGTCAGATTTACGGTTTGCCAATCTATGATATAGAGACTTATAGAACAGATGAAAAGGGGAAGGGGACTTTGGAAGCTAGACAGCAGGAGCAATCTGGTCAGGTTATCATAATCACAGCTGCTGACTACTACTGTGATTGAATTCTGGCTCATCATCTTAGCTTCAGTTGCTCCACAGAGAAAGTGTCCTATTAGTCCAGCCTGGGACCTATGACCACTTCCTAGCTACACAGGGACAAGGAAGGGGGGTATCTGAACTCCTTTGGCTTCCACGGTGAGAGGTGGGCCCCAACTCACATCAAGACTCATACAATGAGGGATTCTTTTCAACTAGCAAAGGCATTTTCCTGCTGAGTGATTAAAAAATGACAAACATTCACTATACCTCATAAAGTTCTTGACATAGGGCCTTGCATATGGAAAACTCTTGGTGGTAACGATGATGATGCTTGTTAATATTAGAGCACTAGTACAATGCCTGATCCATGCGGACACTCAATAGATTCTAGTCCATTCCTCTGTTCCTCTCTTTTTCCCTTTCCCTTGTGGACTTTCCCACAACTCACCTCCCACCCTTCACTATTGATAGGCAGCATGGCACAGTGCTCATAGGCATAAATTCCGGAGACTGCTCAGGTTTGAATCCTTACTCTGATCCTTCCTAGCCTGTGACCTTGGGCAAGCTGCTTTATCTCTGTTTCCTGTTTATAAAATGGAATGATGTTAATAAGAGCAGTTGTTTCACAGAGATGGTGATGAGGATTAACAGCATCAGTTTACATAAAGCACTTAGAACAATGCCTAGTGCATAAGTGTTTACTATTTTTATTCTCTCTTCTCATAACCTTTCTACTCTCACCATATCAACACCCCAATCTGTGTCTCCTATCCAATTATTCCCCCTAGCTTTATCCCCACATTTCCCCCTGCCCTCAGACCATGTCTGCTGGGATGCTGGGCTGTCATCTGAACCCATTGATAATTACCCTTTCCCCATCACCCCCAACTTGAGGCCTCAGAGTTGCCATTGATTCTTTTCCCTCCCTTCTCCCTTCATCCACTATTGATCATTGAGATCTGCCTATGCTTCCTTTGAAATATCATTTGCATCTGTCCTCTTTTCTATTTACATAGCATTTGCATTTCAGGCATGAGGTTTTGAAAGAGCCTATTAACTTGTTTCCCTGCTTCTACTTGTTGTCCACCTGCCCCCCACTGCCACCAATTCATTTTGCACACAATGACCAGATTCAACTTCCTAAAAGATTAAAGAGTATGTACCACTAAGCTACTCAAAAGCCTTCTGTGCCTTTATCCACCCAGAGAAACTTAAACTGGGGTACAAGAATGGGCTTCAGGAGGTCCATAGCCCACTCCTCTCCCTGAAATTAACTGTGTGAAGAAAATGTTAAGCATCTGTGTGTAAATTCTGAGGAGAGCAGAGGATATGTAGCTTTCGTCAGATTCTTAAAGGGGTCTGTGGTCCCCAAAATGTTTAACAGATGCTCTAAAGCAGTGGTATACAGAGTAGGGGTACAGATATCTCACGGGGAGTACAAGATGGTTTTCTGGGGTATAAGAAGAAACTATCAGAACTTTTTTGTTCATTGTATTACATCATCCTGTATGATTTTGTGTATGTTTTATAATGTACTAATATATTAGTATAAGTATACATTTTATGAATATACATATATTGAGGGTGTGCTATTTTTCTTATATGTGTGCATGATCAAAAAGGTTTTGAGGATACTACTACAAAAGATCAAATAAATATTCCTTTGCACTTCACTCTGTGGTCTGAAGCTATTTTTTCTCCCCTTACTCTTTCATGTGAACTTCTACATATATAATGGGCTCATTCCCACCTACAGACTTTGGTTTATGTGCTTCCTCTTGCACAGACTGCCCACTTCCTTCTTCTCTGCATATTAAAATGATATCTGTTTTTCAAGGCTCGAGGAAAAATCCTACCTCCACCAAGAAGCTGGTTCTAACTGATCCACCTGCTACACCACTACAAAACTCTCTGTCTGAAGCACTCATTGTATTACCTAAGCAGATGGTTCTTACATATATATGTTGCATGTTTGATTATCGACATATCTTCCACAACTAGAAAGCAAGCTCATTAAAAGTAGACATTTCGTCTATAGCAGGGGTTCCCAACCCTGGGGCCCCAGACTGGTATCAGTCTGTGGCCTGTTAGGAACAAGGCTGCACAGCGAGAGGTGAGCAGCGGGTGAGTGAGTGAAGTTTCATCTGTATTTACAGCAGCTTCCCATCACGGGAATTATCACCTGAGCTCCACCTCCTGTCAGATCAGCAGCAGCATTAGATTCTCATGGGAGCGCGGACACTATTGTGAACTGCACATGCAAGGGGTCTAGGTTGCATGCTCCTTGTGAGAATCTAATGCCTGATGATCTGTCACTGTCTCTCACCACCCCTACATGGGACCATCCAGTTGCGGGAAAAGAAGCTCAGGACTCTCACTGATTCTACATTATGGTAAGTTGTGTAATTATTTCATTATATATTACAATGTAATAATAATAGAAATAAAACACACATTAAACATGATGCACTCAAATCATCCTGAAAACACCCCACCCCTGGTCTGTGGCAAAACTGTCTTCCATGAAACCAGTCCCTGGTGCCAAAAAGGTTGGAGACTGCTGTTCTATAGGACCTAAAACAGTGCTGGAACAAGTGCTTAGTAGACACTACCTGAATAAACTGCTAGGGATACAACAGGATATAGAGTCCGCTCATATTTCTACCAATTATAAGGCTATTGACTGGCAAATGAGGAAACTCATATGAAGCAGGGAATCTTTAGTTATTGCTGATGATCTAGAAACCAGGTGTCAAAGTGTAAAAAGCCTGAGCAAACAATCCTGTCCAGCCACCCCAGAAAGCTTTATATTTCTAGTATGTTTCCCCAGGGGTTCCAATTTTTGTTGAGACTGATTTATTAAATGTATTTGAAGGGTAAAGCATTAATGACTGATAATGTATTTAATGAGTGTCCCGATCTCAGATAATGACAGCACTCAGATATCTTCATAGGGGTGAAGAATGATTGTCAGGATTAGCTGGGGAGGTCTGCACTTGGGGTTTCCTCATGTCCTTCACATCCACCACAAAAATGAATAGGGAGAAAAGGAAAAATGGAGGAGCATCAGGATTTTTTTTTTAACCACATAAAGAGGTTAAATGCCTGTCCGAGGCAAGAATAAGCACTAGAGCCCCTGTTCTCTCCATTAGCGCTATCTGCCTTCCATGACATCCACTTCCTCCCTTTCAGGAGGCTGCAGTCGTATAATATACACAATCGATGATTAAAATGTCTTCCATTGCAAAGTTCAAGGTAGGTTGCAGGGAAGTGACATGAAAGACACGGAGTTTGAAATTCTTCAAAATCCAAATAACTAATCTGAAGCTGGATTTATTGCAATGGGTCAAACCCCCGAGGCTGTGGAACTGTGCAAACGAAGCTCCAGGAACACAGAATGGCATCCCAATCCCGTCTCTGTTCAGCAGGAAGTCTGGAGGATCAGAGAAAGCAAAACAGCTGGCCAAGTCGGGAAACCATAAATTTCTAAACAATTTCCAATTAGCTTTAATGTAGCTGTTCTCTATAGAGGACTGCCTTTTACTTCAAGTCTTTTTGGTGGTAGTAAAGGAGTTCTGAAAGCTGGAGGCAAAGATTAAGACCCCCAACAAGTTTCTGAGAAGGGGCCGAGTGAGAAAACGGTTCTCGGTGTTTAAAACTTCCCTCCACTACAAAGTGGCGGATGTGCATCGGGCAAATATCCTGACATGAACTCTTTACTTATCTCAATTCTTCTTGGCCAAAGTCAATGAAATAATTAATTCCAACCCCCCTGTCATCACTTAGATGATCTAGAGAAGTTCATGGACATTGATGACAAGGCTGTCAACCTCTCCGTAAAGCACCATTCCTTTGTGTGCACAGGCTCCCCTTCAAATCTGCTCAATCTCGGGAGGACAGGACCCTTTGTCTCGAAAATCCCTCCCTCCGCAATACAATCAGGGCTTAAGTGACTCCCTGGGCCTGTAGAACCAGTCACAATGCCCCATGCTTCCTGCCCTGAGAGCCCAGAATTCTGAGAGCCCAGAATTCATGACCGTGCAGATAAATGAATTATACACTTGGCCAGAGATTAAGCCTGGTCCTTTGTACAGCAACCTCTGAGGTCTGGGGGAAGATTTGACCTGTCAGGATCTGTGTTCATTCTGCCTTGATGAGAGGCAGAGCAAAGCGGTCCTGGCTGTACAATCCCACACCCTGGGGTGTGATAATCAGCAAATTGCAGACAAGGAATTGGCTATTGCCTGATTCTCATTGTCCGGGGCCCAGGCTGAACTGTTCAGTGGCTGGTAGGCTGTTTTTTTGACTCCAGATGGTGAACCCATCTCTTGCCAGGCAAACCAAGAAATAAGAGCCTTCTGAGCTGAGGTGCTAGCCAGAAACAGGTCACAGGGGAGTTTCAAGGGGCCAAACGCACAGAGCTAAGTCTAACTCAGAATCCCACACGGGGACTGAGGCAGGGGGGAAACTTGAGTCTGAACTTTGTTTCCTTGGCTTTAAATCCAAAGATTTAGGTATAGATGGGAGAAAGAAAACATCTTTTGAACAGGAAAAACACAAAAATTGCTATCAATCAAGCTGATTCCCTAATATGTCAATCAAACTGATTCCCTAATATATAAACCAAGTAGCCTGCAAATGTGAGTCATTTGAAACCAAACATTGTCAGATTTCCAGAGACTTTTGCAAGCCAGATGTGAGCTGTCTGTTGTCTGATTGTCTTGGCTAACTCCTTCTCTCTCTCTCATGTCTCTGCCCAAATGTGTCTTCCTAAGAGAGGCCTAAACTTTTCCCCCAATCTACATCAGATTCCCTTGTTATAATCTCTAATCATATATGTTAACTTCTTTCATAGATATTATCATAATTTTAAATTATTCATATTTGCTCATCTGTTCAACAAATATTTATTATATATTTACTGGCTCTGTAGACACAACAGTGAATGAAATAGACAAAATTCCCCACCCTTAAGTAGCTTACATTATAGTAGGAGAGATAGATAAACAAAAGTAATGTTATAGAGTAAATAAATGCATAAACATAAATTTTCATGCCAAACATATTTTGCAACAAGTTTTATGCTGGTCAATATATATTCTACAGTGTATGGTTATAACGAATTATGTTTCTCTTTCTTTTTCTACTTGCCTTTTTAAAAAGTTTTGTTTTTAATTGGCACATAATTGTGCATATTTATGGGGTACAGTGTGATGTTTCAATCATGTATACATTATTTAATGATCAAATTAGGGTACTTAGCATATCCATCCCCTCCAACACTTGTCATTTCTTTGGTGAGAGCATTCAAAATCCCTTTTTCTAACTGTTTTGAAATATACAATACCCTATTGTTAACCATAGTCACCCTACTATGCAATAGAACACAAGAAATTATTCCTCTTATCTAACTATAAGTTTATATCCATTGACCAACGTCTGTCCCTCTCCCCTTCTCCCTACTCTCCCTAGACTCTGGTAATCACTATTTTGCCCTCTACTTCTCAAGATCAACTTATTTAGATTCCATATATGAGTGAGTTCATGTGGTATTTACCCTTCTGTGCTTGGCTTATTTCACTTAACATAATGTCCTCTAGGTTCATCCATGTCGTCACAAATAACAGAATTTCATTCTTTTTTATGGCTGAATAGTATTCTGTTGTGTATATATACCACATTTTAAAAATTCATTTAACCTTTGATGAACAATTAGATTGATTCTATATCTTGGATATTGTAAATAGTGCTGCAACAAACATGGAAGTGCAGCTAAATCTCTTCAACATACTGATTTCATTTCCCTTAGATATATACCCAGCAGTAAGATTGTAATAAACAAGTCCTCCATCAAAGAAAAGCTCAGGACCTGTTAGTGTCACTGCTGAGTTCTACCCTTTAAAGAACTAATACCGATTATTCTCAAACTATTCTAAATAGTTAATGGAAGGAATTCTTCCAAATTGTTCCTACAAGGCCAGCATTACCCTGATATTAAAACCAGACAATGACATAATAAAAAAAAAAACTACAGGCCAACATTCCTGATGTACATAGATGCAAAAATCCTCAGCAAAATACTAGCAAACAACATCCAACAGCACATAAAAAGATTATTCACCATGATCAAGTGGGATTCTTCCCAGAGATGCAAGGATGGTTCAACATACACAAAGGAATCAATGTGATACATCACATTAATAGAATGATGGACAAAATCATGTGATCATGTCAATAGATGCAGAAAAAGCATTCGATAATATCCATTCATAAAAATAAACGTGAACAAATTAGGCATAGAAGGAATGCACCTCAACACAGTGAAGGCCATATATGATGAACCCACAGCTAGCATAATACTGAATGAAAAAAAGTTGCAAGCTTTCCCTTAAAATTCTGGAACAAGACAAGGATACCCATTTGTGATTACCACTTCTTTTCAACATAGTACTGGAACTCCTAGTCAAAGCAATTAGGCAAGAAAAAGAAACGAAGAGCATCTAAATTGGAAAGAAGGAAGTCAAATTATTCCTATTTGCAAATACAATGATTTTATATAAAGAAAACCATACAGACTCCACTAAAAAACTCTCAAAACTAATAAATGAATTAAGTAAAATTGTAGGATACAAAATCTATTTTTTTTAAAATTATTGTTCAGATACATCTGATCTTAACCCATAATAACAAAGTGGTCATCAATAAAGGAAATACTCATTTTTATAGATACTCCCACTGTCTGTTAAATCAACAAAACATACTCACACTACATTATGTTTATACCTTTATATATTTACCTCTCTAAATTGTGATTGTTAATATCCTGGTCTTCTTCTATCACCAGGTAATGAGCTGCTTGAGGGCAGGGACTATGTCTTACTCATCTTTGTATCCATACAGCCCAGTTAGGTGTTCAAGAAATATTTGAGAAATATTTGTTGAAATGAGACTCCTAGAGCCCTGTGTAGGTACTGTACCACTTGGTGATTTGCATGTAAAAGCCTGGGAACCAAGTAAGAATAAAGGATGCACCCAGCCCAGTGGAGTCCAGGACAGACTGGAACATATCCATAACCCGTAGTTCGTTCCTAAGTGGAGAGGGCACTGTCTGATTCATAAGTCTTTGGGAGTTTTGTTCTAGGATTTGTGGGTTCCTATGGGCCCCATCTGTCAGAGAGCCCATTAATTTATTAAGGCATTTGTTAGAGATTACAGTGAATCTTTCATATAATGGGAACTCTTGGAGAATAGACTGTGCAAGTTTACGGAATTGTTTGGTTCACTGAGGCCTAAGGGGAAAACTTTTATTGATGAAAATCTTTCTAAATTGTCAGAGGCAACCTTCCTGCCTCACAAGGCACAGTCAAGTGGAGATGACAGAAAATCTTTCTTTGCTATTTGAGGACTAGCTGTGTCTCCAAGTTATTTTCCAGTGGATAATTTTCCATTGTCTAAGACTGTAGGTATAAGAGGTATAGGAGAGAGACTAAATGACTGAAGATCCCTGGACACTACCTGGAGGCTGCTATTTTTTTCCTGGCTTATATCCCTGATTTTTTCTTAGATAATTTTCCTACGGTATATGATTCCTCCTAAAAGAGGAATGCCACAAACATTCCAGATAGCAAAGGTTCTAGCCTATCAGGATTTTACTAACCATGTCGGTGGCATATCTGTAATCCTATGGGCACACTTAATTTAAGAGAAATTGCTTTCATTCTACAATCTTCTTCCATAAGGTGGCAGAAACAGGGTTTCAACAAAAGCACTTCTAGACAGTTACAGTTGACATCAGGGAATTCTTGTAGTTCACTTTGAATCAACACACTCCTAGTCCCAAACAACTTGACAGGTTGATTTGCTAAAATGCAAGGGGGAATACTGAGTTGCTGCCTAGGGAAGAAAAAGTGAAATCAGTCAATTGTACATGTTAAATGCACATTAATTTGAGGCTGGAATGTCCATTTTAAATGGCTCACACACTTATCTAAATCTTGCATCAATAGATGTGGTAATACCAGTAGGCACTCTAAATATACCTACTTGTATTAGTTTTGCTTATCTTGGGGGAATTGTATGGAATTGAATAGGGGTCAGAGGTGAGTACATGCCAGGACTGTGGTGGCTGAGTGGAGGTATGGGAGTAGGTGAGGAGAGAAGTTAGGTTTGGAGAAACCACTAGTGGAGTAAAGCATTTTATTTACTTAACCTTATCTGGGCAAATCCTAACTTCTTAACTCTAGAGATCTTAAAAAAGTAACAATGGAAAATGGTGCCTCAGGGAAAAAGCAAACTCTGCCCAAGTTTTGTATAAACTCTTCTCTAGATCTGCCAGGAAAGCTTTTCAAAAGTTGGAAGCCTTAAGAAGGCTCTAGCCCTCTTGAGAGCACACATATAAAGAACCTCCAGTGTTAGTTTTGCTGATTGCTCAAGCCACTCTGAGTCCCACGGCGGGGGTGGGGTGTAAAAAAAAAAAAAAGGAAAGGCATCCTCAAATGGAAGGGGGGTGGCTGCTTCCTGAAGAGAGCTTTCTCCGAAGTTCTGCTCTGATAGCCTGCTGTTTGAATTGGACCAAGGAGAGAGGCTACATTATCTAGAAGAGTCTGTTAGTGCTCCACACTTTAGTAACTCTAAAATGTAAAGCAGCATTTCTCAAAGGGAAGGTCAGGATGACCTTGGGGGGTGTGGGAACTTGTGTGTATGAGAGAGACATGGTTCAATAAAGGGACTCAGTGGCAAAATATACCTTTCCCTTGCCTGCCCAAGGCCCGCCACAAACAATACAGCATTCAGAGGCTCATTTTTCCTCCTCATTCTTCTCTTTTCTTTCTCCTAATTTTGTTTAGAGCCAAGTTCTGTATGTACCCTGAATCTGTTTTTCAGTCCTCTCTTGTCACTGGTTCTGCCAATCTCACTCTGTTAACAAACTCTGACTCTTTGCTTGCCCATGTTAATTTTTCACATTTTCACCTAATGATCTAGCAGCTAGCACATTTCTTTCAACTCTAAGCTCTTATGACAATAATCAACCATGGCCAAAACGCCTGTGCTATAACAACATATACCTTCACACAACACATGAAATTAAGTTAAATGACCAAGGCTTCATAGAAAATTAAGTATCTTCAGCATTAGAGACACAGCTGCCATGAAGTCATTGCAAGGCAGGAGGAGGGAGGAGTGGGGCATTTCTTCATGAGGTGGTATGTAAAGTATATTAGCCAGGGAGACAGGAGACCTAGTCTCAGCTCTACCACCAACTTTCTGTGATCATAAGCGAGTCCCTTTTCTGGATCTCAGTTTCCTTATTTGAAAAAACAATTATGTAGTGAAATCAGAGCTTTTGCAAAGAGGAATACACAAACCACATGGGTAAATCTTTTGTATTCTAATTGTATTGTATTTATTTTTATTTTATATTAGCAAAACACTGGTTTTCCATTCCCAGTTTCATTCTAAAATAAATTTATTCGGGTAAACCTGAGAACCAACCTAAAGAAAAGCATTTATTAAGATAATAAATACTACATATAGCAAGAGTTATGCACATTTTGACTTGGATTTGGTGAATGATGGGCTTAAATATTTCTTACTGTCTCTAGCATCCCGAGTCAATGAAATAATAATTAACACTTTACAGCATTTATTGTGTGTCAGGCAAGTGCCAGTGTTTTAAGCACTTCATGTATATTAAATCATGCAATCTTCACAACAACCTTATGAGGTAAGGTTCATTGTTATCTCTATTTTATAGATGAGGCAACTGAGACATAGAGGGGCTAGGAACTTGCCTAAGGTCACACACCTTAAGAGTCAGAGCAAGGATTTGAACTAGGGCCAATTGAATCTAGAAGACACACTCTTTAACAGCAATACCAGTACTTTTCAAAGTGTGGTTCCTGGACCAAGAGCATCAGCATCATTTGGGAGCTTGTTAAAAATATAAATTATCAGGTACTCACCCCAAGACCTACTGAATGACAAACTCTGGAGGTAGAGTCTAATAATCTTTGTTTTACAAGCCCAGCATGTGATTCAGATTTGAGTTTCTTATTCAAATGTGAGTGTATACTAGACTATACTGCACTGTATTACACTATACTGAACCTATGGCAGCAAGTGTGGAATGAGAGGAAAGTAATTTGGATGTCAGATTGAGGTAGAGTGAAGGTTTATGCAAGATTGAAGAAACATGGATACATCTAATAGCAAAAAGGAGGGAGGCAGTTTAAGATTATGGAAACAGAAGAGGGGAAGAAAGTGGAGTAGTTTGGAGGTCCCAAAGGAAAATGAGGATGGTTATCTCTCAAAGAACTGGAAAAGGCAAAGAAAGACAAACCAAGGCAAGAAGTTGAGGGTTTTAATTTTTTATCCATATGACAAAACATGAGTAATAGCTTTTAGTGATGGTAGAGGGGAACTGACCGGGTTTTGAGGAAAGAGACGGTTGATTCAAACAAACTTTGCTGTGAGCCACAACATTAACATGGGTGAAATAATATTTACTTGTAGTGCTTAAGTTAGAGGAGCAGCTGGAGATTATGATGTTCCAGGGAACCAAGCCCACTGATTAGTGATTATTAGGGTTTTGTAGCAGTCATGCTTGGATCTCCTGCTTTAGGGAGCATATTTCATCCATGCACTTAGTTGCTGACCACTTGAGTCCATCACTGCACTTGAGTCAAGGCCACGTGTTCAATGGGCATTTCCCAGCTAATGACTGTGCATGGTAAGAATACTAAGGTAGACCCATTTCTGTGAGACAGAAAACTCCTCTGATCACTGATTCTGGCTTGAGAACTCTATTGGCCTGGCTGAAACTTTCTTAGAACTGTGCTCCAATCTGAGATTCTGCTTGTCCAATCCTCTTTCCTTCCTTCTCTCCTCCACAGAGGATGGACCTGCACTGTGGTTGGATAAGTCCTACCTCCTCTGGCTCCCTTACTTTTTTTCTCTCAAAGGCACCTCCCCCCAGGAGATCTATTGCATATTTAATACCATCTTGGAAGCTGCTCTACAAAGGTACCAAACTAATAAAGGATTCTTCCCCAATCATGCTTTGCTGTATAAGTGAAGATATTTACTCCGGAAGTATTTCATGGTTGGATGATTTGAGGTTAAGAGTAACATGTGGGTAATGAGGTAGTGAAGGATAGAAGTGAGGAATAAGATATCTTCAATTTTGAATAGTCAAAAGGTTTTTGATTCCATGTGAAAATAGGGAAGGGAATGGCAGCTTGAGAACGAAGAATGTTTGTCAGAAGTTGAAGGGGCTAATGTTGGTAGTCAGACTTTCCTTTTTATGAGTGTACGCTTATAATGCTCTTCAGGAGGGACCTCCCCCAAGTTAAAAATACCTCTGGGAGAAATAACATTTCAGGAGCCAATAGCTTAAAAGAGATAGTCTGCAAAATAGAAGACAGCTTGTTAGGGATGAACTGTGGGACCTGACTAAAAGAGGAGCTGAGATGATATGAAAAAAACAAACTTTTACAACTTTACCTTTTACACTTTGGCTCTGGTGGAGAGGACACTCACACCCTCTTTTCTGTCAAAGAAACCTGGGTGTCTTACCCACTTCTTCCTAGACCTCAGGATATGGCAAAAGACAAGTCAGTCTTGTAATGAAAACTAGAGGTATAAGTCACTTAGCTAAAGAGTGAGTCTTCTGGTGGAAATTGGGGGATCAGGCCTGTCTTATTAATGACTTTGGAAGAACTGAGTTGCTTCAAGCACACTGAAATTTAGTTTACTTACAGGATAATAAGGAACCAATTGCAAACACAAGATTGGAATCTTTAAGACATAACAAATAGTTAAAAGGAAATAAAAAGGAGGGAAGGTAAACTACCCAAATACAACCTGATCCTCAGTGGGAATGTTCAGCAGCAGGGGAAACTTTAGGGTATACGTTCTAAACAGAGGCACTGAACGTTTGTTTAGAAACAGATGCATCTGAAAATTAAATGATAATGCCATTAACCACAATTATATTACTCTCCTCAGTGTCCATTTGTAGTAATTATAGTATTTAATAAATAATAATGGTATTTCTCACTTTAGAAATCACTTAACATTCAAACCTTAAGAATCATTTAGGTCATAAAAAAACAACTTAAAGAACTGGTAACCAAGACTCCCATGTTCTTGCTGTTGCCTCTGACTGGAATAGCAGGCTTCTCTTTCTCTCTATTGAAACTGTGACGGCTAAACTCTTAGATATTGCCTGACAGTGATATCAATGTTAGTAAACTTAATAAACACAATTTTGGAATTAGAACAGTCCCTATTGAAGGCATAGACCATAAGTAAGAGGAGCAAATTTTTAGGTGGAGAACAACACATTAACAGAGGCAAACATCCAGAAATTTGCTCATTATAATAATGGAAACTGCATTTGTTAATCAGAACTACACATTCCAGCAGATCCTGATAAGCAGCTCCTCTTTCAGTCAGACCCCATAGGTAATCCCATTGTTTAAATTAATGGGCTGCTATTTCTTTCTTCTAATCAGGTGGCACTGGACACAGATGCCTGGAAAACATGTAAGCCTAACTTATGGGAAAATCCACCAAATAATCTATTTGGATATGACCACCCCACAAATAAATCGTTTATCATAGTTTAATAGCCAGGCCTGTCTTGCCTTTATTGTCCAAGCAAGCAGACATCATTTCCAGTAAACTTAAAAGTGATTATAATCATGTACCAAACATCTAATGTACAAGTACCACATGGTGGGCTCAAGGCAGTGTCTTGTGGGATTCCCTCTGAGTTAGGAGGCTGGAATCTAGTCCCACTTTTTGCCACCAACTGACTGTGTAATCATGGACAATTCCCCATTATTCTTTAAGCCTTGGTCTTCCCATCTATAAAATAAGAGGATAAAGGTTGAGTGCTCTCTAAGGTCCCTTTCAGCTCTAGGACTGTATGTATTTTATCGTGTTTTTATCTCTTACAAATTGATCACACCCACCTGCAAAGATTAGAGAGGGAAAATAACTTTAATCTTAAACATTATAATTTAAATACCCTAGTTGCTTGATGTTAGCTGCCTAAAATGCTGTGTTAAGAATTCTGAGGCTAGATCCAAACTCAGTAGGAAAGAATGCCAAAGACAAATGAATAGGTGAGAAATGACAACTTTTGTGTGATGGATTTACCATTCCAGATATAGATACTATCACTTGGGAACTAATCATACTAATTAGAAGCCTCCATTCTAACCAGTTTATGGAGCTAAAGTTTAGTATTCTTTTTCAGATACACTAAAACTTATCATGAGTGTTGTATGCTCTCTAAAAACTATGATAGAAAAGTCTTGACTAGGTAAGAAATGCTTGTAATTATTTAGCTATAATACTAACATTAACTAATAATAATATCACTTACTATTTTCCATATTATTACAATTATTATAAATTTGAAAGCAGAAAAGTCAAGTCCAGAAACAGCATCTATCTACTGGTCCGTAGTGGATTTTCAACTCAATGAGTTGCATAATGAGGACCTGTCACTGTTTTTAAGTCAGAGAGTTTAATAACTCTCTGCCATCAATGCTATGGGAATAGATCAACAAACTATTAAATGGAAAAGAAACATTTTGCAAATTAAGTCAATGATATGGTTTGGCTCTATGTCCCCAACCAAATCTCATCTTGTAGCTCCAATAATTCCCTCGTGTTGTGGGAGGGACCCAGTGGGAGATAATTGAATCATGGGGGCGGGTCTTCCCCATGGTGTTCTCGTGATAGTGAATAAGTCTCACAAGACATGATCGTTTTAAAAACAGGAGTTTCCCTGCACAAGCTTTGTCTTTCTCTTGTCTGCTGCCATGTGAGATGTGCCTTTTACCTTCCGCCATGATTGTGAGGCCTCCCCAGCCACATGGAACTGTGAATCAAATAAACCTCTTTCTTTTGTAAATTGACCAGTCTTGTGTATGTCTTTTTCAGCAGTGTGAAAATGGACTAATACGGTAAACAAGCTCTTTTTTGTATGAAAAATGTTTAATGTGGGATGATTGAAGTTGATTCTGTGGAATCTGCTGTGTATGTCTTGGAATGCCCTACAGTGATACTGTTTTCCTAGTTTAACATAATGTGGCTAGAAGCATATTAACAGTTTTCAGATAGAAAAAAAGGAAAATTAGTTCAATGGCTTTCCACCCCTTTCCACTTTTTAGTGGAATGAATAAAAACTCAGGAGTTGTGCATTTTGAAAACCTCAAGGCATCTACAATATAATTGACTGTATCCTACCTTCCACATTGGAGAAAAAGGATTCCTACTGGGCAGTATTTTTCAACCACCTCTTTAATCATCCCCAAATTAGAAGACATCGTTAGCACAGACAATGGCCTTCTTCAAGGAGCTGGCCAACATGATTGCTAATCGTTTAGCGTGGTGCTGCCCTATATGGTAGCCAATAGTTGCGCATAGCTATTAAATTTGAATTAATAAAACAAAATGAAAATTCAATTTCTCAATCACATTAGCCACATTTTAAATGCCCAATAGCTACATATGGCTGGAGGCTACTGTATTGCACACCATAAATGTAGAATATTTCCTTATTGCAGAAAGTTCTATTGGATGCTACTGCCCTAGAAAGCATAAGTATTATACCTGGAGTGGGTAGGGGATCCAAGATGGTTTAGAGAAAGCTGCCATGAAGGCTTATCACTGGAAGAAGTTTTAAAAATTTGAATTCATCTCTCTCATTTTATAGATGAGGAAAATGAGGCTCAGAGAAGATCACACAGCTAATTTCTAGTAGAGTTGGAACTAGAATCCAGCTTTCCTGCTTCTATGGGCCCTGCTCAGTCTATGATCCTGGTTATACACACAGAACATTTTCTTAGCTACTCCACTATCCCATAGTCACCTCTCACCAGTATCAGTAGCTATAAACCAGTAGCCAGATGTTTTCATCATCTCCCACAATGCACTTGTATTTCAGAGAGAAAATATCAGGAGGACCCTGGATCAAGAGGAGGCAGGGGAAGAGTATGTAATTATGCAAGTAAATACCTAGCTCCAGAATTAAGAGTAAACATTCCATCTGATCTGTAAATATTTAACCAAAGTCATACATCTGGGTCCCAAGGAAGCAGATTTGTTCTTGGCATTTGCAATTAAAATGGATTAATCCTCTGACACAATGTTAATACTAACCTTTCTTAACTATAAACATGTCCCAGGATACTCTGCAGTCAGTGTAAATGTATAGGAACACATTAGTCACTGGATAACCAACTCTTGGCAAAAACACAATGGTTTACTCTTATAACATGTGGCATTGCATCAGCAAGAGATTTGTTGGGTCCTGTTTTCCATGGGGGTAAAGGAAATGATCTTGCTTACAAGGCTGGTGAGGCTGTCTTCTGAAGGTTCAGCTGCTGGGTCTCATTTGGGTGAGTCCAAGGCTAGATTCAAAATTTCTCATGGCAGTTCTAAGATGGTATATTTTCTCTGGATGCCATTCCTTCTACTACTCTGAACCAGGTGCTAATGTAAGACACTGGGGCTACAGAGATGAATATGCCCTAGTTCACTGTCCTCCCATTGCTCCTCAGGATTGACCCTTGAGTTCTTGCATTAACATGAAGAGTTGGTCCTCTCAACCTCAGGCTGTCTTTGTGAGGTCCTCCAAGACAGCCATGGCTCTTCCTTCCTGAGAGTATTGGAGGGACTTAATGTGTTATTTCTATTTATATTTAGAAACAATACTCTGAAGTGGGAATGTTTGAACCAAATACATTAATCACTAATGGTGGAAATTCAAGCATAAGTGAAAAAACTGGGTGCAATTTTTTAAAAATGCATTTTTAAGAAGAAGGAGAGTTCTGCTGAACTCTGCCAGTCTCACCACTTCAGGACCATCCATGCAAGGCTGACTCTGTTTGAGGCTGTCTGGCTGTCTTACACGACGAATGTGAGGCAAATAAACATACAGGCAAAGCTTCTAGGAGAAAGAAATTATATCTTTCCCAGTTGCTTCAAAAGAGACCAGTAGGGCCAATCACGGATTGGTGGTTAAGATGTCCATTTGCCCCTACTAATTCATAGTTGATGGGCCTTGCAAGATTCCAAGTTTAAATACAACTTTGTCTTTACAAAGCCTCTGTCTCTTAAGACCATCAGTTGTCCTACATTTCATTTGATTATTTTTTTAAAAATAAACAAACCCTCATCAAAAAACCTTTCTTTAGACTAGTAGAAGATATTAGAATCTACATTTCATAAACATTAAGATACATTCTGTAACCATTTGTTTAAAAGTATGGGTGAGTGATTGCAGCCAATGTTTACTAAGTCCAGGATAATTCATGAGATCACCACAACCATCATGAATGACAGATTCTGGTTGTAAACAAGGTTCAGGGAACAGAAGCAGTTCTACCATATAATATCAAGCTGAAGCTACTAGACTAAGTCAGGGACTAAATCTATAGAAAAAGAATAATAAAATCTTTCTGATGAGGTCCTCAAATGAGATTCCTGTGCTCCACTTCTTAGACCAGTGATTCTCAGTTTTAGCTACACATTAGAATCATCCAGATTCCACCCTAGAGATTCCAATTTAATTGATGAACTTAGGCATTGGTGTTTTTAAAAAACTTTCCAAGGGGATACCAATGTACAGTTAGGGTTGAAAACTTTTGTCCTAGAGCACAAGGTTCTGCTCAAAGTTCTCATTCATCTGAGGCATTGAGAATAGCTTAGGACAGTGGTTCCCATCAACATCTTCCTGTGTGGTTTTAAAAAATACAGATTCTTGTACTCTAACCTCATACTTCCAAATTAGAATTTTTAGGAGTTGGTCCCAGGAATCCACAATTTTACAAGCTCCTCACATAATTCTTATGAAGCCATCCTGGCAGGTCCTGATTGGAAGAAATGCATTTGGTAAGTACTGAATTCAGTCATCTGTATGTCTACAATTGTGCACAGCAGTGGCTCAACCTTTGTTGCTCCAGTGCCTGAATGCCTGAATCTCACCTACAGATAATTTAATTTAATTTAATTAGTTTGGGGGTAGATCCCAGGTATCAATATTTTTAAATAGCTCTCAGTAATTCTATGTGCAATTAGGTTTAGGAACCACTGGCTTGGTGCAAGGATGGATAAAAGGTAGCCCATTTGCTGACCCTCTGTATTTTCATGTCCATGGTAGACATCAATAATCAATCCCTATAGTGCCGATATGTGGCCCCATAATTCTTCTCACTATATTGTCCTAGGCAGCCACTCCCATGCATTGAGTGGGCATACAACTACTATTTGCTATCTTTATCTTCGATCCACTCTGGCAGAAAGTTAATGACATCTAGAAAGTCCTTCCTGGCTTTTGTTTCTAGAGATAGTACTTAAATGTCAAGATTATTGTCTGCCAGGACACTGTTATGAAGTAGGAGAAGGTAAAAGCCGGAGGTGGGTGCAATAGAGAGATCTATCATCTAGCTACCTCTACTACCCAGGGAAGCACTTTCAGTCCCAGCTTCTGTTAAGAGTAGAAAGCTTTATGCAGAGTAATTTATCTACTGTGTACATATTGGGTTAACTGTGTAAGACCTCATAACACCAAGTGTATAGGAAAGGCCAAACATGAAGGGAGTTCACAATGTTTATCTCAAATCCCTGATGGGATCCTCTATGTTCTTGTTTGAACATCCCAATTTACTTTCCATAAACATTCTACCTTATTGAAGGCTGTCTTATCATAGGACTAATACCCATTTCACTGAACCTTTGTCCTAGGCCATGGTATGCAGGCGAGCACTTGAGCTTCAGAATTAAACTTGTCTCTTGCTGTGCTGCTTCCTGCTTTGGAGGAGAAGAGCCAAGTGAGCCAGAAGTTTCAGCAGTTTCTTCTGTACTTGATAATTAATATGGTATGTGGGGAAAGAAGAAAGAACCTGGCTTTTTTCTTCTAAAAAAGGGCTTCTTTCCCTGGGGCCTGTTGTTTCAACAAGTGCAGAACAAAGAAATGCAGGGAGACAAAGTTTTTGCCTCTTGGTAACCTACAAAGAAGCATCTTTAAAGGCAACAGACCGTAATTCTAATTGGACCGGAGAGGCAAGTGCACATTAAGCATGCCAAGGATCCTGAAGTCTGCAAATGAGAAAAACTCTGTGAGAGACAAGCAGCCTGGAATTAAGGGAAAGAGCATGGGCTTTGGAGGCAGAATATGTTGAATGACTCTATCACTTACTAGTTGTGTGACACTGAGCAAATTACTTAACCTCTCTTAACCTCAGCTTTCTTATCTACAAAACAGGGGATTATAATAGGACCTTCCTTATAGGCTAGCAGAAAGGATTAAATTAGGTGATATCTTCCTATAAAACTTCTTAGATCAGTACCTGGCAAACAAACAGTAACGATCAATGGTAGTTGATATTATTATTTGAGAGGTCACTACACTGCTTTGACATCCCATTCAAAATCCATATTAACCTTCTTCAAAATAAGATTCCTGGGCATTCAGCATCAGAATGACCTGGGGGGGGCTTGTAAAAGTGCAGATTCTGGATCTAAATAATCATAATTGGGTTTAGGTTTGAAAATCAGGCATTTAAGCAAACATTCTGGGTGATTCAGCTTCACATTTAAGTTTAAGAACCACTAATCTATATAATAGGGCCAATTATATCCGGATTTTTGTCCCAGAAAAAGTATGACTAATTTATATGGGGAAAATTGTGCATATGTACTTGAGGCAAATGACATTATAGGCCTTCTAAGAGGTGTTTAATAAGATCATTTAGATGACAGAAAGGAAATGGAGTGAAACTCAAATTCTGGGTTTGGGGAAATCCTGAAACAGAGGGAATTTCCCCTGCCTTCATTACTTCCCTCTTTATCTATAAGCAGCATAAGAATAAACAAAGGTGTAGTTTGACTGGATTCCACAAAGATGCCAACACTGTTTTTAACCAATATTTTTGGAGTATACTATGAGCCAAGCACTGGTGATATTGCAGCAGAAAATAATATAGACAAGGTTCCTGACTTCACTAAGGTTACATTCTAGTTGGAGGAGAGTGACAGCAAACAATTTAAAGACTTGTGATGAAAAGACTATTAATTCATTGATTCATTCACCTATTCAGTTCTTTTTTTTTTTTTTTTACAAACATGGAACTTATATCTAGAGGAAGACAAAAACTCTAATTAATTACAAGTTATTAAGTGCTACAAATAAATGCATGGGGCTACAAAAAATGCATGGTGCTAAGGGATTACATGTCTGAGGGAGACTAGTATCTAGGGAGGCCTAATACAAGGGTAACTTTTACAGTAAGTCATATTCAAGTTGTGAACTGTTGGGTGAGGAATCTAAGTGGAGAGGGTAGAGATGGGAGTGGACAAAGAAACAGTTGATGAAACACTATTTCAGGAAGATGAAATAGTATGTTCAAGGTCCAGAGGGTGAAGAGAACATGGCAATGTTTGAAGATGCCAGAATGACTGCTGAGGATAGAGAGGGAGATAATGGCACTGGATGAATTTGGAAGAGAAAGACAGGGCCACCAGATCATGAAGACCTAGACTGCTATGATGGAGAGTTTGGACTTTATCCTGAGGGAAGTGGGAAACCACTGAAGGGATATCTGGTCAGGAAAGTGTCAAAATGCAGATGGCATACATAAAAAACCAGAGAACAAAATGACACAGTAAATAATAAGGGATATTAATGCATGACTCAGAACCATATGTACTATAGAAGCAAAGGTGAGCAGCTAGGGCTGAGGAGGGCATCATTGGAGGCAGACATAAGCTGGATCTGATAATTGGGAGAGACTTAAGTTTGATGAGGTGGTTTATTTTGAATGGAAGAAAATATATGAGTGCAGTGGAAAGCTTAAAGTGAACCTGGCTTAAAATGAACCTTGGGAAGATAGAGCATGAGGGAACCACTCTTCTTTTTCCTTGGTGGAAATATCTGTTTTGCTGCTATTTTGATGTTGGAAGACTGTGCTGGCTGACAGAATTTCAGAAAATCACTTGGTGGTATGGGGAAATAGGTGAAAGAGCAGATGCCAGAGTCACAATCACAGGCAAACTGAGGGGAAGGACTAAAGGAAGAATGGAGCTAGTAATGCTTAAATCTTCTGTTTTACATAAGACCGAAAAAAAACCCAAACACTTTAGGTGTTCCTCAGTCCTGAAATATAAAGGTATTGAGGCATCCCTTGCCCAAGTACACGTTTTGAAATAAGAAAGATAATAATGAAAATAGCCTGAAAGCTCAATAAAGACATGCCCTATATCTATGCTGTTCATTAATGGTAATTTGTTCATTGGTGGTAATTTGTTATATGCTATAAATAGCATACAATATGTAAGTATGGAATTCTGAAACAGAATATATTTAAACATTACTCTACATAGCATATAACAATAATTTGCTGAGGCATTTAGCACTTTGCCTGGCAAATGGTATGGACTTAATGGTGCTACTAAGATTAAACCCAGATATTAGTGTAAATCCTATGTTTAGGGCATGTGAAAGCATGAAGAGCCTAGATATCCTGTGAGTACAGTTGGAATAGGGATTTAGGGATGGGATTTGTTGTCATCAACTTGACTCAACCTCTGTATTAGCTTCCTGTTGCTGCTATAACAAATTATCACAAACCTAGGCTTAAAACCAGACAAAACAAATTTATCATCTTACTATTCTTCAGGTCGCAAGTCTGAAATGGATGTCACTGAGCTAAAGTCAAGCTGTTGACAGAGTGGAATTTCTTTTTGGAGGCCCTGGGGGAAATCCATTCCTTTGTATTTTCTAGCTTCTAGGGACTGCCTGTATTCCTTGACTTGTGGCCTCTTCCTCCATTTTCAAAGCCAGCACCATCAGGGTAAGTCTTTGTCACCTGACACCATTCTGACACACTGTCTTCAGCTTCCCTCGTCCACTTATAAGCACCCTTGTAATTACATTGGGACCATCCAGATGATACAGGATAATCTCCTCATCTCAAGGTTATCTGATTAGCAACCTTAATTCCATCTTCAACCTTAATTGCCCACCGCCAATAGCATGATATATCTCCAGGTTCTGGGGATTAGGAATGTGGACATCTTTGGGCAGGGGAAGCATTATTCCACCTACCACAAGCTCCAATCCATAAATCTGGTAAATACATTCTACTGGACAGTGCTCCCTTCTTGTAAGCCCACAGCACATAAAGTACTTAACATTGAACATTGACTATACAGTAGAAGCTTTCTTGAATAGCCCTTAGAATAAGTGATAATTGGTTAAAGTGAGGAATCATATAAAACAATACATACACACATGTACATACATACATAAAGCATTTTATTTCAACCTAAAACACTCAAAGGTACATTCATTCACCACTCTGGTGATGTGTTGCAAGGCCAAGACCTTTTCTTTGAGTGTGAGGTCACACCCTGGGATTTCACAGACTATTTTTCACATAAGTTACATTCCTAATGCATCACATTTGATTTCCACTTTCAGTTTTGTTTTATTTTTAACAATAGGGCAGTTTTCAAAAGCAATTTTTTTGCTTCCTCATCTCCTCTGACATGGTAGTTGTACAGCTCTTTCTCCCAAGCAATGAGCCAGCATGACATTTGAGGGCCAAATGCAGACATTGTTTGAATTTATTGAGGTTCTTTATCAGCAGCAGGTATTTTTTCTCCAGCAGCAACTTTTTTTTTTTTTTTTTTTTACAATTTTATCCCTATTTATTTTCCCTCTGGATTTAGCTGTCATCTCTGAAGGTTCAAGAACAATGATCATGCTTTCTTGGTTCTACCATTATAGAGGCCACTTGCTTATCTTCTGCCTCCAGAAATCACTGCAAGTAATCTGTCTTCCAGTCTTCCACAGAAGTATGGGGAAAGAGAACATCAGAACTCAGCTTCCTTGTTGTGGCTGAGCCACATTAGCCCTTAGAATCAAAAGAGATTAGGCAGAACCTCACTGAATGGTAGAGTCAGACAGCCATATCATTCAGTAGCTGCAAGTTGTGCTGCAGACAGAAAAATAATGGATCAGGGAAGCAAACTGTGCCAATGAAAAGGAAGGGGTTTTCAGAGCCTGCACTCATGAGGACATTTGTCTAGAAGGTTCATGAGAGCAAAGCATACTGTCAGTGCAGATCAGCTGGAAACCTAGAGGAGGCAAATTTAAGATCTGATATTTTCTACCTATAGGATGCTGGAGGCCAGATTTAAGAGTGCAAATGTACTGAAAACCAGAGGCATAGAGTTGCCATGGAGACTCACACCTGAAAAAAATCTCACAGATACTGACTTGAGATCTCAGAGATACTAGCTCAAATCTTTTCAAGCTAGATTTGAGCAACTTGGTCTAAAATTTGACCCACACCAGACTGGGCAGGATGGGACAGATTCACAATTCAAGGGCCATTGAAGGAACTCTACAAAGGCAGTCAGGGAAGGGCTAACAGAAAACTAGCTCAGACCTATTAACATCTAAGTGAAGCTCAGTATCAGTAATAAGCATGTTGACACATTTCAGATGATTACAATACTCCTATTCTTCAAAGAACTATAGTATGTTGGGGTTTGAGGTCATTCTGTTTCAATTATCATGTGATGTTTGGATTTTTTTTTTAATCATTTTTTATTAAAAATAGAGAGACTGGTAAGTCTGTTTCAGGGGTGGAAGAATTTCTGTTTTAGTATGGGGAACTTTATCCAACCCCCACCTCAAACAGGTCCAAATGGAAGAGTAGGTGACAACTATGAAGGAGGCAAATGGGCCAAACCCCAGGGACATAAGATAAAAAGAAAAAAGGAGCAGGCCACAAAGAGTCATCCTTGAGTTGTCCTTTGGAGTCATGGGCCTTTAACTAGTTGATACAGCCTCTTATGGAATCTTGGAATTCAGTGTGGCAAAAAGCAGAGAAGTCATGAGAGTAGGGTTTGCATTCCAGCACTGTCCAAATTTTCTGTGTTACCTTGAACAAATAATTTCAGCTTTCTGAGTCTCAGGCTTCTCATCTGTAAAACGGAAACTGTCATACCTGCCCTATCTATGTGTGACAAATTGCATTACTGTCCCCAATTCTTTATCCCCTACTCTATCCATTTGGCTCATTTCTTCCATAAAAGAGGTGGAGTATATTTCTCATTCATTGACTCTAGTTTCAATCACGTAACTCACTTTAGCAAATAGGATGATATGGAAGAAAACAGTGAGCCAGTTACAAGCCTATGCCTTAAGAGGTATTCTATGTTTTTGTTTGCTCCTGCATGTCAGCCATAACCATGAAAAGGATCTGCCCAGGCTAGCCCACTGGTCCTAGGAAGAGAAGGAGGAACACATGCAGCAGAGCCACTCCCAGCCCAGATCAGGTAACCTACAGCTGGCTATAGACTCATGACTGAGCCCAGTCCAGATGGACCAATGCCCAGCAAACCCGCAGACTGATGAGAAATAATTGTCTGAAGCCACTGGGTTTTGGAGTGGGTTGTTACATAGTGACAGCAAATTGATACATTAACTCATAAAGGTGGTTAGGAATCTCAAATGTGTTAAAGAATGAGTCCTTTTTCAAATTTTCAAACCTTTTTTCCAAAGGTTTACACAAAAATTGTACAAATTATTGTTCTAAGAGTGGGTAAGTAACTTAAAGGCCTGGAATGCTAAAGTAGAATTTGGTCATATTTGGTTCCTGTAGGTTTTAATTGAAAGAGTTCCCTTTGCCATGAGAAAAGTAGGGGCACTAAGTCCCGAGGATCCATCCCAATGACCTCATCTCAAAGCTATGGTTGCCTATGAGTTCCTGTTCAGGCACTTGAGAAAAGGCAACATGGCTTAAAGCAAAAGGAGATAGTAAGGATGGCTTAATGAGAAGACTTTTACACCTCTTCAGACGATGGAGCAGGATGCCAATAGCTCTTTACTCTGCTTCTTCAAATACTTGTTCTATTCGTTAAATCAGCCATAAAATTTGTCAGCGTTGGTGGAGTCTTGTGGGCTGTGGCAGGCAAGTTTGCTGGGCAATAATTCTGTCAGCTCTCTTCCAAGCAACTGTTTCTGAGAGCTCCAAAAGCTAAACACAGGAAAACCACACCAGCCACAGGCCTCATTAACCAATAAACCCTTGATGGAAAACGCAGGATCTCACACCATTGTTTGTGGTATAAGTCTCCCCCAAGGAAGAGGGACAGTGGTACTTAAAAATCCCATTGGGCTGACTAAAGATGCTCCTATGCTTCACAATTTACTTCAAAATTTGTGTCAGGCCAGTATTTCCACAGATAAAATAATATCAGAAAGGATATTTAGAAAATCTTGGCAAGAAAAGCATAAGTAAATATAAGAGTGCAGGCAGGGGTATTTTAAGAAATAATATTAAATGGATTCAGCCAGATGAAGAGTAAATAATTTACAGTCTTAAGGATTCAGGGCAGACTCAGCCATAAAAGGGAGGGAAGAACAACCATCTGCTGCTCCAGGTATGAGTGACCAGCTTACATGTCACATGCCAAGGCCTGAACCCCAGCCAAAAAATATGAATCATAACCAGATATGACCCTAGAAAGTTCTACCTTGGGGGTCTATAAAGGGAAAAAAATCATATACTCTCTTTATTGGTGGCTGTGATTGTTCTCACTTCATGCAATAGTCGAAAGGAAGTTCTCTCTTTTACAGTGAGGGAGAAAGAAGCAAACTACTTTTAACTACTATATTTCCACCATGTTTCTCTTGTGAAATACATTCCTCATCCAGCTGCCCTGGGCAAGAGAGAGTCTACAGTGGATTATTTCCTGTATTATCCAGCTGCCTTCGGGTATACCCAATAACACCTGAAAGCTAATTAACCAGTTTACCCTTTCTCTAACCAAAATGCCAAAATAGATACCTTATAATCAAATTCCTTATTACCCTTGTACCAAGTCCAAAATGTGCAACCCCTGTCATCTTTCACTCCCATATCCAATAGGTCTTTCACATTTGCTTTTTTTCCAGGAGCATCACCAGATTTGGCCTGCTCCTCTCTGTTTCCATTGCTCTGCCCTAGTCTAGGCTCTGTTGCCTCAGGATTTGCTTACTGTAACAGCCTATAAGCTTCCTGGCCTCTAGGTTTTCTCTAACTTTTCTTTATATTGCACTCAGGTCATCTTGCTGAGCTACTGTTCAGAAAAATCAGTTCATTCTCATTCTTTTAAAGGAATGCGAATGACTCTTGGTTTCCTATGGCATCAAAGCCTCTGCATAGCAGCCTTATTACTGGAACTTCACTCACTGTGTCAACCCACTTCAGGATGGTACCTAGAACACTGATTCTCACTTTTGAGACTTTACTCAAACCACTTCCTTTGCTTAAAATGTTCCTTGAGACCTCCTCAACAATCCTGTCACTCCATGTATGCATAGCCAGCCTCAAGTTTCTATCTCCCCATGAAAATTTTCTTCATAATAAAAATAAGATGAGTGGAAATTTAATTAAAACCAAGCAATCAACCAACAAACCAAACAACAACAACAACAACAAAAGCGAGATAAGCAGTAGGATTCCGTCTTCTTACTGTTTGGTTATTGGTGGCTTCTCCAGCAATGCTTTTTTTTTTTTTTTTTCAACCCATCTCTCATTTTTTATTTCAGTAGGACAACTTTAATTCAAGATAGCACTCTCTACTTCTATCTGCCAATGGTTATCAACCTTGGCTTTGCATTAGAGTCACCTAGGGAGATTTAAAATGCCAGATTCCCAGGTTGTATCTCAGATTAATTAAATTAAAATATCTACGAGTAGTGAGTTCTAGGTATCTGTATTTTAAAAGTGTTTCTAGGTGATTCCAAGGCTGAGTACCACGGATCCAGATGATCACCATAATCTCCTGCCATGTTTTCTCACGTGTCCCACATTTTATTGCTGTTTCAAATCTCAGCTTCAATTGTTCCATTCCCTTACTCAAAATCTTTCAATGGCATGGAGATATACATGCTAATATTAAGTGGGAACATATATGTTAGAGAAAGATAGAGTATGTTTATATATAATTTTTTCATGTGTACTAGTTTTCTATGGCTGTGTAACAGATTTCCATGAACTGAGCAGCTTAAAACAACACAAATTTATTGTCACAGTTTCCATGATCAGGGAGTGTGAGCATGTTTTAGCTGGGCCCTCTGCTTAGGAAGTCTCACTGTCCTGAAATGTAGGTTTTATTATTAATTAGGTATGATGAGGTCTACAGAGCAAGAGATGAGTGCCACTGAAAAGCTGGTTTGTTACTCACAGTTAAGAGGAGGAAGCTTGCCATGCTACATGGGGCTACATGGGGAAACACTGGGGTCAGTCAGGAGGCAGAAGAACTAAGAAGAAAGCATGGCCCAGAGCCTTTATTGTGCTTTCCATGGGAAAGGCAAGGCAGAATAAGCATGTTTTGGATTGGCTAGCTTGAATGATTTCAGTGGGTCTTGGGTATAAGTATGGTCTCTAGTTTCCTGGTTACTGGCTCTGGGATGATCAGGGCAGAAGAATATTGCCTTCTGGTATGTAAGAACCAGTTGCAGAAGGAGGTTCAGAGTATGGGCTCTGGGTTAGTTGGCTTACATATGAAATATGTGGTCTTAGGCAAGTTATTTGCTGTCTCTAAGATATAGCTAGCCGTGGAGAATCTCTTCTCATTCAGTGAAGCTCCAGATGCCAGAGCATTAGGAAAACAGAAAATAAGAAAATATAGTTAATACACTCAACTGGCTAAAATTGTAGTATCAGCCAGACTGTGACCCAAGCTCATTGGTTGTTGGAAAAATTAAGTTCCATGTGGTTTTAGGACTAGGGTCGTTGTTTTCTTGCTGGCTGCCTGTTGGGAGTGAGTCTTAGTTTCTAGAAGCTACTCTCAGGTCCCAGCCACATGGCCCTCTCACAGCATGAAGATTTTTCTTCAAAGCCAGTTGGACATTTTTCTATAATATAATCATGGGAATAACTCTCCTAGCACTTTTGCCATGTAACATAACTTAATCAGGAGAGCAATGTCCCATCATATTCACAGGTCCCACCCACACTCAAGAGGAGGGAATTATACAGGGCATAAAGGCAGGGGGTGGGAATCTTAGAATCCTGTCTTCCATAGTATAGAATTATTTTATATTAATATATTTTAATAAGAAAGAAATCTAGGGGTATATATGTTAGGATGTTAACACTAGTCATCCCTGCTTTCAGGTGGTATTCTATTTTGAAATTATATTAGTTTTTATTCTATAAAGCACATGTATTACTTGGGGGGAAGAAAAATGGAAGTGAAGGAAGGGAAGAAAAGGTAAAAAAAAAGAAGAAAGGAAGAACCTTCTGTTGCTTCCAAAACTAAGCATAGTTCATTCTATCAAAACAGTTTCTCCATAAAATACTTTCAACTGTGTTCAAGGAATTATCTACCAATACCTCCTTCAAGCAATCCTATATTCAAGGCAAGCCAAGTCCCCTGGCCCATATGTATCCTGTGTTTTCTTATCTGTGTGGCACACTCAAATTACTCCACTGTTTTGTTTCGGTTAAAATCCTATGCATCCCACAAAGCCCACTGCTGTCTCCTGTATGAGTTCATTCTTGATTCCACCAGTCATGAGGTGTTTCCTCTTGGTTTTGAAATCCCTGAGCAATAGAGTATAGAGGTTAAGCTCCCAAATTCTAGAGTCATATTACCTATTTTCTATTCTTGGCTCTTGCCACGTTCTAACTGTTCAATTGGGGTAAACTGCTTAAACTTTAATAAGTCAGGATCACTAGTCAAAGGAGATAAAACAATTGAAAGAAGAGGGGATTCAATTTATAATCTAAGGGGGAATTAGCAGAGTGCAAACACTGGAATTGTAGTCTCTGAGGCAGAAAGCCAAATGAAACCACATATGCCTTCAGGAGGAAATCAATCGTGTGGGACTGAGATTGGGATATGGGTGCACATGAGTAGAGCTTTGAAGTTCAAGCCCAAAATGTAACCTTTGCCTTGGAAAATTCCCCAGCCAAAGTCACAGACACTAAACAGGAAGCACATGCTCTATGAAAGCAGGCAATGCCATCCATGATGTCTTCCAGGCCATTTCTCTAAAACAGAAGGCTCCTCCTATTTAGATCTCTCTGTAGCAATGTATTCGAATGTTAGTTCCAAGTGAGGAAATTTCATTTGTGATTTCTCAAGAATGGAATTTATCCAAGAAAAACAACCATCCCTTATGACCATTTTCTCCCACATTTATGCTAGTCAGATTATGAGAGGCAAAGCAAAGAATTGTATTTTCCAGACCTGTGCCTTTAAAAAGCCCTGATACCACATCTTCTTTTTAGCACTTTGCTCTGGCACAGTAGGGCACAGACCTTGCCAAACCATGCCAGGCTCTCTGGCAAGTTAAGGTTGCTCCTTGATCCCACAAACTGACATGAAATTGACATTTAGCTGGTAAACCAGGTAAACTTTGGACCTGGATTCTGATTCACAGATTCTCATTTTCTTTGCTTATAGAATAATCAGGAGTTACAAAGCTAGAAGATAGGCACTTTATGTTCCAAAGAAATAGTTATAGTATTAAGTTCTACCATTTATTTAACACCTACTATGTCCCAGATACTTTGCATGTGTGATCGAGATTAATTCTCACAACAACTCTACCAGCTAGGTACTCTTAACCCCTGTGAAAGATGAGGACATTTCAGGGCAGCAAAATGGAAGTCTAAACTACATCCCTTACTGATCTCTCCCTTTTGTTGACCTCCTAGAGTAATGTAGGACCTGAGTACTAGTCTCAGGATAACCAAAGGTAACTTCCTCCTGCTCCTAAGGCAGGTAGCTCTTCCTAAGGCAGCAGGCCACTCTGCCATTTTAAAGGTGTTTGCTCCTTGGCTGCTAGGTGGGCATGGGGAAGTGGATCACTAGAATCAGGATACTGAGGATTTCAGTCTTTAACTGGCTATGTACCTCAAACATTCCCTTACTTTCTGAGACTCTGTTTCCTCATCTGTATCATGAGAAAGCCGGACTAGATTAATTACATGGAAATTTTTGAAAGCAATGGAATCTTTGTCCAAACAAAATCTTACAGAATTTCAAAGAAGTACCAGTGGTTGAAAGGTATAGAGGCAAGAAGGGCAGATAGTCAGCCTTTGAGGCACTCTGCTGAATCTTAGGGCTTGGTGGTCCACAGTTTGAAAACACAATTGGGCTAGGTGATAACTAAAGGTCCTTTCCAACTCTAACATTTGATGGTTTATAAGATGGACAGTTTACTGTTACAGTTTTGCAGTTTATTTCTCTCTTCCCTAAGCTGGAAATAGAACATCTTTCAAGGAGACAACCATACCGTGCAAGTCTTGTATTTCCGCTCCTGTACCTAGCTCAATTCTGTATACTTCTAAGTGTTCAGTAAATACTTGCTATGTTCCTGTCAGTTCAAATAATGTTTGCCTTAGG
The DNA here is from genome assembly GCF_043159975.1 of Macaca nemestrina. Taxonomy (NCBI): domain Eukaryota; kingdom Metazoa; phylum Chordata; class Mammalia; order Primates; family Cercopithecidae; genus Macaca; species Macaca nemestrina. Next base: position 47,061,299 of record NC_092145.1, on the reverse strand, counting down.
GCATATGTACCTTAAGATGAACATTCTCCTTTGGCCAGAGGGTGATCTTCCCAAGTTTTTTTTTTTTTTTGGTGGAGGGAGGTGTGGGGGCGGGGTGGGGGGGAGTGGAATGAGTCTCAAAGACTATCTTTCTATTCTCTTCAGTACCTAAAGCTGATCATGTGAGATCTGACATTCTTGATTATAGGGAACAGCAAGACACAGTGCTTTACAGCTGGAACATTTAAGAAAGCCTTTAAAATCTACCATGACAAGGGCATACAAAGTGACAAGAATGTATTAGACATGGTGCTCCAAAATAAAAAAAGAGGGCTTGGGAGGAAGGTAGAGTCTCTTTAATAAAAGGTGGGGTATGGAGGAGGAAGACTGATGGATACTAATTTGCTGTTTGAAAAGATGCTCTGGTTATAGAGGACAACATCTGAAGAAGGGCCACACTTGAGAAATGTGAGCAAGATGATGAAGCCCAAAATACAGAGGCAGAAATAACTATAATACATTCAATAGGTTTAGTGTTATATTTATTGATTTGCTAATACTACTCTATTGCTCTGCTTGACTGGAAGAAGACAGACAGCTCTTGTGCTTTAGGTTTAATCCACTGAAAAGAAAGATACAAAACCTAAAAAACTGAATTATCCTTTTTCATATCATTGGGTCAAACTCTCAAGTTTTTTACTTAAAGAAACCGACACTGCGTGTTCTCACTCTTAAGTGGGAGTTGAACAATGAGAACCATGGACACAGGGAGGGGAACATCACACACCGGGGCCTGTCAGGGGATGGGGGGCTAGGGAAGGTATAGCAATAGGAGAAATACCTAATGTAGCTGATGGGTTGATGGGTGCAGCAAACCACCATGGCACATGTATGCCTATGTAACAAACCTGCACGTTCTGCACATGTATCCCAGAACTTAAAGTATAATGAAAAAGAAAAAGAAATGATCCAATATAGTAAAGAATGAATACGGGTGACAACATACAGAAACAAAACAAAACAAAACAAACCACCAAAAAATTCTTTGATTTGCTTCAACTGGAGAAAATCAGTATTTGGATCCAGACGCTTCACAGATCTGTAGCAAACCGGTTTAAAGAATGTTATGACATTTAAAGAATGTCAATAAAAAAGGGGTTGGAAAGACAGGCATTCAGCTAGCAAATGTTTGCAATTTACAGTATTAATATTCATTGGCAGTTCAAGCTTTTACACCAATCTTTTGATAGTCGTGATTAAAGAGGGATTACTTAAAATAAATGGAACTGAGTTTTGGTTTTTCGAGTTCATAAAGCATCAAACTTCAAACGTGCCTCTATGTCTAACAAAGGTTTACTTCTTACTTTCACCTGGAAAATATCTTAGCCTCTTAGTGTCCATTTCCTCTTTATAGAAACACCTGGCCAATCTCATGAGTTATCTTCCCTTTACCTCAACTTTCTACCCCTATCCTTCCTTTTATCCAAACAGCAAGGTCTTACTGAAAACGAAATTGTACCTGACAAACAGCATTTTGTCCAGTCAAAAACCACCTGCTTTTTCCCAAGTACCCAGGCTGTATACTCTGGGTCTACTGGGTGCCCAGTGGGAAATCAAATCAGAGAGGGCACAGCAGGTCAGTGAGTGTGTTTATTGGACATATTCTATCATGCCTCTGTGGACAGTTTCACAGTAAGAGAGCCCAAGAGGAAAGAATCTTCCTCTGAGGTCACAATCTGGAGTCCAAATCAACACTAGAAGTTCTATCCCAAGCTCTTCCACCAAAGTATTTCTCTGGATTGTTAGTTGGCTATACTAAAACCTCTGTGAATGTTATACTTCACAATTCACTATTATTTGGTGTAAAGAATAATGATAGTGGTGATGCTAATCATAGAGAAGCAGTGTGATTACAGGATGAGAAAGCTTTTATCGGGGTAAAGTGAAAATGTCATATGGCAATGTCTGAACAGAGGGTTGTTAAAGCAATCAAAGCCATTAGCAACTGGAAAGCACCCAGGCCTGACTTCCTGCAGATTTTTTTGGGTCTCAGTTGCTCAAGACAGCACACAGAGCTGGTGCAAAATGCTCTGCAGGAACACTCAGTGAGCCAGCTGTGACACTTGGTTTGTATGGCACCTTGCAAAAATGGCCATTTTTCAGCAATACAGTCTTGCCTGATAAAAATAGATCAACTGTATGCCCACCTACCATCGCTTGAGAAGAATGACATCCGCTTTGGCATTGTGAGAGCAATAACATACCCAGAAATACTGAAAAGCTGTTAAAAAGGACCAATAAGTTGTAACAGCCAGGTGATTCAAGATTGAGGAATAGCTGTATGGCTAACCAAAAGAAATTCTGGGTAGGAGTGAAGTGGTCCCATAGAAAAGGGTTGTATCTATTATGTGCCAAATTTTTCTCCATCAGGAAGAAGGTTCTGGTGTTCTAAAGAATGCAATGTGGATGCTCCTGTGAATGTTTGTTTCAGCTGCAGGTGTTAGTGACTTTATTAGGAAAGAAAGAAAGTGAGCTGTTTCAGGAGTAGGGTATAAATAGGCTGGGTGACCCTGATTTCTTGGCAATGATGAACATATGCATAAGTCAAACAAAATGTTAAGCTTCACCTCTAGCTTGGTGTCACTGATTTGGAAAATGAAGCAACTCTGGCAGTTTGTTTGAGATAAACGCAAAAGTATATAGAAGCGTGGGGGCTGGAATTTAAACAACCACAAACAGGTTTTTAATTTCTGGGTAACAAAAACACTGAGGGACAGTCTCATTCAAGTTATTTTTAAGCTAGGGGTCATAATGCTATTCCACCAGGATCAGGACCTCTTCTGCACTATGAGAAGGCTCTGAACTTGAGACGTGATGGCTAGCTGTTCCCCTATTTCAGTTTTCACATCCTTCATTAAATGATAGAACTCTGATATTTTAACTAGGCACATAGCCACCCAGAATAAAGACTACAATTCTTGATCTCACTTTTAGATGACTGTGACCCTGGGACTAAATTCTGAACCATGGGATGTAAGCAAAAGGGATGTCACGAGATATTTCTTTTTTTTAGAGACAGAGTCTCAGTCTGTGACTCAGGCTGCAGTGCAGTGACACAATCATAGTGCACTGCAGCCTTGAGCTCCTGAGCTCAAGTGATCCTCCTGCCTCAGCCTCCCAAGAATCTGGGACTACAGGTGCACATCACCACACCTGGTTAATTTTTAAAATTTTTGTAGAGACAAAGTCTCACTATGTTGCCCAGGCTGGTCTTGAACTCCTGGGCTCAAGTGATCTTCCTATCCAGGTCTCCCAAAGTGCTGGGATTAAGGTGTGAGCGATCATGTCTGGTTGAGATTTCTAAGCATCTTTTTTTTTTTTTTTTTTTTGAGACGGAGTCTCGCTCTGTCGCCCAGGCTGGAGTGCAGTGGCGCGATCTCGGCTCACTGCAAGCTCCGCCTCCCGGGTTCACGCCATTCTCCTGCCTCAGCCTCCCGAGTAGCTGGGACTACAGGCGCCCACAACCGCGCCCGGCTAATTTTTTGTATTTTTTTTAGTAGAGACGGGGTTTCACCGTGGTCTCGATCTCCTGACCTTGTGATCCGCCCGCCTCGGCCTCCCAAAGTGCTGGGATTACAGGCGTGAGCCACCGCGCCAGGCCTGAGATTTCTAAGCATCTTTAAATGGAGGGGCATACTCCTTTCCCCTGGTCTCTCATGGTGCTGTTGGAAGGAAGATATGATGGCTCAAGCTAGAGCAGTCATTTTAGATCCTAAATTGGAAATCACATGTTGAGAATAGTGGAGAAAGAAGATAGAAGGAGTCTGGGTCCCTGATGATCATGGAGCTGCCATTCAAGCCCTCAACTGCCTACACGGACTCTCACATCATCTCAACATTGAATTTTTCAACTCTAGAAGTTCTATTCAGGTCTTTCATGTCTTGACTCGATATACTTAATTTTTCCTCTAGGTTCTTAAAAACACCAAAAAGTTATAATAACTGTTTAAACATCTTTGTCTTGTAATCTTATCATCTGTGTTATTTCTGGGTCAGTTTTGGTTGGTTGACTTTTCTCATTAGGAGTCCTATTTCCATGCTCTTTTTGATGCCTGGTAGTTTTTGTTTGTAAGTCAGATGCGAATTTTATCTGGTTGGGTGCTGGATATTTTGTATTTCTGTAAATATTCCTTGGCTTTGCTCTGTGACACAGTTAAATTACTTGGAAACAGATTCTTTCAAGGCTTGTTTTAAAATTTTATTTGGCAGCTCTAGAGCAGCCTTGAGTTTAGGGCTAATTTGGCACCACTACTGAGGCATGATCCTTTGAGTACTCATTCTGATGCTATGTGAGTTATAAAGTTTTCTATTCTGGCTGGTGGGACAGGCACTATTTACAGCCCTATGTGATATCTGAGGATTGTTCCTTCTGCTCCTTTTGGGTAGTTCTTTCCCCAGTCTAGATTAGTTTCTTTACACACATGTGTTGCTCAATGCTCAACCAAAGATTCAAGGAAGACTCCAAATATCTCCGGAGTTCTCTTTCTATGCAGATCTCTCTTCTCTAATACTTGTTCTGCAAATTCTACCTGTCTAGGTCTCCCTGGATTCCCAGCTTTATCTCCTCATCTGCTGGGCTTTGCCTCAGTTCCCTGTCCATGTACCACTGCCTGGAAACTCAGTCCAGGTAATAAGCTGGGGTCATCACAGGGCTCACCTTGTTTGTTTCCTGTCTCTCAGGAATCATTGCTCCTTGTGGCCTGGTATCCAAAGTCTAAAAACCATTGTTTTCCTTTTGTCTGGTTTTTCACTTGTTTTAGGCACAAGGGTAAATCCAGCCCCTGTTGCTCCATCTTGGTCAAAAGTGGGAACTTTTATATCAGACAGAAATAAATGACTGCATTGCTTAATTAACTGTTATTTTGGATTTTCTGTCATTTGTAGCCAAATATAATCTTAACAAGCACAGGGTGGATCTTTAATTTATTTAGAACAGTTTCTAATTTTGATATAGAGAAGCTAAGATTTTTAGAACAGCCAAAGACTTGAATAGTGCCTAAGTAAGGTCAAATACCTGGATGAAAATGGAAAGCTCTGTCATTTCCCATGAGAAACATAGTGCTTAAGCAGCCAAATCAATTCCAGCTGGTGCCAGCTGACAAAAAAAGTACATTTTTTTTTGTTTAGGATGATTAATTTCTCATTCATGGAGACAGTAATCCCAGTTGGGCAGAAATTTATTCAATAACCTTTTTCTGAGCATATACTATAGCCTAGACATTAGGCTAAGTTCCAGATATAAAGGCACATATAGACTGGGGCATAACACTCTACCAGGAGCTCAGAATTTAGATATGGAACTCCTTATTTAGATAAGGTCCCTTGTCATGTGAATAGTTCATGAATTTGGCTAAGAAGCTTAGTGCCAGCTTATTTTTTAAAATAAATCTCTTTTTTTTTTTCATTTAATTAGGGATAATGCCTTTTCAACCCATGGTTCTGCAGTGAACCAAGTAATTTATACTTCAGTATAAAGAAGCTTCTCCTGGAACTAAATATTCACACAAATGATAAGCTTTACTGGTATCATTGCAATGGAGAAATATATTGGGTGACACCCTAACCAAATGATTATGTTTAACATTACCAATAATTGGAAAAATGACATCATGTTCCTCCTGATGTGAGACACTGAGAAGGACATAACATGGTAGTAACCTAAAAGGTTTAACTGCAATGTATTAATGAGAAATAATCAGACAAATCTAACAGATATTCTGCAAAACAACTGGCCTGGACTCTTAAAAAATGTCAGCATCATAAAAGACAAAAGAATAAAAGTGGGGGTCTGGGGAATTGTTCTAGATTAATGGAGATCAAAGAGGCTTTCAGCTAAATGCAAAGCATAATCTTTGATTAGATTCTGCACTGAAAAAACAAAATTATAAGGACATCATTGGGATAATGGAGGAAGTTTGACTACAGACTCTAAACCTGTATATTGTATCAATGTTATATTTTCCAAGAGCAATGAGTGGAGTGTAGTGTGTGTGTGTGTGTGTGTGTGTGTGTGTGTGTATCAGAGTGTCCTTGTTCTTAGGAGATTCATGCTCAAGTATGTAGGGTGAAAATTCAAATATCTGCAACTCACTCTCAAATAGTTTGTAGAAATAAATAAAGAGATGGAGCAAGTGTGGAAAAATATTAACAATTGGTGAATCTAGGTGAAAGGTATATGGGTGTTCGTTGTGCTATTCTTGCAACTTTTCTGAAGGTTTGAAAATGTTCAAATTAAAAAGCTGGCAGGAAAACAAAAGGCTTGTGCCAAGTTTTTTTTTTTTGTTTTTTTTTGTTTTTTTTTTAATTTCTCTAATTATTGTAAGTGCAAGCTTTGGTGTCCCTAAAAGGTTTCAAGAAGGGCCAGACATAGACTTGTAGGCAGCAACCTCCATTCTTCTGGGCATTCCCTTAAGTTGTCCTACTCTCTGGAATATCCCAGCCCATTGGCCTGCACTCACTTCTCTCTCCCTTTTGCATATATTAAAACCAAGCTTCCTGAATAACGATCACACTTTAATTCTCATTGAATTTATATAAACTAAGGATAGCAATGGCCTCACAGAATTCTGCTTCCAGTGGTGTGCTGGAATGGTTTGCTCTGGCCTGCATTGGCTAGCACTGGTTTGCAGGAGTCAATCTCGTCAGTAGTTTGAAATCAGCAATGCTGGAAATACTTACACCATGGATATCTGCAAGTGCTACTAATCAGTTTCCCCCCTCTCACCCTCTCCCAGAGTCAGTGGTTAAACATTTACCAGAGCATCCCTAACTTTAATCCTTACCCTGTAAGGAATATTCTGCAAACTCAATAATTGTTTTACAATGTTTCTAAAGGATCTTGAAATTTTCAGATGATTGCTAACAAAATATCTCATGGAAGGCTCCCTGGTGGCCTCTATTTAGTCCAAGAGGAGGCTTTCATTAAACTGAAGATATAAGTAAGAAGAAGGAAGTTTATTGTAAAAAGAAAAAATGTTGACTGTGCTCTCATCCAAAAAGCTTTTCCACTGAGTGGAAATTTAACGAAGTAGGAAAGAGGGCTTGACCAGGCGACAAATGGCCTTGTCACTTGCTGACTGTATAAAATGAAGCAAGGCAAATAACGTCTCTGGGCCACAATTTTCTCGTCTCTAAAATGGGATCATTAATAGAAGTACCTGTCTCACAGAGTTACTATTAAGTGGTGTGGGATTTCCACATCTCTATATTAAAATGTGATATATAATCATCAGAGCTAACGTTTAATGAGCCCTTAGTAGAAGGCAAGCATTGTACTAATTTGCTTAGAAATATAATCTCAATTAGACTTTACCATAATTCTATAAATTTGGAATTATTAATACTTCCTTGATCTTAGAATTGAGCCCAAAGTAATGCAGTATGTGCTTAATACTTTATGGTTACTGGTAACTCCTTGTATTTGTGAATAATTAAATTTGGTCTTTGTCATAACCTGGTAAACAAGAAAGGTGTTATGTCCTTAAACCAAACCTCAGATTAAATGTCTTGCTAATAAGCAGCACAGCAGAGAGTAGAGCTAAATTCTTTCAGTCCTGTGCTCTGCCGCTTGTGTGACTTTGGTCATGACACTACCCATCTCCCAGTTTCAGGGTGTTTTTTTAATCTGAAAAAGAAAGAGGTTGAATTTGGAGATCACATAAGGCCTCCCAAATCAGATAACGTCTTGAGTCTGGGGTGACCAATTCATTCCAGTTTGCCTAGGAATTTTCCAGTGTTAGCACATTAAGTCCCATGTCTTGGGAAACCCCTCAGTCCTGTGCAAATCGGGGGGGCTAGTCACTCTAGTTGGGTCTGCCCTCTCATTCACAGAATCAGCCTAGGCCTCTGTCCAAGAGGACCTACTCAGCTCTATTATCTAGCTCCAGTCACCTCATTTCCTCAGCTCTCATTAGGACCTTATCTACGGATACTTTCTCAGTCTCTTTTGTGGTCTTCTCTTTCTCTGTATGTCCAACCATTTCCCCATAATCCTCTCTCCTGGTGATAAGCACTGACAACATTTTAGTGCATGTCCTTTCAACCTTTTTTTAAAAATGGGTGTAGTATAATTATCATTACAAAATTGTGATCATGTTGTATAAATACTTGTTTTCCATAATTCTCACTTAACATTATGCCATAAGCATTTTTACAAGTATTAAACATTCTTCCAAGAAACATTACTTTATGTGACCATATGATATTCCACTATAAGGGATATACCATACTTCTTTATGTAACCATTCTCCTATTGTAAGACTTGTAGGCTTTTTCTATTTTTTTTTTTTTTTTACTGTTACAAATAGGGCTCTGATGAGTATCTTCACTTATAAATCTTTCTTACTGCTGTATTTCCTTCAATTAAATTCATGAGAGTAGAATTCCTGGGTTAAAGGCTGTGAATATTTTTAATGTTATTGATACAAAATGCCAAAAATGCAGAGAGGATTAGCTGAGAAGGGAAATTGCCAGTATTAATTTTAGAGACACATTTGGAAATGGTTTAAACAATATCTGGGTGAATGTGGAGCTTCATTTTATAAATGGCTCTGTGGCGAGAACTTAGATTACCTTGGAGAGCACTTTAAAGTTAAAATTTAAGAAGGCAAACAAAATTGTTAATGAAATGCTTAGTCAATGTGTATTGTATTGTTTATTGTAGGTGGCATTTTAGATTTAGATGACAAAGATGATATAGCGGAGGCCCCTTTTTAATCATTATATAGAATATATCTATGCCCAATATAAGGCATATGACTTAATTTTATTAAGTAGAATTATTATACTCCTACTGTGATTGTACTTTTGTTAATATCACAAGTTGTTGGTCATATATTTAATTTGCTTGATACAGTATCCTTGGTCTGAAACATAGTTCCATTTATAGCATTGTTCTTATGGAAGCAATTTTCTTCTAATATCACTTGTAATATTGCATTTACAGTTAAAAAGTAGGCACCACTTATACCGCCATTGTCTCCTTCCACTGACCACTAGAGGGGAGAAAACATTCAGCAGTAGCTTACAACATATCTTCATCTTCCAAAGGGACCAAGGTGGTTTCCAACACATGCTTTCTGTTTAACACTGCCTTCCGTCTTCAGCTATTTCCTGCTGGGACTATTTCTGTAGCATCTAGACTTCATCATTGCAAAATGGGGCCACCTCTTAGAAAGACTGTCATCATTTCCTTTAGCGGGAGTTTATGAAGCTCTTTAAGTCTTCTCCCGCTTGTTGCATTTTCTCTTCTAGATCAAGGGAAGGAGATAAGAACTTTAAAGGTAGAGTGATAGAAGCTATTATTCTGTGTGTGAACACTGAAAATTAGAATATATGAAGCAATCAAGACAAAATTTCCAGGACATATCTATAGGACAAAGTGAACTTGTGTACAACAGTAAGATAAATAAAACACTGAAAAATCACCACAGTAATCTGTTTCAATCCAACTTAGGACCTCTCTGAGCCCCTCCCTGAAAGTCTCAGCCCCCATCTCAGCCTCTTGGCTTACTGCTGCCACCACACAGTAGAATAAAAAGCATTGTGGTCCCAGCTACTAGGGAGGCTGAAGTGGAAAGATCTCATGAGCCCAGGCATTTGAGGCTGCAGTGAGCTGTGATCCTCCAGCGTGGATGACAGAGTGAGATCCCATCACTTAGAAAAAAAAAAAAAAGAAAAGAAAAGAAAGGAAAGAGAAGGAAAAAAGCAAAAAAAAAAAAAAAAAACAAACAAAACCAAACAAACAAAAAACCATGATTTCCACTTCAATAATTGTCTGGCAAAACAGCAAGTCAGCTTTATTGCCGGGACCATTTTATCCTTGTGCCCAAGTCTCCAAGCCTTTGGTTACCAGCAGTACTTTAATGTTTTGGGAGGTATTATTACAGTATAATAGTTGAGGGTATGCATATTTGAACCAGACAGCTATGGAATTGAATCTCAGCTTCACAACCTTCCAGTTATGTGACCTTTGATTTCCTTTATTTTTAAAATGGAGAGGATGATACCACTTATTCTCACAAAATTGTTGTAAGAATAAAGAGATAATTAATGTATAATAAAGCCCTTAGCAAAGTGTCTCACCTATGATAAGTACTTAATATTATTATTAGTCAAGTTTGGGTCTCTGGTACTAGATCTCACATTGTGTTCAGGCAGCCTATTTGGACCTCTGCCAACTGCCCACTCTGCCCATGCTTAGATTGGACTTTGGAATATACTTAAATCCTAAAATGATAACCTGGCTTGAAATCTATTCCCGATTCTCATCCCAACCTGCTAACTCTAAAATAGCCCATGGGTTATAATCTGAACTATATTTGGGACTTCGGATTCTACCCAACCATACAGGTCTGCTGAGTCTACTTGGTTTACTCAGGCAGGTGAGATCCAACCTGACACTGTGCAAGTCCAGGTTACACTAGGTATTCTACAGGTCAAGTGATATTTTGTTTTTTGATGACACCTGGGAATCATTGTAAATTCTTAAAGAGGAAAATATTGTGACCGCTGTGAGGAAAGCAGTCAGAGATTTAAAGCCCAAAGTTATCTTTATGTTTTTAGTTGATTAAACTGGCAAGAATTTGCAGGAGCTATTTAACTTGATTGGTATACTACCTGGCATGGACTTCCTTGCTTAATAAATGCTTTTTATCAAAATCTGCCTTGTGGGCAGGTAGCCTAGGTTGATTCTAGGCCATATGACTTGACAAGTACTCTATAATTCCACATTCTATCCACCCACTGATGCTACCAAAATAACTACCAGCATTTATTGAGCATGTACTCTGTTTCAAGACATTGCATCAAAGATTTAGCATGTATATTCAATTTAGCCCTCACAGCCCTGTGATGTACATAGGATTACTATTTTTATTTTCAGCTGAGGAAACTGAGGCTTACAGGGGTCAACTGCCCAGGGTAACACATTTAGCATGGGGAAACCAGACCAAACGTTAAATCTAAGCTTGGTACCTAAGTTCTTTTCTTATCACTATGCTAAATAATAACTTACTATTAAACAAAAGTAGGTCTAACAAAGTGTAACAAATTAAGGTTTTGTAAGTGTTTAAGATCTTCATTGCAAACTAATGTCACTAGCTGAGAATAAATTTTGTTAGGGCAATTGTGTTTTATGTGTGTGTGTGTGTGTGTGTGTGTGTGCGTGTGTGTGTATGTGTGTGGTGTAGGTAGGCAGAAGGATGGCAGTTGCTAGGGACACCAAAACCATCAATTCCTTAAGGAACAAAGGAGAAAAGGGGAAGAAGTAGAAGAGAAAAACAGGAAGGTGACAATTGTTCCCATTGGTGTTCCTATGAATGAAAATGAAAATAGACCATGGCACAAATAAAGAACCATCAGGGAGGTAGAAAGAGATGCTTCGGTTCGGGATCAGAGGGATCTGTCTTTGACTCTCAATTCCACCACTTACGTGCTATGGGAGCTTGGCAAATCATTTAACCTCTGTAAATGTTGCCTCATCTGCAAAATGGGCTTTAAAATCAATATTTATTCCCCTGGGCTACTGTGAGAATTAAACGAGACAAGGTAATGAAATGTTCTGAAATTAGATAGTGGTGATGGTTGCAGAACCTTGTGAATATACTAAAAACCACTGGATTCTACACATTTAAGGGGTGAACTTTATGGTATGATATTTATATTTCATTTACAAATTAAATGAGACATATATAGCATATCTAGCACAATGCCTGACACAGAGTAAATACAGACAGCAACAACTATTACTATCTCATTATTATGTGTTATCCTTATCGTTTTTACAATAATGATGATTAAAAAGATGACAATTGTTATCTTTAATAGACCTGAGAGCAATCTCTGTATCTTAGTAGGACAAATACACCTCCATGTGCACATTAGTCAAGAGGAGGAGATGATTGGGCAGTTTTGGTATACATTTAGATCACAGATGGGATTACTAGACAAGGAGCTCATTTGGCATCTACAGGAGGCTCAGGGGATGCTGGCAGCTGGGTCACCTTTCCAGAATGAATTGCAACTTCCCCCTTGGGCTCTATCAACACTTCTTTCAGGAGTTCTGGCTTTCTGTGGGCCCAGATGGATACTGAAGGATCTTTGACAAATAATAGTAGAACTGCCAAAGCCACCAATAGCCAAGTCAGTTGGAAAATCATGGTGGCCTTTATGTCACTTGCATATTTATTAAGCACCTACTGGAAGGCTTAAAAATAAGACTGTTGTTTAAAAAAGTGAAAAAATGCTGATTGGAAAATAAAGTTGTATCAACATAATTCCTTTTGAGGTTAATGGTTTGGGTTTTGTGGATCAAATATTTTTCTTTGGTTGCTTATGCAAACCAGACTAAAATTTTTCTCTGCACTTGGACAGGTCCTATCTGGCAATTTACAGATAGGCTGACCCATCTGCAAAGCAAGTTGGTTATTGCATATGGACGGTAATGCAAGTGAGTAGGTGTGTGGGTTTTGGATGGTCAGGGATTGGAAACATATGGGTTTTATTTAATAACATTTCCAAGTCAGGATCCAAATTATGGATGTTTTCTTGGTATGAGTGGTAAAGTGGAGAAGGGAGAGGCTAGCCACCATTTAATGCCACAGTTGGTGGTAGTTAATGGCTTGAATATTATATAAAAAACTAGACATTCTGTTTTTAATGGAAAAAAGAAATTTGGTCCAAAGATCCTATTTGGTTATTACCTCATTTTCACTGAAAATGCTGCCAAATTATGTTATCAGAACGATCAGCAACACCTAATGGATGCTTTGAGTGTTCAAAAGTTTTCTAATAGATTTGGGTCGTGTGCTTTTTCTAATGGCTATCTCTAAGGGACCATATTCTCGGGGTAATATAAATGCCAGTTGCAAATTTGTAAAGATGGTGGTAGGAGCAGGTAATTGTACAAAGTTACTCAAAGTTCAAGGTGACTGAAAATTAAGTTAATCCAGTACTGTGAGAAAAGCGAATTTATGTTGTTCGCTCTGTCAAACCCAACAGATAAGCTCTGTTCATACTAATATTTGTTCATAGGCCCATTTCTCCTCCATACCTGGGCAAGGAGGTATTGGGATGATTAATGGGTGAGAATTGCTACTCCTTCCCTTTTGTGGTCCTATAATTTCTGAATCAGAGAGTGAAAATGGGTAGGGTATGACCTCCTTCTGCATGCCTGTTCCTCTAGCCACCCACCCCCAGCCCCAGTAAAACTCTTTATAACATATTTCTCCTCTCACACCCTCATCAGTTAATCCTGCCCACTGGAAACCGTTTTCTGGATATTGGCTATATACTGTTCTGTTGAATAAAGCTCTATACAAAGGAGAACCAAGACAAAGTACCATTAATCTGATTTTCAAGGGGCTCATAGTCAGTAGGGAAGAATAATAGTAACAGCCATAACATCAGTGCTAAGGGTCGTAGTGATGGTGGTGATGACTATTGAGTGATTAATGTGTGCTAAGCACTTTAAACAATTATCTCTTTTACTCTTCATAGTAAATATTATTTGTTTATTCATTCATTCAACAAAACAAATCAGACCAAGCCCTCTCTCTTAGAACAAAGGAAATGTGAAGCTTTGTCCTCCAAGGTAGGAAAATAATCAAAGAAATAGTATCCTGAAAGTCAAGCAAAGGAAGTTTTTCAAAAAAGAGAGAGTGAAAAGGCATTTTAAATGCTGATGGTAGGTCAAGTAAGATGAGGACTGAGAGATTACTATTGTAATTAACAATGTGTTTGTCACTTGTGACCTTTATAAGAAAGGAGTGGTAACAACGAAAGCCTGATTAGAATGGGTTCAAGAGAGAATTGGGAAAGTGGAGATTTTGAGTATAAACAAGTATTTCAAGAAATTATGCTATAAGGGGAACAGGGAAATAGGATGGTAACTATAGGAGATGGTGGAGTTAAGGGAGGGCTTGATAATACTAAAATCTAATAATTAATGGAGTGCTTACTTTGTGCCAGGCACTATGTTAATTGCTTTATAGGTATTAGCCTATTTAATTATCATAACAACCCTGAAAGATAGGTAGTATTATTCCCAAGTCACAGATAAATAAATTGAAGTTCAGAAAATAGCTGAGCCATTCACTTAACGCAGAGTTTCTTAACCTTGGCACTATTGACACGTTGGGCTGGATAATTCTATGTTGTGAGGGGCTGTCCTGTGCATCATAGGATGTTTAGTAGCACCCCTGTCCTCTACTCACTAGATGCCAGTATCACCCCACCAGTTGTGGCAACCAAAAATGTTCCCAGAAGTAGCCAAATGTTCCCTGGGGGGCAATATGGTTGAGAACCAATGGGCAAATGTGGATCATTTACACATCTAGTAAATGATAGAACCAGGGCTTCAAAGATTAGTCTATCTGACTCCAAAATCCATGCTCTCAACCACTGCCCTTACTTGTACTCCCCAAATGGCAAATTTCTCTATCCTGTTCTGGGTCCCTGTGGGCCCCTGGGAAGTGGGAAGAAAATCTAGTCTCTAGAGCGAGGGGCAACTTAGACTCAAAGATGTTTTTGTTTGCACTGCAATTAGTGTTCCTGCTCACAAGTTCCCTGGCTCAGGCTTGCATGTAGTCCCTCGCCTCTGCTTCTCTCCCCTCCCCTCCCCTCTCCTCCTCTTCTCTCTTCTCCTTTCTATCCCATCTCGTCCCCACACCTCTTTTTCTCTCTCTCACGTGTGCACACACACACACGCACACCCCTTGCCTTCATAACCGAGGAAAGACTTTAAAAACACTCTTCAGAGCTTAAGTCTCTTTTTTTTTTTTTTTTTTTTTTTTTTTTTTTTTTTTTTTTGAGACGGAGTCTCGCTCTGTCGCCCAGGCTGGAGTGCAGTGGCCGGATCTCAGCTCACTGCAAGCTCCGCCTCCCAGGTTTACGCCATTCTCCTGCCTCAGCCTCCCAAGTAGCTGGGACTACAGGCGCCCGCCACCTCGCCCGGCTAGTTGTTTTTTTTTTTTTTTTTTTTTTTTTTTTAGTAGAGACGGGGTTTCACCGTGTTAGCCAGGATGGTCTCGATTTCATCACGTCGTGATCCACCCGTCTCAGCCTCCCAAAGTGCTGGGATTACAGGCTTGAGCCACCGCGCCCGGCCAAGTCTCTTCTTTACTGTGGGCCTCAGTTTCCCCATATGTAAGATGAAAGGGTCAGACTAGATGATCGCCCTTCTGGCTCTGCCATCTGTTCTGTGAGTCTAGTGCTCTCCCTTTTTTCATGGGGCAAATATTTTTGTTGGGGGGATGAGGCGGGTGTTTGGAACAAGGGACATTTGAGGCCTTCCAGTGTGGAAGCTGGTGCAAAGCTCCCAGGCTGCTTTTGTCTTTGTGCCGTGTTTGCTTCTTCAGAACTGCCTTCTCCCGTCGCTCAGGGCCGAGGGCCGCTCTGGCTCTGGCCGTGGTCTGGCGTGGTGGGGCGGCGGGTCAGACAGGGCAGTGTCCAGGGCTACCCTGGCAGCCTGGGCTGGCAGGGGGAATTTCTGTCGCTTCTGCTCCGTTTCCCTCCTGGCCTCCGGGCCCTCTCCCTGGGCGGCCTCTCCACTGACCCTGGGAGGTCACCTCCCAGCCACGGGTGGGTGGTGGCGCTGTAGGGATGGCTGTGTGTGGGAACGGGCGCTGTTCTCGGGGCTCCCCGAGGAGCGAGGATCTCTGGGGGATGATGTGAAGAGCCCGGGTGATCCCAGGGCGGGCTCAGGTTCCCCTCAGGAATCTGGGAAACTCTCAAGGAGGCCCTGTGGGGGCTAGTCAAACTCTCTGGGGTCTGGGGGCGTTGGGTCATTGGGCTGTAAATGCAGGGAGGGGCAGGGGTACTTGCCACATTGCAGGCTGTGGTCCCTCCAAGGGACCTTGGAGGACTTCAAGTCTCCTTGCTCCTTTTATGAAGGAGGGGGAAGAGGGAGAGTCGGGCTTCTATTTTGCTCTCAGAGCTCTGGCTCAGTTTGGACTTGATTTAAAAAGTAAAATTCAGAGAGAAGTTTTAATTTCTTACTCTGGTACCAATCACTGGAGCCATGGGACCCCAGTTCTGATAATGGATCACATCAGATCACTAAACTGTCTGTCACATGCCTACAAAAGCAACCCACCTTAGGCATCTTGGGACTCTGTGTCCTCCTGCTGCTGAGCCTCTTCTTATGTTTCTTATCTGTGTCTTTGTGGTACCTTTGTGGTTCCTTCGAGGGTCAATATTAGTATCTATGTGGATATGCAGGTTTAAGCCCATTTCTGAATTCACAGAATGTCTGAATGGGTTTTAAGGACAGCAAATGTTGCTGTATATATGTGTGGCTTTTCCCTATGTGTATTTTCGGTTAATAATTCTTCAACTGAATTTCAAAGGCCATGTTTAACCCCTGGCTTCCTTTCCTCCCTGAGCTTTGTGAAGTTTAAGGCTCTGTTCCTAAAGCAAAGGGGCCCTGTCTGGGGAGCCTGTTTAGACCTGTCTCTTCCTTTTGTTTGCTTTCTTTTTGTCTCTCTCTGGGGAAACCTGGCTCCTGAACCCTGGTTACCCCTTATTCCGCTCTGGGCCCCACAGCATGTTCCTCCACAGCTCCCTCCCTTGTTCATAGTTGTATTGGCATTCCCCCAACAACTTGTGAAGGGGGTAGCAACCACTGACTCGTGTCAGCTCTGAGAGAGAACCCAACTGAAGTAATGGAATGCAAAGTCACTACAATTACTTGAACTAGCAAAGACATGTACAAGGACAGAGACCACAGTTTCTTTGATAACCAAACATATACATTAATTTCCCTTGGGGCCAAAGAAATGAGCATTTTTTCTTTAGGTCTTCAAAAATTAAAAAGTAAAACTGAGCTTATAAGGCTGAGGATAAAAGGTGTAAATGCTGTCATAGCAAAGCCTAGGGCTTAGCTAAGTCTACAGTAGGAGCCTGCCATGGTCGCAGTCAGTAATTCAGGATAAGGGCACAATTCTAAGGTACTCTGCAGACTTTTCTGCCGACCAAGCTTTAAAATCTGTTTTATATGAAACAATGACTTCCTTCTTTCATGATTCCCCAAACCCTGCCTTATACTTATAACCCCCAAAATAAAATTTGTCAAGTAGGAAACAGATGCTCTTTCAGGACCCTTTGAGTTGGTCTTTCTCCCTGGGCATCATAGTAATTACAGGAGCTTTTAACATCCCACAGAGAAAAGCATCTAACAGTCCTACCTCTGGAATCAAGACAGGATCATCTCAGTGATGCCAATTCCACTTGATTTTATGATGAATTCTCCTTAAGTGGAATCAGTAGGGACTAACCAATGGAGACACTGGTTTCCAAAGAGTTAGAGAAATGTGAGGGAAAGGAGCTAGAACTATTTTCCAGCTAATTTTTTAAAAATTAAAATGTCATACATTCATTTAAAGTGAAGACTAGGTCACATCATCAAATCACTAGTTTGGGTGACTCTCTCTCTCTCTCTCTGTGTGTGTGTGTGTGTGTGTGTGTGTATGTGTATTCAGGAATAGAGAAAACCACTGAAAGAAAGCATCTAAGCAGCAGAAAAAACAAAATTTCCATTTTTTTGTGCTAGGGGATCTTGGACATGCCACTTAACATCTAAAAATAGGGAGCTTAGTGTCCGCCTATCATGTCTCTTACTCTTATTCCAATCCACCCTGGATAACCCTCACCAAATTAATATTCCTAAAGAATAATTTTTATCATAATATCTTTAAAAAGAGATTGCTGAATTACTCCAGACCATACCAATCTATCCATTTGAGGTTTAGTGATCTACCATTCAGACTTTTAATCAGATGCAGTGATGGGTAGTCAAACATTGGCATGTGTGTGTGTGTGTGTGTGTGTAGCCTCCCTAAGTAGAAGTCTGGTACTTATGAAATGTTTGCATTCCCCACAGTGCCTGCACCAATATTTAGCCCCCAGAGTACTTTCTTAAATGTTTTTCTAGGGGGCTTGAACCTCACACAACACAATGAGATAAAAGAAAATACAGAACATAGTCTAGGACTTCCACCTCTAAAAGTAAAGATGGTCATTAAATAATTGGCTATGTGCCTCATTTGTTAAAATAAAAGCTCTTTTGAAAAGATGACAGTGAAGCAAATTTCTGCAAAGCAATGCACATTTTCCCATCAACTTCTACTATAGCTTAGAGAGATGCTGTGCAATTAATTTTCTTAAACATTCTTGGAAGACTTCCATTAATGCGAGTCTTCTCAAAGTAGACACCAAATTACTTCCCTGACATATACTTGGTAATTTCATCTCCACACGTTTTTAACTCCATTGCAGTGAACTTTCAAACAGTCAGTGGCCTACATAAAGGGACAGACCCACATTAGAGCTGTGAAAACTGACATGACTCCTCACAAAACTTGTAAGCACGTATGAAAAACAGGCTTTCCTTAATCTTGGAATTCATTTCTTAAAGCTTTAAAAGAGAAGGATATTAGAAAAACATTTTAAAACCCAGACAGGGATATAAATGGATGCTATATATGCAGTCAGGAATTACTACTCACTAGGGTAGAGGAGGAAGGGCAATTGATTTGTTGATATCTGGTCGATGTCTTCCTAGCAGATTTTCTCCACTCCAAGTATTCCTCCAATCACAACAATCTGACTGCAATGAGTAATACAGGGAGCTTAGCTGATTATGGCCACAAAGGTTTCAGAGGCCATTTGACATGGTGGAAAGAACACTATGCAGGGGAATGGAACACTTGATTTAAATCTCAGTTATGTCACTTACAAGAGATCTTGGGACAGTCTCTTAACCTCTCTGAAACTTTCTTCCAAGCTCCATAATTAAAGTGAGGGAAAGAGCATTCATAGGCATGCCAGGAAGCCTTTTGTGACCTACGATGTACCTCTTGAGGGCCGGATCCAACCCTCCAGGCTTGCAATTTTATTATTTAATAAGTTCCTTTGGTGTTTCACTTCTCCCAGTTCCTGAGATCCCCATTGCTTTATTCTATGTGAAGTTGTCAAGGTGAAGCTCTAAAGTTGGTTGCATGACTATGCTATAAGAAAAGAGCAAGAGACTTTGTGACAGTTATTTTTCTCTTATCCAGAGTTCTTTTTTCTCTGTCTGTGGGCTCCCATCTATTTTAAGTATGGTTTAGGCCAGTGGTCTCCAAATCCTCTTGACTGCACACCCTTTTTCAATTAGAAAAGCTTTGAGCATGCTTCCTCAATACATGTATATTTATACATTATTAACAATTATATAAATCATACACATGTCCTACTCTCTCCCCTATATATTAATGATAATATATATAAAATGAAACACACAATAAATAAAAAGTGTAAAAGGATGAGACAAAGATGAAATAAACAGCATGTTAAATGTCTTGTTAATTGTGATGGCTTTATTATATTATTAGCTAATACCTCAAGGCACAATATGTACTTAGGGCAAGATCTTTCATCACTGAGAATTGATACAAGTCCATATCTCATACAGTGTTCTTCATTATTCTTGCAATGTTTTTGCTGACTTCTTGTCAGGTATAATTAGATTTTCATGGTTTTTACCTCATAATGAGGCTGATAAAAAACTCATTCTAGGAGTAGAAATGTGAGCCCTACCATTTTCATGTGCTTACATTACTAGTATTGTCTCCAACACATGGTCTATTTGCAGGAATCTTCTTAAGCTGCTTGTCCATTTTGTGAAGGTTAAATGTAGTTAAATATAATCCATAAATCTACTTAACTAGGTCCAAGGAAACATCAATATCTCTGGTATACATTCAGGAAAAAAAGTAAGGGCCCCAAGGACACGCCTCCATCTTGTGGAGCCCCCACTCTTCCCTCAGGATACCTTACAGAGCATGCACAACAGGAAAGCCAAGGAAAGCCGACCCACCTGATGAGGATGTCAGTGAAAATACATATATTACATATAATAGTAATACTAATAGTCTAATACATAGCATTTAGTGACCCACACAGCTTTAAACACTTTACATAAATTATTTAATCCTAAATCTTAATTTCTTTCTAGCATCTCATATTAAATGTAAATAGAAATTTTCATATTTTCTTCTATACCCAACAGATTGACCTGCATGCCCTCCCCCCTCCACCCCCCCAATTTGCAGACCACTTATTCAGGTTCTGAGATTAAGAATCTTTGGATAAGTGGGATGCCTCTATAAATTACATTGCAGCAACTCCTCCCTGCTATCATAGCAGTTAGTGAACCACATAGCTTTAAACACTTTACATAAATTATTTAATCCTAAATCTTAATTTCTTTCTAGTGTCTCTCAAATTAAATGTAAGTAGAAATTTTCATATTTTCTTCTATATCCAACAGATTGACCGGCATACCCTCCCCCCCACCCCCCCACCCCCAATTTGCAGACCACTTATTCAGGCTCCGAGATTAAGAATCTTTGGATAAGTGGGATGCCTCTATACAGTATATTGCAGCAACTCCTCCCTGTTATCCTGCTGCTGCAGTTTTCATGTGTGCTGATAAATGACAAAAAATAGAAACTGAAGTCAAAGATAAGTGACATAGGAAGCAATCCCAGGCAACTGAAGATGGAGGGGAGAAACTAGGTGAGGAGGAGGCCATGGTGGAGAAAACGGGAATAAGGGATGGAAAGCTAGAAATGGAGCAAGAGGGGAGGAAGTCTTGAGGGAGAAAAGACTAGGGAGGAAAGGAAGAACAAGAAGAAAAAAGGGGCACACATCTGGCAACTGAAGGAGAGAGTAGACTAGGAGGAGACAATATGTCGCTTGTTGACCTGCAAGATGCTCACGTATGTCTTAATATCTGATGTCTCTGTCATATGACTTAGCAGGGCCAGCAAAAGGAAAACTGAGTGATCCCCCCAAATTTGTGATTTGTGTACACAGATATGCAGAGTGAGCATGCCTCCTCTTATCAGAGAGGCACATGAGATTTATTCAAGCAATGCAAGGACAGGGCAATGCTTCATTTAAAGAGCGAGTTTCTAAAGCTAGAACGGTAAGCAGAATGACTCCTAGGCAAGGCAGGGAATATTTTGTTGGGTTTTGGTGAAGAGAAATTCCTGTGACTCTTCAAATCACACCATCCAGATGACCAAGGAAGGGGAGTCCTGCACATTCCTGCAGAAGCACAATTTCAGCTGTCAGGAGTGTCTAGAAGCAGCAACAGTAAATAAGCCACAGCAAATGAGTTATATCTGAGGCAGCTGCCAAGACACCATTCAGAAGATAGGACATTGTCAAAAATCACCTTCCATATCTCACTTCAATACTAGAAAGCACGATAATGCACTCTAGGGGCAAGGAACCATCAGGGTACAGCAATGTAGTGTCTGACTTAGATTGTCAGAGCTTGCAGGTCCTTTGAGATCACACATCCCAAATCTCTCAACCTACCTATGGGAAAACTGAGACCTTGAGAGGGGAAAGCACCAAACCAAAGTCATCCAGCTGGCAACGCTCACACATGACACTTAGGTCTCTGGATAGTTAAAGCAGTGTTTCTTGTCTCCACAGCTGTGTATTTATCTATCTCCTCCTCCAGCTCCTTGGCTCTTCTCTAGCAGAAGCCTCCCTCACTAGTACATATAATATATTCCATAAATCCTATAATGTCACAATACAATCAAATAAATGATTAAGATAACCACGAACATCTGCAGGGCTATGATTGCATCTTGATTCAGTGCAGAGACACACGTTTTAACTATCATTAATTATCCTGAACCTAAAGAACCATATTTAAATATACAAAGACCCCCGATTTTCTACACCCCCGTTACTGCCACCTAGTGGCTACTTCTCTGCTCAGACATTACTTCCCCCCTCCCACAAGGAAGAGGAACAAGACCATCAACTTTGCACAAGGTTAACAGGCTTTTAATAAAAGGTTTGGTGGAGAGGAGGGTGGAAACAATGTCACAAAGAAAGTTAGGGATTACCTTTGACTCACAATTATTCATTAATGTTCTCATCTTGAAGAAAGAATTAATTGCTGGAAGTAAAAGATAAGCATTTTGCCAAGTCCCTTGCATTGTTAGGTATAGAGTAAGAAGCAATCAAGTCAAAGAAGAGGCCAGAGTCAAAAACTCAGAGGAGTTAAGGAAAGCAGAATCCCAGAGCAAACTATCGAAATCAGATGTGTGGTCCTTGCAGCTAACAGGAGCTAAAGAAGATGTGAAAATGACTGCCCTGGCTCTTTGCCTTCTTTCAGCAGCAGGGATTACTCCCTCAACAGGAGACTTCTCATCAACTTCACAGCATCCTAACAGCTAATCCTGGATGTGGAGAGCAGGGCTAGAACCACACCTATGCAAAATTGCTTGGTCAGTTGGTCAGTCTTTCATGAGACAGTGTGTAGTGCCTACGGACTCTGCAGAGTCTGAGAACACTCAGTCTCTCTGCTTTAGTTATTCTTAAGACAGTGGAGAGCTGACAAGTGAAGAGAAATGATGATAAGAGTAGATAACACCAGCCTGGCAGATCATGGAAAGCTTCCCAAAGAGATGAAATCTGTGCTCAGTTTTAAAGGATGGATAAATAGAAGCAAGTCAACAGAGAAAGGATAGAGCTAGTGGAAGACTAGTACACGTAGAAGGGGTGGCAAGTATAAAACCTGCAACACATTAAACAACACAGTAGCTCTGAGAACTATGAACAGTTCAGTGAACTCATATTGTTTTGAAAATATTTGTCTTGTTTTGTTTTCTGAAGTGAGGAGGGTTCCTAATGAGAGATAATATTGGAGAGGTAGTCCAGGGCCAGGTAATGAAGGACTTTATAGGTTTTCTAGAGATGGGATTTTATTGTGAAGTCCATGGGGGAGCCATTGAAGGACTTTAAGCAAGAGTTTCATGATACATATCTGTGTTTTGGAAAGATTATGGCAGGACAGTGGCAAATTGAGAGAGAGTGAGATTAGAGGCTGAGAGATAAGTCTTGAGGTTACTGAGGTAATTCTGGCAAAAAAATGACATGAGCCTGGATTGGAGAAATGGGTATGGAGACAAGTGGATGTATTCAAGCTCAATTTCAGAAGACAAATGGACAGGACTTAATGATGGATTGGAGGTAGTAGGGAAAGGAAAGAGAAGACAAGAATGACTCCCAGTTTTCTGGCTTGAGCAGCTCAGTGCTTGTTGATGCCATTTGTTGTGATGGGGAAGACAAGGATAGAATTTAGGAAGGAGTACATCTGGTGGGGGTTGGTAATGGAGTTCTGTATAGACATGTTTATGGTGTCAGTGAAATCCAAGCAGAGATAACCAGCAAGAAATTGACAATGCCTATCTGAATCTAGGAGAAAGATCTGAACTAGAGCTAGAGATTTAATATTTATCATTGTATGGATGGTGGCTGAAATCCCTGGAGTATATAAAACCACCCTGGGAGAGGCCTACACTGAGAAGAAAAGTGGGATGAGGACAGAATGCTGGGAGATCCCAATCAAAGTAGGAAAAGAACTAGGAAAGGATAGCATAACATTCAAGGGAACAGAAAGTTTCAGGAGAGAAGGAGGTGTCTTATATAGCAGGGCCATCATGGAAGATAAGGAATGAAAAATATTCATTGGATTTGGCAAGAAGTAACTTAGTAGTGATTAGTGTCAGCAATAGGGCCAGCCCACAGATGTCTGAGGAGTGAGAGGGGCAAATATTTGTCATGAAATAAGGCACAAAACTTAAGTGCAGGCAGTTGGAGCAAGGCCTAGCCACCCAAGGAGGTGATAAACAATATGAGCTTTCATGTTGGAGAAGTAGAGCAAAGACATTGGTGTGTGTTGTAGTGGCTAGTCAGGAGAGGGACATGAGGGGAACACAAGGAGGAGGAAAGATGTACATTGCAATTTCCTAATTCAGGAGAAAATGGAAAGGTTTCTTGGTAGCCATGGCACCAGTCAGCTGACACAGGCAGGGAATGCCAGATGTTTGCAGGAGAATAAATCGAAGGACTAGTTGTTAATGCATCTGGGTTCTGGAATTCATGGGAAACACATTTTGTGGCAGTGGAACAGCAGGATGCAGGCAGGAGATAAGGAATTAAGAAACCTGGGCTCAGTTTCACATGAAACTCAGGCTAGCTTCATAAACTCTCAAGCTAGGCATAAAATGGGGGACAAACAGCCTTTCCCTAGAGGGCAATCCAAACATTCCCCATGGTTTTGGATTATCCGTGATAATGCTTCTTTAGGTGGCATGGATAATTAGGAGGTCACCATGTTTTAGATAAACACCAGAACAATGTTCAAACAGGGAAAACTCTAAAAGAGTATTGAGGAATACTAGGCTCAGAAGAAAACAAACTGCCCCCTCCTCCCACCCCCAACTTCAGACAAACACACACTGATGGAGTATAATGCAGAGATAGCTTTCATAGCTAGTAGGGCAAAAAAAGAAGTGTTGGAAATGTCAACCTAAAATGTTTTGTTTAATCAAGTGGCAGGGGAAAAAATACCAGGGAAGAGAACAACCCGAAAGAATAGTTCTTCCAGATAATAACACCTACTCCTAAGAAAGAAAAGTGAAAGTCATATGTTAAGTTCAAATCTGAACATCTGGGTGAAAACGTCTTTATTTAACACTATGAGGCAGTTCATTTTTAAAGATTGCCATTCTCTTAAAGTTGGCTAAATAAGGTTTAGCCACTAGCAGGCTGGTGACCTTGGGCAAGTCACTTACCAGTTTCTTTATTTGTTGCATACATACAGGATTACAGCCCCTGAAAGATGTTTTGGAAACTGCAAAGCAGTGCACCAACATTAGGTAGGGACTTTTACCAGGCAGGGCATACCTTTGAGAAATCGGTTTGAGATAGCTTCAGCCAAAAACGGCTAGATTGCAGTTTTGCAGGAGTGCTAGGTGTTGTGTAAAGGTCCTGGTCTGTTCAAGAGGACTTTGGCAAATAAAAAGTACACACTGCCCAGCAAGCTGTGCGCTTGATGTTTCCCCAAGGCAGGGGACAGGCCTGCCAAGGGCTGCAGCATATCTCAGGGGTGACCCAATGTTCCGTTCCGCTCCCAGCTCAAGAGAAACAGCTTGAAATATAAATGGGGCCCTCTGCTCAGCTAAGGAAAACAGTCCCAAATCTTTCTGAAATCTGCACACAAGGGGTACTGAGGGGCTGTCCTGCAGGGTCAATAGTGCTGGGGCCAGTTTAAACAATTCTGCTTGGCCCTGGGAACATCGGAGGAAAGGGAGGATGACTAAGCAGGACCTGGTTGTGCTTCAAGCATCCACGTTCATGGTTTTCTGCATGAGCATAGGTCTTATCTATTTGGGAAATAGGACATTCCTGCTCTCGACTCATGAAATATGGCTTGGTCTGGTTCAGTAACTTCGACAAGCATTCTTCGAAACTTTAGACTTTGCAAATACATTTTTAGGAACATATTTGACAGTGTGGAGTCTGTGTCTTTTAAATATTGAGGGAAAAATCTGTGCAGTGATATTCTAATTTCCTCCATCCCCCACCCCCTCAGCCACTCAGATGTTTTCAAAAGAGAAGCCAGACTAAGGTTCCAGATGTTTGAAACCTAAATGAGGGCTCCTCATGAAATAAATCTACTGCCCTCCATTTCCAGAGATCAAAATCTTAGCCAGGGGTTTAACAATGAGGTCACTGTAGGCATGTTTGCCTGGTGTAGGACTGACGTCCGATCAGATATTTAAGATTTTATACTTTTAAAGGCTCCCCAACCCAACAAACAGCCCAGAGCTTCTCAGTTTCCTGGTTGTTGTGTCTAACTGCTTTTCATCCTGCCACAATCCATCGGGAAATGTCCCTTTGTGTCAAATCTTAAATCTCACTTGCACCGATTTGGGTCATTTTTATTTGCTGCATCTTTGCAGAGGTAAAGTAAGTCAATAAGAATCATCAGTGAGGAAAGTGGCTAGAGAATATGTCCAGGAAATTCACAGAAGAAATATAAATTTCCCGGTAATATGTGAAAAGACACTTAAACTCAGGGAATTAGAATGATTTTCACTCATCATATTAGCAAAAATATCAAGTGTTGGCAAGGGTGTAGAAACATGGGCATTTTTGTACAATGCTGATGGGAATATAAATTGCAGAATACTTTGTAGCTTAATTTGGCAGTGGCTTTGAAGGTTAAAAATGTCTATTACGCTTCTACCAGGTAATTATGATCCTTAGTGTCTATGCTAGAGATGTATCTATGCTTGAGCTAGTATCTATGCTTGAACACAAGGAGGCCTGCTCAAAGATTTTCACTGTAGCTCTGCCATTTTACAAATAGCAAAAATTTAGAAACAACCTAAGTAGCTGTCAAAAGGGGAATGGCTGAATTAAACTATGGGGTAGAGAAAAATATCTTAAGGACACGTTAAGTTTACAAAAAGGGCCCAGAATAAATACTTAGAATTCTATTTTGGACAAGAAAATCAGATAATGAGACTATTTTTAGACATATGTGTACATATCTCTCTGATTATATATGGAAAAAGATAAGAATGACAGTAGTGGCACTGAGAGAGCATCAAGGGAGATTTTTGCTTTGTCTATACTGCTTGCATGTTGTTCAAGAATGCATTCATATATTTATTGTGAATTTTTTTTTCTAGAATGTCTCAGAGGTAAGGGTATGGATCTTGGTGGCTACAGTGAGAGGCAGCAGTAGGTAAGTTGGTGACGTAAATAGATGAGAAATCAAAGGACCCAGATAAAGGCCTGGAATCTGTCATCACTTTGCTATGTGATCCCAGGAAGTAATTTTCCTTCTGAGTCTGTTTCCTCTGTACAATCAACGAATAATATGTGAAGCTTACTAAGAGACCTTCCCTTTCTCATATTTTACGATTCTCTAAGTCCATGTCTTTAATCTAGAATAGGTCTGGTCCCCTTTGATGAGAAGATGGATTTTTATTCTCTTCCTTCAAATTCTGGCATAGTTTGACATTTCACTTTACCCCAAATGTGAGATAATGAAAGAGAAGGTGGAACAGTCATTGTGTTCCCTGTTTGGCTATGGATTTGAAAGTTTGGTTGACCTGTTTATACTACTACCTTCTTTTGACAGTATAAGCCCTTAGGCTTGTTTGAGTGTGATGAGAGTGCATTCACAATGCTAGAAATGGGAAGTTATGAACTCTGTAGGATGGCCATTAATCCTGGAAACACACCCACACACACACACACACACAGACACCCACACCCACACAGATGGAGCATCCCTAATCCAAAAATCCAAAATCCAAAACGCTCCAATGAGCATTTCCTCTGAGTGTCACCTCAGTGCTCAGGAAATGGTGGATTTTGAAACATCTCAGATTTCAGATTTTTGAATTAGGGATGCTCAACTTGTGTAGGTGTCTAATTTTTTTTTCAGATTGAACCCCTTTCAACACTTTTCCTGGGTTATACTAAAACTGCATTTTTTCAGTGAAAATCATAGATACAAATATCTAGGGGCTATGCATATTCAGGAACTGATAGAAGTGCTGTGTCAATGCACTGAGTTCATTGCAATTTGCACGACAATTTGAACTGTGCATTGCTAATGAGAGACAATACGTGGACTATGTCACAACATTTTAAAACGTATCCTATGTTGTAATGTAATACCTATAAACCATTCTTTATGTATCGTCACCTATATTTCTGGACTTTATGGCTACCCTGTTCTCTTGAGTCTATCACTAACAAGCAGGGTGATTTTGGACAAGTCACATCCACAGTCTGTAGATAACAATTGGAACACCTGTTCCCCAGACTGGGAGGGAAGAATCAAGTGAGCTATGAAAATTTACACTTATCTACAAACATCATCGCAATCTGGCTCTCTACAACCTAATTGGCTTTTGGAAAAACTCCAGATGAAACTCTGAGGAAACCCTGGCATTAAGTGAATGAAGGAAACCTCTTCTTGGTACCTCAGAGACTTTGACCAATCTAACTCTGACTATCATCACTTAGCAAAGCTCCTTCCAGCTGGTCCTCATCACTTTGCTTGTTCCATGAGGTCATAAGAGTAAATTCTAAGCAGTTTATTTCTAAAGAAAACAGATAACGGCTCCCATGCAACTATTTGTCTTTCAACAATGAAATAAGCAACTTACTCTCGCTCCTTTCTCAGGAAAACACTGACAGCTCCCACTGCAGTCTTGGCCCCCACACGGCTTTCCATAAGACTTCTCTCCCTATTAAAAAAAGGAAAAATTTAATAAACCATGTGAACCAAGAAGCAATGTTGTCCCAGCAAACCTAACTCTTCGCTTCTTTACCAAGTAAATCTTTTGCGGCTTAATGATCTTATCTGATGTTGTCAGTAATCAAATGAAATAAAAACTAATCTTAAGCTAGCATCCTTTCAGGTCAGGTCTATACCTCATCAAATAAATAGCCGGTTTTGGAACTTTACTTTAGACACCTGCTCACTGGTAGAAATTCCAGGCACAATATACAACAGAATTACTTGGGGGCTGGAAATAGACTCTAGACATATTCCTGTGAAAACAGGTGTCCAGTGACTTATGGATTTGCACTCATTGATAAAATGTAGCTATAGCAGATAACTTGAATGGAATTCAAGTGCTAGATGTGTAGTGACATATGAAAATGGCTACCTTGTACTCTGCTCTCAGAATCGTTCTTTTCAAACTCCATTTCAGCACACCATTCAAACCTTACAGTGGCACTCCCATGCCCAGTTAGTCAGATCCAAATTCCTCAGTTGGTACTTTATAGTCCCCCGCAAGCTCTCTAACTTCACTTTTCCCTCTGCTCTGATTGATGGTGATGATTGCTAGCTGAATTTCTGCAAGGCCCGCACATGACCTGACATGTGCTGATCCTCACCAACCTCATCTCCTTTCTCTCTGGCTCACTCTGCTTCAGTCACACAGGAGGGCGTTCATTCTGTTCATTAAAAACATCAGGCCTGTTCCTGCCTCAGGGCCTCTGCCCTCGCTGTTCCTTTTTTTTTGCAATGTTCTTCTCCGAGATTTTTTTTAAAAATCCTGGCTTCTTTTCATCACTCAGGTCTCAGCTCAATTGTCCATTCTCAGAGAGGCCATTCCTGAGTCTCCAGTTACTTCCAATCATATAATTTCATTACCTTTTCATCATTAGACATTCTGTCTACTCCTACTAGAATGTAAGCTTCATGTAAGTAGGGACTTCATTGTCTTGTCCAACCCTGTATCTCCAATGTCTAAAACCATGGATGACACTCAAGGAATTTTTGGTGACCACATGAATGGAGTTAGGATTTGAACTCAGGTCTGACTAACTCCAAAGTCTTGACCTTAGCCCTTAAGCCTTAGTGTTTTCTAAGTCCTTTGTCTACCAGAACCTCAATACAAAGACTCAACAATAAGAAAAACTGCAATTCTGACCATATCCACCTTGGGAAAAAAGCAAAACATAAATTCTAACTATTATCTGTAACAAGAACTTTATCTCTGGGATGCATGGATTTAGAACCATCCAACTTTTTAATGTTGGATGTTTTTTTCCAAAGAGAAAGGCATATTTATGAGCTGATCTCGCACTTAATCATTCTTGCCTCTGTGTACTGTGTGCCTTTTCCTAATTCCTAGAGAGCACTGTGAATTTCTCAGATGGTCTCTTATCTCTTTAGACATTCCCACAACACTTTATCAGCACAACACCTTGGTAATAAGGTAGTGATGGCAAAGCTATGACAAAATATTACTATTTTAGATTCCAAACACCTTCCTTATACGTTCTAGTTTCTCTCTCTTATAAGCCCTTGACATGGTAAGTGCTATTGCACACTTTCCAGTTTACCTTCCATTTTATGGAATATAGGACAGGCAAGTTTTCATAAGGGTGAGATCAAGAGGTACTCTGGCAGGAGGAAGCTAGGGGCTGGGAAACAAGAGAGAACTGAGAGAGCAGCATTGAATTTTATCTTCACCTATGCTGACACCCTTGTCTAATGTTGACTACTATATTTCTTGGTATTAAGGATAATTTGTATTTCCTTCTCCATACATTCCTGTGTTTTCTAAGCAGTCTTCAACAAGCACATATAATTAATAAGAATACAAAATAATACATAATATTAAGTGATAAAAATCATCCTCTTCAAGGACGAGAACTTGACAGGTGTTGCCAAAGTTGAAATGGCATCTATTCGGAGCTATGGCTTACTTCCAAACAATGTCTGCTTGAGTGTTCCATAAAATTGGTCTATAGTAGATGAAAAGTTTCCAGACCCCTCAAACATGGAGCAAAGAGGCTGGAAGCAAGGGAACTGGAAAAGAGGGGGGCAAAAAAAAACGATAGCAGAAGCTGAACAAACCCATAAGAATCAGAAGCTAAGGTTTCTTAGGAACTCGCCAGAACAAGGAGGCAAAGACACTCAGCTAACAGACAGGAAGTCATCACTGTCCTTTGTCACTGAGGAAAGTAACCAGAGAAGCCCTGTTGGCCACAAGGCAATTTCCTGTGATGCCAGCCCTGGCAGTTTCCCCAGGAGTCTTCAATTACAGTGAGGTGGGAAGAGTGAAGGCAGGCTTCCAGGGAACATGACCAGACTAGACCTGAGAAGCCTCTGCTTTATCCTGGCATGTCTGGGGACACTCCACCCTCTGCTTGACCAGGCCATGTGGCTGGTGTCATTTCTACCTTGGAATGCTCTCCCTTTTCTCTCAAGATCAAACCCTTCTTATACCCAAGAAAATTAAAACTGGAAAGGCTTTGGGAGATCATCTAATACAGTGGTTCTTAACTCTATTCGAGCAGTACCTTATTATTTTTATTATAATTATTACTCTCCCTTGCCATCCTAAAAAGAAATTCATAGGAATAAGTTATAATAAAAATGGAAGGAAAAATTTTAAAAGCACATAGTATGCCCTAACTGTATTGCAAAGAAAAAAAAAAGAAGAAGAAAAGTCATTTGTAATAAAAAGATATGTATT
This sequence comes from Macaca nemestrina, assembly GCF_043159975.1. Classification (NCBI taxonomy): domain Eukaryota; kingdom Metazoa; phylum Chordata; class Mammalia; order Primates; family Cercopithecidae; genus Macaca; species Macaca nemestrina. Next base: position 47,030,382 of record NC_092145.1, on the reverse strand, counting down.
TCAATATATAAAAGCTCATACATGGCTATATTAGTAGATGTCATGAAGTGGTAGTCAGAGGCCAACAGCTCTATAGAGAATTGTGATGAGTGTAACAGCCTGCTGACACAGAATGACACTGGGATGCAGTATTGATGATTCAAATATCATGAATGCAGTTGCTATTAGTAAGTGCAGTGATTCTCTCAAATGATAACTCATGGTGATGATCGTGGGTGGGGGGCGGGAAGTACAATCTTCCCTTGATTTACTGGGCAGTTTTATTCGAGAAAACCATGAAGAAATTCATTTCAATATATAAAATGTGTTTATGTTCTAGTCTTCAATAATTATAAACAGAGTTTTCATCTCCATGAATATCCAGAGGTCTTCTCTATCCTTCAGGATGCATAGTATTCAGAACACCTATCATTCCTGGCAGCCACCAAGTAAGTGTTCCCGACTCCCTGATCATTTCGACAATCACGAATGGCCTCACAAATTGCAAAATACCTCCTGGGTTGTACTTTTGTTAAGAAGTATTGGTCTAATCCAAATCACCCATTTTACAGATGATAACACTGAAGAAGATTATTTTGACTTGGGTCACACTGTTAACAAGTAGATTCTAACGCTTCTGAACATAATGCAATATTCTTCCTACTGTTCCATACCTCTCAAGGCCAAATTTAAGTTCCATATTTTCCATGACCACTTCAGCTTCAGTGAAACACAACAATACTCACTAAGTCCCATTCACTGGCTAAGTGTCACATGTTGTTATGGGAGAGTCTTTGCAATGTTCCTAAGATTGCATAGCTGAGAGTCTTGTTTCCTCATCCAGACTGTAACGTTTATAAGGGAAAAGTCAATTTATTTTACTCCTTTGTATAAAACCACAGTGTTAAGGGGCAAACCTATGTTCTAGCCAATATCTGAGGCAGTATCCCTTAATTAGGAATATAAGTTCTGGAGTCAGTCTGTACGGGTTTAAATCCCAGCTCTAATATTTCCGAGTTGGATGAACTTAGGCAAGTGACTTTATCTCTCTGAAACTCAATTTTCCTACCTGTAAAATGAGAATGGCAACAGTATCTACTGTATAGAGTTTGACTGGAGGACTCAATAAGATTAAGCATGCAAAACAGTACCTGGATCATAGTATTCACTTAGTATCAGCTATTATTATTATATTAATATTAGCTATACTAGACTACTCAGCATTTTTTGCAACATTCTGGTCTTTCTCTGGAGCTCCTTATCGAGTGCTGTGCACTGGTATGGTCATGCCAGTTTGTCTATGGCTGATGTTCACTTTGCTTGGTCAGGATGTCCATTTGGATTTGTTGATGTCTGTATATGTAATTATCAGAATCAAGAACATAACCACATTTTATAAATTGAAATGAATTTTTCATGGTTTTATTGTTACTGAATAAAAATGCCTAGTAAATAAAGGTAAAATTGTACTTTTTCCCCCCAGATCACCACCACGAATTATTTGTCATTTCAGAGAATCACTGCACTCACTTAACTTTTCTTTTTTGAGATGGAGTCTCGCTCTGTCACTCAGGCTGGAGTGTAGTGGTGCGATCTGGGCTCACTGCAGCCTCTGCCTCCCAGGTTCAACCCATTCTCTGCCTCAGCCTCCCGAGTAGCTGGGATTACAGGCACCCGCCACCACACCTAGCTAATTTTTGTATTTTTAGTAGAGACGGGGTTTTGCCATGTTGGCCAGGCTGGTCTCGAACTCCTGGCCTCAAGTGATCTTCCCACATCAGCCTCCAAAATTATTTTTAAATGCTAAAAATATTTAGCAATTAGAGTTAAAGGTTAGGGTTTGCTAAACCATAACCCTAAATATTGCTAAATATTTTAAATATAATCTCTACTCCACACATCTATCCTTTTGCTGATGCTGGTTCCTATGTCTAAAATGCTTTCCTACTCCCTTTACCACAAACAAAATTTCTATTCATTCTTTTAAACCCAGCTCAACCATCTTTTTGGTGAAGACACCCTTATACTCTGCCTCCTTCTCAGCAATTTCAGGAGCAGTTCTTACTCTCTTCTCTTTGCTGATGGAGTTTTGCAGTATTTTATTCAATTTATTTGATTCTGCCATCAGACTGGGATCGGAACCATGTCTTATGCTTCTCTGCAGCCCTGTCACAAGCAGATATTCAGTGAAGGGCTGTGAAATAACTGCTCTCAGAACAACTGAGTTACAAGTGTTAGAGATCAGCGTCACCTGGGATTCTTCCTTTCTCCTGGGTCTCCTGAAATAAAGAGTTACATCACAGTGCCTCTACCACCAACCAATAGGCTTTTCTAGGCATCACCAGTGCTTTCTTGCATGGGAGTTGGCAAGGATGACAATGATGCAAAAGGTAACCCAGGAAGCAAGATAGGAAGTAACAGAGGCTTAGCTGAAGTGATTGGATTGCAAAGGCCAATTATCTTTGTGAGCAATTTTCTCCAGAAGCTTAGGTCACAGAAGACTGTCTGTGTATAATTTTATTCTCACAATTCATTCAACAAATATTTATTAAGTGCCTAGTCTGTGCTAGGTACTGTGTTAGGCATAGGTGATAGTGGCAGTATCATACAGCCATAAGTGAAACCAAGTCCTTGTTTTCCTGGTTAAAATTTAGAGGGAAGACAAACAGTAAATGAATATTACATACATATCTGTCAGGTGATCTGTATTATGGAGGAAACTAAATTGGGTAAGAGAGTAGGAAGTGTTGGGGTTAGTTTGTTATTTTATATAAGGGAGTCAGGGAAGGCCTTGCTTACAAGGGGAATTCTGAGCAGAAAACAGTGTTTTTCAAAGCACAATCTTTGGCCCAGAATCATCAGTCCTGGGAAATTGTTAGAGTTGCAAATTCTTGTCTCCTCCACGATCCACTGAATCATAAACTTTAGGGTGGGGCTCAGAAATCTGTTTTAACAAGTCCTTCAGGTGATTCTGATGCACATAATGTTTGAGAAACACTGCTATAGAAGATGAAGGAATAAGTTATGTGAATATCTGAGGAAAGAGTATTCTAGGCAAAGGGAACAGCAAGTGCAAAGGCAGTAAATGAGAGAATATGCTTGATGTTTTGGCTACAGCAAGGAGGCCAGAATCCTGGAGTGCAGTGAATGGGGGGATGGGATACCTGATAAAGCCAGAGTTGGAGCAAGAGCCAGATCATAGAAGATTTCATAGACCAGTGTAAGAGCTTTGCCCCTGGAAATCCACTGAAGGGCTTGGAACATGTGAGTGACACCAGTTGATTTACTTTTTAAGAGGGATTTTTCAAGCTGCCATGTGAACTGTAGTGGGGCAAGCACAGAAGCAGAAAGGCCACCTAGGAGGCTGTTGTGGTAATTCAGCAGGATGATGGATGTTTACAACAGAGGGGCAGTTATAGAGTCTGACAGAAGTAAAACGATTCTAGGTATGTTTTAAAGGTAGAGCTGCTAGGATTTGCTGATGGATTGGATGTGGGATGTGACTGAAAGGGAGAAGTCAAGAATGACTCCAAAGTTTCTGTACTAGACAACGAGAAGGATGAAATTGCCATTTATTCAGATGGAGAAAACTGTTGGAGAAGCTGGCTTTGGAAGCATCAGGAATTCTGGTTTTGAGATGTGTATAAGATATTCAAATGGAGGAGTTGAGTAGATAGCTGGCTATGGAAGTCTGGAATTCAAGGGAGATGCCTTAGTCAGTGTAGACTTGACTATGTTGTGGTAACAAACCTAAGATCTCAATGGTTTAGCACACAAAGTTTGATTTATCACTTATGTCATAATCCAATAAGACAAAAGCAGCTCCTCTTAGTGGCCTTCTCCAAAGGTGACTTGGATTTCCAAGCTGCTTTTGTCTAGCAACTCCACTATCTCAGATCCTAGTACCTGCTCTTAATTCCCTATTACAGGAAGTGATACATCTCTTGTGTTCATATTCCCTTTAAAAAGAACCAGACATACTGGAAAACCTAACAACATGGAGAGTAGGAGAGAGCAGGGTTTATCTGGAGATCACCATCTCTGCTATCATTGTTATATAAAGCCAAGGGGCTAGGTGTGGTGGCTCGTGTCTGTAATCTGTAATCCCAGCATTTTGGGAAGCCAAGGCGGGGGATTGCTTGAGCTGAGGAGTTTGAGACCAGCCTGGGCAACATGGTGATACCCCATCTCTACAAAAAAATTAGACAGGTGTGGTGGCATGTGCCTGTTGTCCCAGCTACTCAGGAGGCTGAGGCAGGAGGGTCACTGGAGCCCAGGAGTTTGAGGCTGATTGTGCCACTGCACCCAGCCTGAGTGACAGAGTGACACCCTGTCTAAAGAAACAAAAAGCCTCCAAAGTAGATGAGATTACCAAGGGAGTGAAGGTAGATGAAGGGAAGAGAATACACCCTAGAATTAAGCACTGAAGCATGTCATTGTTAAGAGAACATGAGGAGGTACTTGAGAAGGAATCTGAGAGGGAGTAGCCAGTGAGATGAGTAAAGAACCAACATCCAGAGGGGCCCTGGAAAGCAAGGAGGAAAAAAAGTGGTAAACCCAAATTGTTGACAGGTTACATAAGACAAGATATGAAAACACACCAATGGATTTAGCAATGTGGTGATCTGTACCAGATAAATTTCAGTGGCTTAGTGTGGCTAAAAGCCAGATTGCAAGGGGTTCAATAGAGAGTGGGAAGTGAGGAACTGGAGAAATCCAGGATAGCCAATTATCTAAAGGGGTATTTGGAATGGAAGAAATGGCACTGTAGCCAAAGAGGGATATGGGGTAAGAAGTATGTTTAATTTTTTGTTAAGACTGGAGATATTGAAATATGTTAGTATTTTGAGGGAATATGTGTTGACACAGGAGACAGATGGAAAAATTGTTGGGGGTGACTTTAAGTGTACAAGAGAGGATGTTATCTAATACACAAGTTGATGGAATGCCCTTAGGTAAGAGAATTGAAAGTTCATCCACAGTGACAGGTGGGAAGGCAGAATACATAGATACAGATGCAGGTAGGGTAGTTGATGTGGTAAGGGAAGCATGCAGGCATTCTCTTCATCATACTTATTTTTTCCTCTCAGTGAAACAAGAATCAAGGTTATCAACTGAGAATAAGAACAGGAAGGAGGTATTGGAGGTATGCAAAGAGATAAGGTGTGACATGATCAGTTAGGAGAGCAGGGAGAAGGCATGAACTAGGGAAATGTGGCAGGACTGCAAGGCAGCTCTAAGGGCCCACTTTAGTTTGGTGGTCATGGACTTAAAGGAACATCAGTTATCAACATTGTGAGGTTTTCTGTAGACTTGTCCAGCCACATGGATACATACGTAGATTAGAGGAAGAGTTGGATTTAATCAAGGCTGGGGTCTGCTAGGTGAGGATGATAAAGGAAAAGAGGGGAAAGGGAGTCAAGGGTATATGGAAAGAAGTGATTATGATTATGGACCATAGGATCTAGGTTTCCTGTGGAAGGAACTGAGCACAGGCAGTGGGCAAGGGGCACTACAAAGGTAGTAGGATCAATGGATGATTGACTCTGGTGGGGTTAAAAAAATGCATTGGTTTTAGGATTGTGACTATGTCTCAGAAGAAAAGGTATGGTACTGTAAAGACGCTAGCCCTGTTAATATTCCACACAGTGCAAAACAAGACAGTCCTTGGAATATAATAAATTCATCTTGAATTAGCACAGTAAATGAGTGTTGAAATGGCTGCTCATTCCTGGTTTCATACAATATAATAAAACTGTCCCCTTTTAATAACTTCAGGTTTCTTCAAAATGTCTTTCACATAATATCTCATGTGATTTTCCACCGCAAATCTGAAATAGATATTTTAGATGTATGTGTGTGTGTAGAGACGTAGACACATATGCAACATTACAACGATTTATTTATATCTTCACCTACCCTCCTAGACATTAGATTCCTTTGAGATAAAGATCTTGGTTTCACTATAAGACAAATCAATGGAAATCCTTTAAGCCTCAATTTGCTGAACTATAAAATAGGGATATTTTACTTTACAGGGTTTAGTGAGGTTAAATGAGTTGATGCTCTTTGTCAAGTGCTTGGTATATTGAGAATATGCTCAATCTATATTAGCTGGTATTATTTACAATTACAGTGTCTAGTACTGTGCATGAGGATGCCTAAAAGGTTCTCACTCAATGACTAATTCCCATTTTAAAGATGAGGAAATGAAAACTCAGCTGTTAAGTGACTTTTTCAGCATAGAAAATTAACTATAAGAGTGGGGATAAGAAACCAGGTACCTTCAACTGTGTGGTTCTTGTTTTTTTGTTTTGTTTTGTTTTTGTTTATGTTGTTGTTGTTTTTTAGTGGACCTGCTGCCACTAGTTCCAGGAATTGGCCTGAAACTTAAAAAGTCAGGAAAAGAAAGATGAGTGTTGAGAGATGCCTCTTTGGGGGTCCTTTTTATCAATATTACTCTACTTACTTCACAATATTATTTGTACTGTGTGTACATTTTCTAAATAATCTTCATATATAATTCTTGTAACTACTTTTGAAACAAAGGAATTATTTTTCATATGACCATTTTCCAGATTAAAAAAAATCCTGAGTTTCAGAGAGTTGGTATCATTTGCTAGTTAAGTGACAAAGTGAAGACAGCCAAACATCTAAAAGAGAAAAATAATACAAGATACTGAGGTGACCTTCCTTCACCTGCCAGCGGCCTCAGGGTCCAGAAATTCTGAGGCCTCTTTGGCTAGATCAGACCTATCCTGGGGCCACATTCACAATAATGGCTACCGTGAGCATCTGTTATGTGCCTAGTTAAGTAGTTCACTTTTGTTATCGCACGGAACTGTTCCACCTCCACTACGAGGTAGGCACTATTACCATTATCATTTTACAAATGAAAAAACTGATGCTTCAAGGGGTTAGTTTGCCTTCCCAAGGTCAGTCAGCTAGGGAGCAGCGTAAATTCAGACCCAGGTTTGACTCAAAATCTTAGCTCTTCCCTTAAACCAGGCCCCCTTTAACATCACCCTACGTTTCTGAGCTTCTTGCTAATAGCAGAGAATCCGGCTTTACTTTGAGCAATTCTAAAACAAAACCTAAAACCTTTGCATTGAAATGTGAACACACACACACACACACACACACACACACACACACACACACACACACCACACATTAAACCAAGCTGGGTCCTGTCCCATGTTTTATGTACATTTGCCTTTTAAGAACAGCTCCCTATGAGTTCATGAATGAAAGACTCTGGGAAGAGAAGGAAGTGATCTGTGAGAGCTGGCTCCCTACCATGTGGGACTTGTCACCTATACTTTATTTTAAGGAAGAAGCTGACACCAGACATTTCTGAATATTTCAGGAAGCCATTTCCCTCCAACATCTGCTCAACTGTGTTCACACCATAGATAAAAACAACTGATGGCATCAGGGGTAGAAGAGGAACAGGCACGCCAGGTTTCACTTGAAAAGCTCTAGCCAGCCAGTATGAACCAGGGCCTGAGGGGATGTAGTACTATCCAGTTAGACCTTAAAGTAAATTCAACAAGCAAATGCTTAAGACACAAACAGGCAAACTAAATGTTGCCCATAATGTTCTTAAAATAGAAGCCTCTTTTTCCTCTGTTAGTAAGAATTTACTGAGTAGCTATGAAAGAACAACACTTCCCAAGGCTAGTCATAGGGAGCATGTGAGGAAGACGCAGATTTAGCAAATAAAAATACAGGATGCACATTAAGCTTGAATTTCAGAGAAACCACAAGTAACTTTTTAGTATGAGTATGTCCCAGATTAGTATATGTTCCATGCAATATTTGGGGATATATTTACACTTAAGATCTATTTGTTATTTAACTGCAATTCATATTTAACTGAGTCTCATCTATTTCATCTGAAAACCCTACAAGTGGCATCATGGCACACTTGTGTGACAAATTCAGTTATGAAGTGTGTCAAAAGTAATTGTTAGTAATAATAGTTAAAATACAAATTCTTCACCTTAATTTTTCAGAAAATTAAGAGAGGATTCATGTTTCTTTCTGTAATTGAGTCACTCCTACTCATTTGCATTCTGATATGCTTTCCAAAGTAGGAGGGGAAAGTAGAGTTATAACTAACATTGTAATGATTAAATTTATTCATTTACTTAGCAAGTATTTATTGAGTGCCTGCTGTTAACTGGCCTGCTGTGTGCTTGCTAGACAATCTTTAATGCACACCTGCTATGTATAATGGCACTGTGTTGGGCACTATGGAAAAAAGACAAATATTTAGAAAACGTTACTTGCACTCAGGAAACTAAAAGCTTGATACAGGAGATAACTGCAGTCAAAAGGAGAAAGTGAGAAGTATCATCGGACAAGATAAAAATGTATCCTTCTAAAACTTGGATGTGATTGTTCTGTCTTCCCTCAAAAGCCTTTGATAGCTTCCCATTACCCACAAAGTTCAAAATTTAAGCATGACATTTAAGGGCACTCAGACTTAGGCTCAACCTACCATTGCAAGTCCACCTGTCACCCCCTCTAGTCATAGAGGTCTATTTATTATTATTCCATTTTCCTGGAATACCTTTCATGTTTCCATTTCTCTCGAAATTCTAGTCACATCCGTTCTTTTTCCTTTTTGTAAAAACTTTACTGAGATAGAACTCATATATCACACAATTCATACATCCTTTCTTAAATTTCACTTTCTGTCTTTTCCAACAATAGCACTGCTAATGTTTCACTGTTGCATTTGTTGCTCACTCTAACAGCCTCCCTTTTTGACTACTTTAGAGAAACTGTGGCCATAGTTTTCCAATAAAAATATTCAAAATTATTTCAGGTGATTGAGCTGGGCCTCAATTTCCTCAGTTGCGCAATGCATGGAGAAACTGTATGTCCTTCTACATCCTGTGAGCTTACTCTTGCTACTAGACCTTAAGTATGCAGTGAGTGTCATGGCCTTCGGTGGCTTGGCACAGAGCCTGTCTGCTAATTTATAACATGATAACGTTAGGAAAATCATTACAAGTTGAAAACAAACTCCTTTAATGTTCCTAGTTGGGAGATTAAGAATTTTGTTTTTAAGGCCGGGCGCGGTGGCTCACGCCTGTAATCCCAGCACACTGGGAGGCCGAGGCAGGCGGATCACGAGGTCAGGAGATCGAGACCATCCTGGTTAACACAGTGAAACCCCATCTCTACTAAAAATACAAAAAATTAACTGGGCGTGGTGGCAGGCGCCTGTAGTCCCAGCTACCCAGGAGGCTGAGGCAGGAGAATGGTGTGAACCCGGGATGTGGAGCTTGCAGTGAGCGGAGATCTCGCCACGGCACTCCAGACTGGGCGACAGAGCGGGACTCTGTCTCAAAAAAAAAAAAAAAAAAAAAAAAAAGTTGTTTTTAAACCTACAGAAATAAGAAGGGTTGGGATTCCAGGACAGAGACTGTGTCCCATTAGAAATATCCTGACAGACTGTCTCCTCTGTTATTAAGTCCAAATGGTTAAGGGCAGTTCCATTTCTGTCTTTTGGACTAGTGGGACACAGTCTAACAAATGCCCAGTTGAGACAGATGGTGAGTTCATGTGTGTAGTTCTTCAGTAGTAGCAGTTATTAGGAAACAGAATAGGAGACAAATACAGGTCATTTACACATTTAACACACAAATAGGCAAACTAAATGTTGCCCATAATGTTCTTTTTTTTTTTTTTTTTTGAGACGGAGTCTGGCTCTGTCGCCCAGGCTGGAGTGCAGTGGCCGGATCTCAGCTCACTGCAAGCTCCGCCTCCTGGGTTTACGCCATTCTCCTGCCTCAGCCTCCCGAGTAGCTGGGACTATAGGCGCCCACTACCTCGCCCGGCTAGTTTTTTTCGTATTTTTTAGTAGAGACGGGGTTTCACCGTGTTAGCCAGGATGGTCTCGATCTCCTGACCTCGTGATCCGCCCGTCTCGGCCTCCCAAAGTGCTGGGATTACAGCCCATCATGTTCTTAAAATAGAAGCCTCTTTTTCCTCTGTTAGTAAGAATTTACTGAGTAGCTATGAAAGAACAACACTTCCCAAGGCTAGTCATAGGGAGCATGTGAGGAACACTCAGATTTAGCAAATAAAAATACAGGATGCACATTAAGCTTGAATTTCAAAAAACCACAAGTAACTTTTTAGTATGAGTATGTCCCAGATTAGTATATGTTCCATGCAATATTTGGGGATATACTTATACTTCAGATCTATTTGTTATTTAACTGCGATTCAAACAACAAATTCTGTTGTTAATTATGTACAAGGCTTACATGTGTTGATAAGGCAAAAGATGTTTTAACTTGCTCACAGATGGGGAAAGATGACACGTGGAGAAGACTAACTAGGAAAGTTGAATGCCTCATAGAAAATCCATCCCTCCTGACTAGGGGCAAAAATCAGAAGGAAAAAAAATCCTACAAAGTACAAAACCCAGCAAATACACCAGGACCTCTGTCTTCATTTGCCAAGAACAACATATTACTTTTACCTATTTTTTGGCTGCAATTTTAAGCTGTAAATACTTTCAGAAGTTAATTTTCAATTTTGCTTGCAGCATGAGCAAGACAAACCAACTTGTCACGTATGCCTGCATTTCTAAAATTAGGAGAAACAGCCCTAATCCCTTCTCATAGGCAGAAAATAGAAACAAGTCAAGTAGTCTACTTAGTTGGTGGGAACGGACTTTAAAAAGCATCGTCCTAGAAAAAAAGCACTGTATGTCATAAGCAAACTTCAAACTGCAGTTTAAGCTTTTTGGGCATAATCAAAGCCATAGGTGAAGGAGTGGTCCAGTATTTTTGTCTCTAATTCCATATTTCATGACTTCAAAGCTCATCTACTTTTCTTTTTGTTTCTAAGCACAGTGAGATGCAAAACTAATTTTTAAAAGCCCTTCTGTGGCAAGACTTTATCTTTGGTAATTCCTGTGCAAGACATAAACTACCAAATCTCATTGAAGAAGAAATAGAAAATCCTAGTAGTCCCTTAGCTATTAAATAAATTGAATTTGCAATTAAAAGCCTTCCAATAAAGGAAACTCCTGGGCTAGATGTCCTTACTGGTGATTTCTACCAACATTTAAGGAATAAATATATTGATCCTATGCACATTCTCCCAGAAAATCGAAGATGAGGGATTTTCTTTTCTCCTCCCTCCCTCCCTTCTTTCTTTCTTTCCCTCCCTCCCTCTCTCTCTCCCTCTCTCCCTCTCTTTCTTTCTTTCGAGATGAGACGGAGTCTCACTCTGTCACCCAGGCTGGAGTGCAGCACTCCGCCTCCTGGGTTCACGCCATTCTCCTGCCTCAGACTCCCGAGTAGCTGGGACTACAGGCGCTCGCTACCTCGCCCGGCTAATTTTTGTGTTTTTAGTAGAGATGGGATTTCACCGTGTTAGCCAGGATGGTCTCAATCGCCTGACCTTGCGATCCACCCGCCTCGGCCTCCCAAAGTGCTGGGATTACAGGCCTGAGCCAGGGCGCCCGGCCGACAGATGAGGGATTAATTTCTAACTCACTCTGTGAGTCCAGCATTACCCTTACAGACCAATATTTTTCAGGGATATAGATATAAAAATTCTTAACAAAAATTCACAAAATTGAGCCTAACAATATATAGAAATGATGGTACATTGAGACCAAGTTCAGTTTATTCCAGGAATGGTAGTTCGGTTTAACATCTAAAAATCAGTCAATGTAACTCACCATATTAGCAGACCAAAAAGAAAAAAACAAACAAACCTGTGATTATCTCAATAGATGCAGGAAAAGAATTTGAGAAAATCCGAAAATCCAGCCTCTACTGTGATAAAAACTCAAAGCAAACTAGAGATAGAAGGGAACTTCTTCAACCTGCTAAAAGGCATCTATGGAAAATACTACAGATATCACTGAATGCTTTCCCTGCTAAGATTGGGGGCAAGGCAAAGATGTCCACATTTACACTTCTATTCAACATTGTGCTAGAGTTTCTCGCCAGTATAAAAAAGGCATCCAAATTCGACAGGAAGATGCAAAACAAGTCTTTATTTACAGATAACATGATCTATATAAAATATAGCATGAAATCTACAAAAAAGCTACTAGAACTAGTAAGTGAGTTTAGTAATACTGGATGATACAAGATCAATATACAAAAATTAGTTGCATTTCTGTAAACTAGCAACAAACAATTGGAAACTGAAATAAAAATGCCATATGATAACATCAAATATATAAAACACTTAGGAATAAATCTGACAAAAGATGTGCAGTGCCTTTGCATGGCAAACTTAATTGCTGAGAAAATTAAAGAAGGCTTAAATAAATGGAAAGATATCGTTATGATATCAATTTTCCCCCAATTGATGAGCAATTTGAAAATATATATGAAAATCCAAAGGATCTAGCATAGCCCAAACAACTTAGAAAAAGAAAAAGCCGTAAGATTTACAGGACCTACTTCAAGACTTATTGTGAAGCTACAGCAATCAAGAGAGTGTAAAGATAGACAAATGTATGAATGAAACAGAATAGAGTCCAGAAATAGATCCACAAATATATAGTCAACTGATTTTTGACAAAGCTGCCGTGATAGTCCAGTAGAGAAAGAATAGTCTTAAACAAATGGTGCTGAAACAATTGGACATTCAATATGCAAAATAAACAAATGATTAACTTTGATCTATACTTGACACTATGTACAAAAATTAACTCAAAATTTATTGTAGATATAAATATAAGCCTGAGACTTTAAAATTTCCAGTAGAAAAATTAGGAGAAAATCTTTGTCCTCTTAGATTAAGCAGAGATTTTGATACACCAGAAACTTGAAGTATGAAAGAAAAATAATGAAGAAATTGAACATCATCTAAATTAAAACTTACTTTTTGAAAGATATTCTTTTTTTTTTTTTTTTTGAGATGGAGCCTCGCTCTGTCGCCCAGGCTGGAGTGCAGTGGCGCATGGTCTCTGCTCACTGCAAGCTCCGCCTCCCAGGTTCACGCCATTCTCCTGCCTTAGCCTCCCAAGTAGCTGGGACTACAGGCACCCGCCACCACGCCCAGCTAATTTTTTTGTATTTTTTTTAGTAGAGACGAGGTTTCACCATGTTAGCCAGGATGGTCTCGATCTCCTGACCTTGTGATCTGCCCACCTTGGCCTCCCAAAGTGCTGGGATTACAGGCGTGAGCCACCATGCCCAGCCTGAAAGGTATTCTTATGAGAATGGAAAGATAAGCTTTAGACTGAGAGAAAATATTTGCATATTATGTATCTCAGGGGTCTCCAACTCCCAGCACACAGACCCGTACCTGTCTGTGGCCTGTTAGCAACTGGGCCGCACAGCACGAGGTGAGCAGCAGGCATGTGAGCACCTGAGCTCTGCCTCCTGTCAGATAGACGATGGCATTAGATTCTCATAGGATCGCAAATCCTGTTGAAAATTGCACATGCAAGAAATCTAGGTTGCATGCTCCTTATGAGAACCGAACTAATGCCTGATGATCTGAGGTGGAATAGTGTCATCCTGTAAGCATCCCTCGCCCCACACCCCACACCCTGGTCCCGTGTATGGAAAAATTGTTTTCCACAAAACCAGTCCCTGGTGCCCAAAAGGTTGGGGACTGATGACATTATCGCATATGGCAGCAGTCCCCAGCCGGTCCCAGGGGTTGGGGGCCTCTGTCATACAGGGCTATTGGTATAGGCAGCATCATGAATGAGTATCAAAATAATTATGCTGAGTAAAAAGCATAATTATTTTGTAATCATATAGAAAAGCACACATCTTTTATATTTACGTTTCCATATAATTCTAGCCAATTAAAATTTATCTATAGTGACAGAAAACAGATTTGTTATTGCCCAAGGATGGGGGCTGGCAGAGAGGGGTGAGAGAAGGTATTACAAAGGAACATGGAGGAACTTTTGCAGATAATGGACATGTTCATTATCTTGATTGTGGTGATGCTTTCATGCTTGTACATATTTGTCTACACTTATTAAATTGTACAGTTTAAATATGTTCAGTTTACTATAAGTCAGCTATATCTCAGTAACACTGTTAAAAAAAAAAAACACACACAACAAAGGGACTCAGAAGTCATTCTGAATAGGCTCCCACTGCCCAAATAAGTGATGGCCTGAACATCAAGAATGACAACTGCATTCAATTAAATTTGTAAAATATTTAGAACTTCATGGTTCATAATGGTATCCTACACACAAAAAACCCCTCACAGGTCACTTTTGGAGGATGCCAGGGAAATAATTATTTTTTAAATTTGTTAAAAAAAAAAGGATAGTGGAATCAAGCATTCATCCTGCCTTTCCTAAATGAACTATAACTCAGGATAACCACAACAATTAATGAAGGGATGTTTCTCCTAAGTGAAGTATTCAGGTCCTGTATGCATAAGAAAAGACAGAATTATAGAATCAACATTTGCAACTCCCAATGAAGTAATGGATTGAGGTAATGGATATCAACAGCTGCTAGTATTTCAGAAAGAAGATGAAGCAGACATTGCAGACGTTTTGTACATCAATAATGATGGAAGAATAAAACACTACCTGATTAAATAGTTTTGCAGAAAGAGAGGAAGGGGAAGAGGGGGAGGAAGGGGAAGAGGGAAAGGGGGAGAGCAGGAGGGAGGCAGAGATGAAGAGGGAGAGAAAGAGAGAGAGAAATGGAATATGATCAAGTCTCTAGATCTAACTACCAACACTTTACAATACCAACACCAACCAATACCAATACCAACCAATACCAATGCCAACCAACACCAATACCAACACCAACCAACAAATCAAAACTGTGGGAAACTTACAAGACAAAATGATCCAGTTTTTTCAACAAAAGATTTCAGGGATAGAAAAGAGAGATTGAGGAGAAGCGACAGATTAAAGCCATTATGAACAACAGTATGGAGATGCCTCAAAAAATTAGAAATAGAACTACTACATGATCTGGCAATTCCAAAGGAATATGAAATATCCAAAGGAAATGAAATCATGTTAAAGAGATATCTGTGATCCCAGATTTATTGCAGCACTATTCACAATAGCCAAGATATGAAGTCAACCTAAGTGTCCATCACTGGATGGATGGATAAATAAAATGTGGTACATATATACACGGAGAAATGCTACTCAGCCATAAAAAGAACAAAATCTTCTCATTTGCAACGACACGGATAAGTCTAGATGATATTATGTTAAGCGAGATAAGTCAAACACAGAACAAATATCACATGATCTCATGTATGGAATCTAAAAGAAGTTGATCTTACAGAAGTAGAGAGTAAAATAATGGTTACTAGAGGCTAAGGAGAGTGGGAGTGGGGCTGCGAATGATGGGGAGAAGCTGGTCAATGGATACAAAGTTATAGTTAGAGAAGAGGAATAAGTTCTGGTGTTCTATTGCACAGTAGGGTGACTGCAGTCAAAAGTAATATTTTGTATAGTTCAAAATAGCTAGAATAGAGGAATTTGAATGTCTTACCACAAAGAAATGATAAGTGTTTGAGGTGATGGATATGTTAATTACCAGGATTTGATCATTACACAATTTATATATATATGGAAACATCCCACTGTACCCTATAAGTATGTACAATTATGAGTCAATTTAAAAACAAAATAAAACTTAAAAAATACAATGACCTAAGAGACTTATCATCCAATCACAGTGTAGGGACTTTATTTGGATACTCAATTGTAAGGAAGCAAATCCATTTATAAAACAATGGGGAAATATGAACATTGTCTGGATATTTGATTATATTATATTATTGTCAATTTTGTTGGTGTGATAATGGGATTTTGGATGTTTCCATAACTCACTTTTAAGAGATACTTAATGAAATACAGATGAAATGAGATTATTTCTGGTATTTGTTTCACAATGATTGAGGATGAGGAGAAGTGAGGAGTGTTGGAAATGAGACTGTCTATGAATTGGTAAATTTGAAGCTGAGCAATTGGTACATGGGAGGAGTTTCATTGTACTATTGTATTTTTTATGTTTGAAATTTAAGTTTTATTTTATGTTTGGGATTTAAGTTTCTGAGTTGGTAAATGGACAGATTAAGGTGAATGATTGAACCTTTGTGGGAGGGGAATGAAAAAGAGGAGTTGAAGGTGACTCTTTCAGCTTGAGCAACAGGGAGGATGGTAGCGCCATTTGCTGAGATGGGCAAGCATGGAATAGGACTAATTTGTGTGTATGTGCGTGCGTGTGCGCGTGTAGAAAATGAGTTCGGTTTTGGACGTGCTGAGTTTGAAATATCTGTGAATGGCCAGGAAAATATGTCTAAACAGTTATATATATACAGGCTTGGAGCTTGGAAGAGAGATTTGGGATAGAACATAGAATTATGCAAGGATGAGTTTGTGCAGAGAGTGAAAGAGTTCTGGGAAAAAGCCCTGAGGAACATCTACCTTAAAGATCTGTGCAACGGAAGTAGGGTTCAAATTTATATGGCTACAAAGCAGAATGGGACAAAGACTCTGCCACTGGGGAGCTCAAACTTTAACCAGGGATACACATTCAATTAAATTCTATAGGCCTGGTCCTGGCCCAGACACTAGGCAGAAGACACTACTTTGAAAACATTCATGTGCTGTCACGCATGGCTCTCCAAGTACTCTATGAGCATTAATTAGTCTTATCTCTAAAAAGACTGTAAATGACTCCAGTGCAGAGAGTCAGAGAACAGCTTGCATCCTTAGGAATAAGTGGAATTCACTATATTTTAAAGACATGATCGGCCGGGCACGGTGGCTCAAGCCTGTAATCCCAGCACTTTGGGAGGCCGAGACGGGCGGATCACTAGGTCAGGAAATCGAGACCATCCTGGCGAACACGGTGAAACCCCGTCTCTACTAAAAAATACAAAAAACTAGCCGGGTGCGGTGGCGGGCGCCTGTAGTCCCAGCTACTCGGGAGGCTGAGGCAGGAGAATGGCGTTGTAAACCCAGGAGGCGGAGCTTGCAGTGAGCAGAGACCGTGCGCCACTGCACTCCAGCCTGGGCGACAGAGCCAGACTCCGTCTCAAAAAAAAAAAAAAAAAAAAAAAAAAAAAAGGACATGATCCTTCCCTGAAATACCCAGGGCTGGCCTTTTAAATGGGTGATGAATGCAGACTAGGTGCTGATAGAAGCCTGAAAACTGAGTAGACAATCCTGGAAACCAGGAGGTGGAAGGCAGGGGACAGGTAACTGCCACCAGCCCATATATTCAGTTTCTAATTTGGCCCAAATCAAGTTGTCAGAGATACAGGTGGTCTCAGCAGGAGCATCTGTGTGCCTGTTTTCACTCCACAGCTATACCAAATCATTTTTCCAACCCTAGCTTGGGTTCCAGAGATTAAGCCAAGTTTAGGGGAAATGCTGGCAAATCTGAGGTTTCTTATATCATCACAACTATGTCATTACACTCGGTGCACAAAGCTAAGATTCAATGAATGTTTATTGAATTAATGTATTGAGTAGATGTAACCAAACAGGATAGTCTAAAGTAAAGAGGGGAATCTATTTTTACCTCTATTTTTGCAAGGTTTCTCCTTCTGAATTTAATAAATTTCCCACTTGCAGATAAATGTCTGAGTGTCCTTAGTTATCATCAGGTGTAAAGGACATCATGAAATGCCCCTAGGTGCTTTTCTTGTGGCTTTATTTTCCCGCCTTGACCTACCTTTGTCAATGTGTTTTGTCATGTTTTGCCACATTATGCAAATTTCTCTGTACAGAGGTCTCTTCTAAATATTCCCAGAGCCTAGCACTGTGCCTCGTACATTAGTAGGTGGTTGATATTAGTTTGGGATCTCCAGATAATATAGCCAAAATGATATTTGTGTATGTGTGTGTGTGTGTGTGTGTGTATGTACACTCATGTCACTCAATAACTAGGATACATTCTGAGAAATATATCCTTAAGCAATTTTGTCATTGTGCAAACATCATAGCATACTTACACAAACTTAGATGGTATAGCCTACTACACGCTAGGCTATATTTTATAGTCTATTGGTCTTAGGATAAAACATGTACAGCATGTTACAGTACTGAATACTTCAGGCAATTGAAACATGATGTTAAGTAATTGTGTGTTTAAATACATCTCAACATTAAAAAGGTACAGAAAGATACAGCATTAAAATATTATGGAACCACTGTTTTATATGCCATCCGTCCTTGACCAAAGCATTGTTTGTGGCACATGACTGTATTTATATTAAAGAATTAGCCCACTCAATTGTGGGAACTAGCAAGTCTGGAATCTGCAGGGCAGGCGGGCAGGGTAGAGACCCAGGGAAGAGATGACGTTGCCGTCTAGAGTCCAAAGGCAGTTTAGAGGCAGAAATCCTACTTTGTCAGGAGATCTCAGTCTTTTTCTCTTGAGGCCTTCTACTAATTGGATGAGGTCCACCCACATTATGGAGGGTAATCTGCTTTACACAGAGTCTACTGATTTATTGGTTTCTATAGATTTAGGGGGTACAAGTGCAGTTGCGTTACATGAATATGTTGAGTAGCGGTGAAGTGTGGGTTTTTGGTGTTACCCACCACCCGAATAGTACACATTGTACCCAATAGGTAGTATTTCATCCTTCACCCCACTTCTACACTGCAACCTTTTGGAGTATCCAATGTCTATTATTCCTTTCTGTATGTCCATGTCTAACTCATTTTTTATCTCCCACTAATGAGTGAGAATATGTGGTTTTTGACTTTCTATTTCTGAGTCATTTCACTTAGGAAAATGGCCTCCAGTTCCATCCATGTTGCTGCAAAAGACATGATTCCATTTTTTGTGTGTGTGGCTGTCATTCCATGGGATATATACCACATTCTTTTTATACAAACATCCAATGATGGACATTTAGGTTGATTCTCTGACTTTGCTGTTGTGAATAGTGCAGGTGTCTCTTTGATACAATGATTTCTTTTCCTATTGGTAGATACCCAGTAGTGAGATTGCTGGACACACAGTAGTGGTAGTTCTATTTTTAGTTCTTTGAGAAACTTCCATACTGCTTTCCATACCAGTTGTACTAATTTACATTCCCACCAACGGAGTATAAGCATTCTTTTCTCTGCATCCTCACCAACATCTGTTGTTTCTTGCCTTTTAAATAATAGCCAGACT
The DNA here is from genome assembly GCF_043159975.1 of Macaca nemestrina. Taxonomy (NCBI): domain Eukaryota; kingdom Metazoa; phylum Chordata; class Mammalia; order Primates; family Cercopithecidae; genus Macaca; species Macaca nemestrina. The sequence goes on along the minus strand of NC_092145.1, from coordinate 47,011,261 downwards.
GCTGTAAGAAGGTATCTCATTGTGGTTTTAATTTGAATTTCTCTGATGATTAGCGATCTTGGGCATGTTTTCATGTTTGTTGGTCACCTGCATTTCTTCTTTTGAAAAAAAAAAACATTTGTTCATGTCCTTTGCCCATTTTTAACAGAGTTATTTGTTAGTTTTTTTTTTTTTTTTAATTTAGTTCCTTGTAGATTCTAGATATTAGCCCTTGACTGGAGGCATAGTTTGCAAATATTTTCTCCCATTCCATAGGTTGTCTTTTTACTCTCTCAATTATTTCTTTTGCTGTGCAGAAGCTTTTTAGTTGCATTAAGTTCCATGTGTCTATTTTTGTTTTTGTTATGTTTGCTTCTGAGGATTAGTAATAAATTTTTCACCTAGGACAACGTTCAGAAGTATTTTTCCTAGTTTTTTTTTTTTTCCTAGAGTTTTTGTAGTTTGAGATCTTAGATTTAATCTATCTTGAGTTAATTTTAGGATATGGTGATAGATATGGGTTCAGTTTCATTCTTCTGCATATGCTGTTCAATTTTTCCAGCCTTATTTATTGAAAGAGGGCCCTTTCCCCAATGAATATTCTTGTCAATTTTGTCAAAGATCAGTTGGTTGTAGCTATGTGGCCTTTCTGCTGGGTTCTCTATTCTATTCCACTAATCTATGTGTCTTTTTTTAAACTAGAACTATGCTACATCATGATCAAGTGGGTTTTATTCCAGGGATGCAAAGATGGTTCAATATGCAAATCAATAAATGTGATTAACCACATAAACAGAATTAAAAACAAAAATCATATAATCATTTCAATAGATGCAGAAAAAACATTCGATAAAATCCAGCATCCCTTCATGAGAAAAACCCTCAACAAACTAGGTAGAGAAGGAACGTACCTCAAAATAATAAAAGCCATACATGACAAACCCACAGTCAACATCATATTGAATGGGAAAAAGTTAAAAGGATTCCCTTTAAGAACGAGAACAAGACAAGTATGCCCACTTTCACCACTCCTATTCAACACAGTACTGGAAGTCCTAGCTAGAGCACTTAGGCAATAGAAGGAAAAAAAGGCATCCAAATTGGAGAACAGAAAGTCAAATTATCTGTGTTCATTGATGATATGATCTTATATCTAAAAACCTAAAAGACTCTTAGATTTGATAAATGACTTCAATAAATTTGCAAAATATAAAATCAATGTGACAAAATTAGTAGTGTTTCTATATACCAATAACAATAAAGCTGAGAACCAAGTCAAGAACTCAATCCCATTAACAGTAGCTACAAAACAATACCTAGGAATACATTTAACAAAGGAGGTAAAATATATCTACAAGGAGAACTACAAAACACAAAACATTGGTGAAAGAAATTGTAGATGACACAAACAAACAGAGAAACAACCCATGCTCATGGATTGAAAGAATCAATTTTGTGAAAATGACCATACTGCCCAAAGCAATCTACAGATTCAATGCAATTTCTATTAAATTATCTACGTCATTTTTCACAGAATTAGAAAAAACAATTCTAAAATTCATATGGAACCATAAAAGGGCCTGAATAGCCAAAGGAATCCTAAGCAAAAAGTATAAAGCTGGAGTTACCACATTACCTGACTTCAAATTATACTGCAGTCTCCTGGTTTAAGTGTTCATCACATCTTAAAAATATCTTTACAATAACACCTAGACTAGTATTTGACCAAACATCTGGTCATCATAGCCTAGCCAAGTCGACACATAAAATTACCCACCACAGTGGTTATAAACTAGAACTGAAATCACCTGCGAACTGCCTGCATTTGCATATTTACTTCTGAACATCAAGTAGTGAATACAGTGGGCACACAGATATTAGGGAACACCAGGTCATTAGTTCATTTCTTTTTTTTTGTATACATAATTATTTATTCAGTCCTGGAATATTGATTTCAGATTGTTGGCCTTGTGAGAAACAAATATAATGTCTTTGTACAGTTCCTTTTTTTTTTCTTTAGTCTTACAGTCTCCACTCATTTCCAAAGTTACTTAGGTCAACACTTCCTTTTCCCTATTATTTTCAGTGACATCATTTTATACACTTTTTTCTTTTTTTATTATACTTTAAGTTCTAGGGTACATGTGCACAACATGCAGGTTTGTTACATATGTATACATGTGCCATGTTGGTGTGTTGTACCCATTAACTCATCATTTACATTAGGTATATCTCCTAGTGCTATCCCTCCCCGCCCACCCAACCCCATGACAGGCCCCGGTGTGTGATGTTCCCCACCCTGTGTCCAAGTGTTCTCATTGTTCGATTCCCACCTATGAGTGAGAACATGCGGTGTTTGGTTTTTTGTCCTTGCGATAGTTTGCTGAGAATGATGGTTTCCAGTTTCATCCATGTCCCTACAAAGGGCATGAACTCATCCTTTTTTATGGCTGCATAGTATTCCATGGTGTATATGTGCCACATTTTCTTAATCCAGTCTATCATCAATGGACATTTGGGTTGGTTCCAAGTCTTTGCTACTATGAATATTGCCACAATAAACATACGTGTGCATGTGTGTTTATAGCAGCATGATTTATAATCTTTTGGATATATACCCAGTAATGGGATGGCTGGGTCAAATGGTATTTCTAGTTCTAGATCCTTGAGGAATTGCCACACTGTCTTCCACAATGATTGAACTAGTTTACAGTCCCACCAACAGTGTAAAAGTGTTCCTATTTCTCCACAACCTCTCCAGCACCTGTTGTTTCTTGACTTTTTAATGATTGCCATTCTAACTGGTGTGAGATGGTATCTCATTGTGGTTTTGATTTGCATTTCTCTGATGACCAGCGATGATGAGCATTTTTTCACGTGTCTGTTGGCTGCATAAATGTCTTCTTTTGAGAAGTGTCTGTTCATATCCTTTGCTCACTTTTTGATGGGGTTGTTTGTTTTTTTCTTGTAAGTTTGTTTGAGTTCTTTGTAAATTCTGGATATTAGCCCTTTGTCAGATGGACAGATTGCAAAAATTTTCTCCCATTCTGTAGGTTGCCTGTTCACTCTAATGATAGTTTCTTTTGCTGTGCAGAAGCTCTTTAGTTTAATTAGATCTCATTTGTCAATTTTGACTTTTGTTGCCATTGCTTTTGGTGTTTTAGACATGAAGTCCTTGCCCATACCTATGCCCTGAATGGTATTGCCTAGGTTTTCTTCCAGGGTTTTTATGGTTTTAGGTCTAACATTTAAGTCTCTAATCTATCTTGAATTAATTTTTGTGTAAGGTGTAAGGAAGGGATCCAGTTTCAGCTTTCTACATATGGCTAGCCAGTTTTCCCAGCACCATTTATTAAATAGGGAATGCTTTCCCTATTTCTTGTTTTTGTCAGGTTTGTCAAAGATCAGATGGTTGGAGATGTGTGGTATTATTTCTGAGGGCTCTGTTCTGTTCCACTGATCTATATCTGTGTTTTAGTACCAGTACCATACTGTTTGGTTACTGTAGCATTGTAGTATAGTTTGAAGTCGGGTAGTGTGATGCTTCCAGCTTTGTTCTTTTGGCTTAGGATTGTCTTGGCGATGCAGGCTCTTTTTTCAGTTCTATATGAACTTTAAAGTAGTTTTTTCCTATTTTGTGAAGAAAGTCATTGGTAGCTTTATGAGGATGGGATTGAATCTATAAACTACCTTGGGCAGTATGGCCATTTTCATGATATTGATTCTTCCTATCCATGGGCACGGAATGTTCTTCCATTTGTTTGTGTCCTCTTTTATTACATCAAGCAGTGGTTTGTAGTTTTCCTTCAAGAGCTCCTTCACATCCCTTGTAAGTTGGATTCCTAGGTGTTTTATTCTCTTTGGAGCAATTGTGACTGGGAGTTCACTCATGATTTGGCTCTCTGTTTGTCTGTTATTGGTGTACAAGAATGCTTCTGATTTTTGCATATTGATTTTGTATCCTGAGACTGCTGAAGTTGCTTATCAGCTTAAGGAGATTTTGGGCTGAGATGATGGGGTTTTCTAAATATACAATCATGTCATCTGCGAACAGGGACAATTTGACTTCCTCTTTTCCTCATTGAATACCTTTTATTTCTTTCTCATGCCTGATTGACCTGGCCAGAACTTCCAACACTATGTTGAATAGGAGTGGTGAGAGAGGGCATCCCTGTCTTGTGCCAGTTTTCAAAGGGAATGCTTCCAGTTTTCGCCAATTCAGTATGATATTGACTGTGGGTTTGTCATAAATAGCTCTTATTATTTTGAGATATATTCCATCAATACCGAATTTATTGAGAGATTTTAGCATGAAGGGCTGTTGAATTTTGTCAAAGGCCTTTTCTGCATCTATTGAGATAATCATGTGTATTTTTTGCCTTTGATTCTGTTTATATGCTGGATTGTGTTTGATGATTTGCATATGTTGAACCAGCCTTGCATCCCAGGGATGAAGCCCACTTGATCATGGTGGGAAAGCTTTTTGATGTGCTGCTGGATTCAGTTTTCCAGTATTTTATTGAGGATTTTTGCATTGATGTTCATCAGGGATACTGGTCTAAAATTCTCTTTTTTTGTTGTGTCTCTGACAGGCTTTGGTATCAGGATGATGCTGGCCTCATAAAATGCGTTAGGGAGGATTCTCTCTTTTTCTATTGATTGGAATAGTTTCAGAAGGAATAGTTCCAACTCCTCCTTGTACCTCTGGTAAAATTCGGCTGTGAATCAGTGTGGTCCTGGACGTTTATGTTGGTAGGCTATTAATTATTGCCTCAATTTCGGTCTATTCAAGGATTCAGCTTATTCCTGGTTTAGTCTTGGGAGGGTGTATGTGTCCAGGATTTATCCATCTCTTCGAGATTTTCTAGTTTATTTGCATAGAGATGTTTATAGTATTCTCTGATGGTAGTTTGTATTTCTGTGGGATCAGTGGCGATATCTCCTTTATCATTTTTTATTGCGTCTATTTGATTCTTCTCTCTTTTCTTCTTTGTTAGTCTTGCTAGCAGTCTGTCAATTTTGTTGATCTTTTCAAAAAACCAGCTTCTGGATTCACTGATTTTTTGAAGGGTTTTTTTGTGTCTCTATCTCCTTCAGTTCTGCTCTGATCTTAGTTATTTCTTGCTTTCTGCTAGCTTTTGAATGTTTTTGCTCTTGCTTCTCTAGTTCGTTTAATTGTGATGTTAGGGTGTCAATTTTAGATCTTTCCTGCTTTCTCTTGTGGGAATTTAGTGCTATAAATTTCCCTCTACCCACTGCTTTAAATGTGTCCCAGAGATTCTGGTATGTTGTGTCTTTCTTCTCATTGGTTTCAAAGAATATCTTTATTTCTGCCTTCATTTCGTTATATACCCAGTAGTCATTCAGGAGCAGGTTGTTCAGTTTACATGAAGTTGAGCAGTTTTGAGTGAGTTTCTTAATCCTGAGTTCTAGTTTGATTGCACTGTGGTCTGAGAGACAGTTTGTTATAATTTCTGTTCTTTTACATTTGCTGAGGAGTGCTTTACTTCCAACTATGTGGTCAGTTTTGGAGGAAGTGCGATGTGGTGCTGAGAAGAATGTATATTCTGTTGATTTGGGGTGGAGAGCTCTGTAGATGTCTATTAGGTCTGCTTGGTGCAGAGTTGAGTTCAATTCCTGGATATCCCTGTTAACTTTCTGTCTCATTGATCTGTCTAACGTTGTCAGTGGGGTGTTAAAGTCTCCCACTATTATTGTATGGGAGTCTAAGTCTCTTTGTAGGTGTCTAAGGACTTGCTTTATGAATCTGGGTGCTCCTGTATTAGGTGCATATATATTTAGGATATTTAGCTCTCCTTGTTGAATTGATCTCTTTACCATTATGTAATGGCCTTCTTTGTCTCTTTTGATCTTTGTTGGTTTAAAGTCTGTTTTATCAGAGACTAGGATTGCAACCCCTGCCTTTTTTTGTGTTCCATTTGCTTGGTAGATCTTCCTCCATCCCTTTATTTTGAGCCTATGTGTGTCTCTGCACATGAGATGGGTCTCCCGAATACAGCACACTGGTGGGTCTTGTTTCTTTATCCAATTTGCCAGTCTATGTCTTTTGATTGTAGCATTCAGCTCATTTCCATTTAAGGTTAATGTTGTTATGTGTGAATTTGATCCTGTCATTATGATGTTAGCTGATTATTTTGCTCACTAGTTGCTGCAGTTTCTTCCTAGCATCGATGGTGTTTACAATTTGGCATGGTTTTGCAGTGGCTGGTACCGGTTGTTTCTTTCCATGTTTAGTGCTTCCTTCAGGAGCTCTTCTGGGCAGTCCTGGTGGTGACAAAATCTCTCAGCATTTGATTGTCTGTAAAGGATTTTATTTCTCCTTCACTTATGAAACTTAGTTTGGCTGGAAATGAAATTCTGGGTTGAAAATTCTTTTCTTTAAGAATGTTGAATATTGGCCCCACTGTCTTCTGGCTTGTACAGTTTCTGCCGAGAGATCCGCTGGTAGTCTGATGGGCTTCCCTTTGTGGATAACCCGACCTTTCTCTCTGGCTGCCCTTAACATTTTTTCCTTCATTTCGACTTTGGTGAATCTGACAATTATGTGTCTTGGAGTTGCTCTTCTTGAGGAGTATCTTTGCGGCATTCTCTGAAAGCCATGAGTATCTTTGTGGTGTTCTCTGGTATTTCCTGAATTTGAATGTTGGCCTGCCTTGCTAGGTTGGGGAAGTTCTCCTGGATAATATCCTGAAGAGTGTTTTACAAATTGGTTCCTTTCTTCCTGTCACTTTCAGGTACCCCAATCAGATGTAGATTTGGTCTTGTTACACAGTCCCATATTTCTTGGAGGCTTTGTTCATTTCTTTTTACTCTTTTTTCTCTAAACTTCTCTTCTCACTTCATTTCATTCATTTGATCTTCAGTCACTGATACCCTTTCTTCTAGTTGATTGAATCGTCTACTGAAGCTTGTGCATTCGTCACGTAGTTCTCGTGCCATGGTTTAAGGACTTCTCTACACTGGTTATTCTAGTTAGCAGTTCATCTAATCTTTCTTCAAGGTTTTTAGCTTCTTTGTAATGGGTTTGAATTTCCTCCTTTAGCTCAGAGAAGTTTGATCTTCTGAAGCCTTCTTCTCTCAACTCGCCAAAGTCTTTCTCCGTCCAGCTTTGTTCTGTTGCTGGCGAGGAGCTGCATTCCTTTGCAGGGGGAGAGGTGCTCTGAATTTTAGAATTTTCAGCTTTTCTGCTCTGTTTTATCCCCATCTTTGTGGTTTTATCTACCTTTGGTCTTTGGTGATGGTGACGTACAGATGGGGTTTTGGTGTGGATGTCCTTTCTGTTTGTTAGTTTTCCTTCTAACAGTCAGGACCCTCAGCTGCAGGTCTGTTGGAGTTTGCTGGAGGTCCCCTCCCGATCCTGTTTGTCTGGGTATCAGCAGCAGAGGCTGCAGAACAGCGAATATTGCTGAAAAGCAGATGTTGCTGTCTGATTATTCCTCTGGAGGCTTTACCTCAGAGGGGTACCCGGCCGTGTGGGGTGTCAGTCTGCCCCTACTGAGGGGTCCCTCCCTGTTAGGCTACTTGGGGAGGCTGTCTGTCCATTCTCAGATCTCAAACTCTGTGCTGGGAGAATCACTACTCTCTTCAAAGTTGTCAGACAGGGACATTTAAGTCTGCAGAGGTTCTTGCTGCCTTTTGTTCAGCTATGTCCTGCCCCTAGAGGTGGAGTTTACAGAGGCAGGGAGGCCTCCTTGAGCTGTGGTGGGCTTCACCCAGTTCGAGCTGAGCTTCCCAGCTGCTTTGTTTACCTACTCAAGCCTCGGAAATGGCGGGCGCCTCTCCCTCAGCCTCGCTGCTGCCTTGCAGTTCGATCTCAGACTGCTGTGCTAGCAATGAGCGAGGCTCCGTGGGCATGGGACCCTCTGAGCCAAGCACGGGATATAATCTCCTGGTGTGCTGTTTGCTAAGACCGTTGGAAAAGCGTAGTATTAGGGTGGGAGTGACCCAATTTTCCAGGTGCCATCTGTCACAGCTTCCCTTGGCTGGGAAAGGGGATTCCCTGACCCCTTGCACTTCGTGGGTGAGGCAATGCCTCACCCTGCTTTGGCTCATGCTCGGTGCGCTGCACCCACTGTCCGACAAGCCCCAGTGAGATGAACCCGGTATCTCAGTTGGAAATGCAGAAATCATTCGTCTTCTGCGTCGCTCACGCTAGGAGCTGTAGACTGGAGCTGTTCCTATTTGACCATCTACTCATTAGTTCATTTCTAACTACACAAAACAATTTTTCAATAAGGTTGGTGAAACATGAAATGAAAATAGGTTATGGATGGAATTTATTTTCAGATTTTCTCCAATCATTTAATGATTTCGAACTGATGAACTATTACATTATTCATCCATTAGAGGCAATAAAGTAACATGAGATGGCATTCCTGGAACTGGTTTCCAGTCCTGCTTTATTATTATAATAACTGGCTGAGTGACCTTGGACAACTCACTTTACCTTTCTTGGTTTCTGCTTCACCAATAGCAAAAGAAAGTCTCAGAAATTCTTTAAAGTAGGTGTGTGGTATAGTAAATTGGAGTCTTCAGAAAGATCCAGGTTCAAATCTTGCTTCTGACCCTTATTAGTTCTAAGCAAATTTCTTCTGAGCCCCAGTTTCTGCAGTTCCAAAATGGGAATAAGGATATTTACCTCACAACAGGGTTGTTATGATGATCATATAAGACAAGCTGAGTGCACAGAGTATCACAGATGTTAACTCCTTTCACTGTCATTTTCCCTTTCAGCTCATACACTATATGATATTGTTCTGTGCAGATGGAAAGTTAATTCCTCCTAGAAAAATGTAACTACCAACAGAGACTAATCATAATCAGGATGCTCAAAGGATACATTTGAGATTACAGAGTCTTGAGCATTTTGTTATGGTGTAATTTCATTTGATTTGGAAAAACTCTTTATGACCATTTGATATTCTTTCAGACCTGGCTAGAGCCTTTGGCTCTTTAACTCCTGTGGGCCACTTTGATGGCTTGTGGTGTGTGGGAAAGCAAGGAAGGTCAAAGTCATGGGTATCTCTGTAGCACCAGACTGAAGATTGTGTGCTTGCTGTGTTCCTTGAACTAATGCTTTATCCCATTTATTATTCACAAAAAGTCACAAAGATGGATACTATTATTCATATACTGGGTTTACAGATGAGGAAACTGAGGCTCAGATCGATAAGGTAACTTTCCCAATATTACACAGCTAATAAACACTGAATTTTCATTCATTTCCATGTCTATTTTGATTCAAATATATTCTCTTAACTGCTAAATTGCATTGCCTCTTCCTGGAAAGTGTCTGTTTTATAAAAGACACACAGACTTTTGAGATTTTAAAGAAATGTTTTCACTAGATAAATGAATAAACAAAATGTGGTATATCCATACAGTGGAATTCAGCCGTAAATGCAATACAATTCAGCCATAAAAAGAAATGAAATTCTGATACATATTACAACACAGATGAATGTTGAAAAGGTTATGCTAAATTAAAGAAGCCAGACACAAAAGTCCATATATTCTATGATTTCATTTATATGAAATATTCAGAAAGATTAATTCCATAGAGACAAAAGATTAGTGGTTGCCAGGGAGTGGGGAGAGAGGTTAACGAGGAGTAGTTGCTGAATGGGTACAGGGTTCCCATTTGGGGTGGTGAAAAAGTTCTGGAAGTAGATAGTGGTGATGGTTGCACAATACTGTGAATGTACTTAATGCCATGAAGTATACTGCTTAACTGGTTAAAATGGTAAAATTTATATTATGTATATTTTACCACAATAAAAATCAATCAATCAATCAATTGATTAATCAATCCATTGGTCCCTGATTTTTTTATGCCTAACTACGGGTTTTGCTCCTTTAAAGCATGTATGCATGTCTCCACTCATGGTTAAAAATGAGATTGCACTGTTGCAATAAGCACATAAGCAGAACTTTGTTTGGTCTGGCCCTAGAATTGGTTATAGCTTTGTAACCATTTAACACTCTAGGCTCATTTCCCTTCTCTTTACCCTAACTCCCTACTTTTCCTTCCTTGTTCCTCCTTGGACCTGGAGTCCCCTCTCCCTTTCCCATCAATTCAAATTTTGCCCATCCTTCATAGTCCAGCTCGTCCATGAAGACTTTCCTGATTATTTCTTTTCCTCTGCCTCTAGTCAAGAAACCCAGAATGACTGAGGTAGGCCCACTTTATTTTAAAATTAGCATTAAAAGTTAACATGACACAACTGTTTCTAAAACAACACTGGTTCTCAGACCAGTGTCCTTTCTATTAACACCTCAGTGTCTTGCCCAATATTTAGAGTTGTCACATGAATTGGCATATTATTTCACATGTGTATATATGTTCTGAGGGGGTTCCTGTCAGGTAGCCTTATTTCTCTGGTAAGACACTCACTCCTGGTAATTCCTATTCCTTACACTTCTTTGAATCACCCACCATGTGTTCGTACATAATAGATGCCCAAGAAATACTTATGAGAGGTCTACAAATGTCCACGATTGGCCCCAAAACTATTGCTGACATGTAAAACAGGATAGTGTAACCCATCACTCCATCAGAAAGGAAACATCTGTTTATTCTACTGTATTTTCAGTTTCTAACAAATTAAAATCAGATGAGTTCTTGCTCGTGAAGCAAGGAGCAGAGAGACACCTTTCAAGAAGCAGCAAGAGCATATGCTCTGAATCAAAACAGACATGAGAGTAAATTCCAATTCAGTATTTATTAGCTATGTAATCTTGGGCAAGTTTTCTCACCCCTCTGAACCTCAGTTTCCTCAACTGTAAACATGGGGATATGAATAATAGTAAGTACCTTTGTTGGTTTGTTGTGAATATTCAATGAGATAATGCAAGCATTAACGCGAGGTTAATAACCACTTCATACATGTTAGTATTTATGAGTATCCATTACTTCCCCAAATCTTCCTAAGGAAACAGTTTATTCACAGTCCTAGGACTTAGGGAACATTCAGCCTAGTTGTATATAGTGTGGTAGGTTCAACGATTTGGTCCTAAATAGTGGTATCAGGACACAAAGATATAGATAATGAGGCTCAATAATCAATTCCAGGAAAATGTAGGCTGATGTCACGATACTGTAATTATGACCTAAGAAGTCCAATTAGCTGGGCCAACCAGATTTTTTTTTTTTTTTCGATAATGGCAGTGTTCCTAACCCTGAGAACAAAAGTGAGACTTGAAAGAAGTGTTAGTTTGCATCCTGGCCAATGAACAAGGGATCTGCTGGTGGCTTTCCAGCTGATAATAGAGAAATCACTGGGGAGGAATGAGATGGCATTCCCAGTGTTTAACCATAAGAATAAGCCTTTTAATTCTCTAAGCCCTTTGGATGTCTTGGACACATGGTTATTCATCAATTTTCTTCAAACATCTGATTGCCCATGCATGCCAAGACAGCTGCCCACATTTCGGTAGACTGGCTTGTGCCTAGGCATAGGGATTTGAGGTTGAAAGAGTGAAGTTATATGAGATGGAAAAAAGTATAGAAGTCAGAACAAGGAATAGTCTTGGGAATGAAGACTTGTAATCTTTGTAAAAATTAGCAATGCACACATATAGTTCTTTCAGATTGGCCTTGCTCAGGAATCCAAACCTCTGTTAGTATTGCTTGAAGGTATAGAAAGGCATACAATTTCTGGGATTGCAAACCGACTGCTGGCAGACAGTTGGTTGCTTTCATAATGCACCATCTCCACTTGAAGGATTAATTTCCCAAGGTCAGGTAGAATGGTTTGTTCGCCCCCTTGGGTGAGCTGTCTCTAGCCCTTCTGTGATATGCTGCTATTCTCAAAAGTCATGCTTAAAAATGAGATTGCACTGTTGCAAACAAACACATAAGCAGAGCTTTGTTTGGTCTGGCCCTAGAATTGGTTATAGCTTTGTAAACAAAGGTAGGCACTAATCTGATTATCAAGTTTTGAAAATAACAGCTGAAAGCTTAAATTAGTTAAACTATAGTATGTAAAAGCATGAAGGGAGTGGGCAGGAGAGATGAGATTTTTATTGTCAAGCTGAACTTTACAAGATATGAGAGAGACATAGGATAGCCTGCTTGACTCAGGCACTTTCAAATGGCTGTCTCTGATTTTTCACTCATACCCAACTTCCCCTGTGGCCACACACCTGCCCTCTCTCCCTGCCAAAAAATGTTGGGAATCAGATCTTTTAATCAGTACCTCTGACTCTGAGAGTTAGTGGGATTGGTGGGGCAGGAAAGAGCTGAAGAACCTTTCGTGAAAACCAGGAGTGGGCTACAAAGCAACTCAGAAAGCTAGGCGGAAGCCTGGGGCTACAGCTCTCTGTAATTTTTGACTAAATTAGACCAACAGCTTCTGAATCCCACATCACATTCCTGCTGGCTTTTAAGTTTATAGAAATAACTCCACAATTAACTGAAAACCAATATTAAGACCTGCACAACGTCCCCTCTCATTGTATACGATTTTTGGCTGACCTTTGCCCTTTTCATCCTCCTTTCCTTTTTGATCTACTCTTCTATACCACATTTGCTCCCTCCACGGTCTCTTCCTCTTCCTAGAGTAATTAACCTCAGAAATTCAGTTGTTAGCAGCCCAGTTCAAGCCTCACCCTCACCCTCCCGAATTTTGATAGCTGTATATTGTGGGAGCCAAATCCTATTCTTCCACATGTTTACAGATAACCCTCTCTTAACCATAGCTTTCAAAGTAGTAGACAGGTCTCGTGGATGATGGCAATATACTTAGAAAATGAACATATTTTGATCCCAGGGTTGAGAGTTTACTCAGCCCTCAAAGCCCAGAGTGCAGACTTCAGATACCTTTACATTATTCACAGCATCTGTCCTGAACTGTTCTCTCTGACCGGCCTTGCACTCCACCTCTTGGCCTCCTTTTAATCTTTTTGGCTTCTGACCTCATAACTCATTTTCCCCTCTCCCAGTCTTGCTTTGGATCTGATTCATGCTACAGCTGTTCTGTTTTTTAGCTATCTTATTTTCTCTGCAATAATAATTTCTCTGCAATAATAATTTCCAAGGCTCCATATTTTACTCAGAGTAAAAGCTAAAATTCATACAGTGGCCCACAAGACTCTACATAATCCTCTTGCTATGCTGCAGTTGATTGCCCTAGATAAACACCTTAGTCGATTCTCCTCCAAACCCATGCCCAGGACCCTTATACGCAATCACCCCCTCTAACCTTGTATAGCTCTTCTTCCTGGAACTCATTTAACACTTACCATATATAGCTCTGTAATGCAGTATTTTCACATTCATTCATTCACTCCATAGATATTTAGTGCTTTTTATGTTAATATTATACTGGGAAAATACAAATAAAATTATTCTCCAGGACAGCATTGGAGAGTTCATTAGAATGTCTGTGATGATGGAAATGCTCTATATCTGTGTGGTTCAATTCAGTAGCCACTAGCCATTTATGGCTATTAGACACCTGAAATGTGGCTACTTCTACTGAGGAGCTGAAATTTAAATACTATTTTATTTTATAATTTTAATTAATTAAAGTTTTAATTTAAATGGTCACATGTGGTTAATGGCTACCATGTTGGACAGTGCAGACCCAATATATATACCTAGAAATGGACTTGCTTAGTTGAAAAGCATGTGCATTTACAACTTTACTATATATTGGCAAATGTTTTCCAAAATGGTTGTCTGTGTTACCCCAAAAATGTAAACAAAACTTAAATATTCAAGAAGAAATGAAAATATCACCAAATTATGATTATAGGCATATAATGGAGTACTAAATAACAGTTAAAATGAAAGAAATAGAAATATAATATAGATGAATATTAAGACATAAATGAAATGAATGAAAACAGCAAGCTGTAGAATGATGTTTCATATAATTTAAATAAGGTTTAAAAACATGTAAAACACTCTTATGTTTCTGAAAAATGCAGTAAAAATATAAAGATATACATAGGAATGACAAATATCTAAAATAGTTCATTAAAAAATAAAGTTATTTTTCTTCCGGGAACTTATAATCTACTAGTGGGGGGGTGGAATGGACAGGAGGGCAGGTCAAATTTATATATTTACACAAATAACTATACTTTATAAAGACCATGAGAGGAAAAAATGCTTTAGAAGTTTATGGAGGAAGCACTTTCATATTTGTGTTTGTGTATTTAGAAAAGATTTTAATAATTTAAGGATCAAGGCTTGGCTTGGATGCAGTGATTCAGACAGAATGGGCAATAGCTGCTGTATCCTAGGGTTTGTAAGTCTGAATGAGAGTCGTGCAACAGGGGATGTATCTGAGCTTTCTGTCATTGAACCTACCTAAACATCCATTGGGCTGTGTCTTATTCATCCTAATATGCAACAATGCCTTACAAGTACACAATAACATAAATAAAATTTAGAATTTATAATAAATACTACAAAGGAAAAGAAAAGAGTGCTATGAGAAAGATTAATGGGGAAGCCTAAATTAGATGAGTATTCAGGGATGGTCAGCATCCCTCACCAACGTTATTTAAGCTAAGATCTGATGTAGTAGTTAGCCACAGAAACATATGGGAGGAAGAACATGTTAGACAAAGGGAAATAAGCCTGGAAATAAGCAAATATGCAGGTCTTGAGTTGCAAAAGGGTTTGGTACAGTCAAGGAAATGCAAGTGTAATTAGAATGTAATAAGCAAGGGAAAAGGCGGGTTGAGTTGGGGCTGGAGATGGAAACAGAGCACACTACACAGAATCTTGAGGGCCAGCTTGAGAATTGTGAAAGGCAAGTGAAGGGTTTTAAGCAGAAGCATTTACTTGAGCAGACCTGCATTTTGAAAAGATCATTTTAACTGCTCTGTAGAGAATGCACTAGAAAAGAACAGAGACCATTCAAGATGATGTAGCTAGAGATGACGGTGGCCTGAAACATGAGTGGAGACAGAGAGACAAGGGCAGATTAGATAAATGTAATATGAGATGAAAATCAATGAGATTTGGTGTGGAATTGAATATGGAGGGTGAGGGAGAGGAAGGAATCAAGGCTGATGGGCAGGTTTCTCCTTGAGCAATTGAGTGGATGGTAAAACGATTCACTGAAATAGAGAACAATGGAGAAGGATAAGGTTGGTTTTCGTGGGAAGGGAAAAAGGGAACACCTTGTGTTGAGTTTAAGATACCTTGAAAACATCCAGGAAGAGCTATCAAGTAGACAGCTTGGTTGCAATAATCTCCTAATTGATGTCCCTCCATTTCTTCTTGCCTCCCTACAGCAGCCAGTCATCCTTTTAAAACATAAGTTGATAATGTCTGTCCTCTGCCCCCAATCATTCAAAGGCTCCATATTTTACTCAGAGTAAAGGCTAAAATGCTTACGATGGCCCACAAGACTCTACAAGATCTGCCCATTCCCTTTTTTAACATTCTAACATAATCTACAACTCTACCTCTCATTGACTTCATCCTAGCCTCTTTGCTAAAACATACCAAACTCCCACTGCAGGGCTTTTGCATTAGCTGTTCCTTCTGCTTGGGACATTTTTCCTCTAGATATTTATAAGGCTAATTTTCTCATTTCCTTCAAGTCTTGGCTCAAATCTCACTTTCTCAAGGAAGCCTATCTTGACCACCCTATTTAACATTGCAACACCCTTCCCAGGACTTTCATCTCCTTATCACCCAGCTTTTTCCTTTATACTATAGCACCCATGACTTTCTAGTATACTATATTACTTACTTAATTTATGTATTTCCTTTTTCTTCCTTCAATGTAAGTAAAATAAAAGCTGTTTTCTGTCTGCTTTGTTTAATGATGAAGCCAAAGTGCCTATAATAGTGATTGGCACACAGTGGGCACTCAATAAATGTTTGTTGAATGAATGCATGCAAAAGTGGATCTGGAACTCAGAGCAAAGGTCTGGTCTAGAGATGTAAATTTGGAAGTCATCAGTATATATGGGATCATTAACTTCGGAAATGCTTAAGATTGACTAAGATATAAAGAAAAGAGAAGAGGGCCTAAGGCCAAGCCCTGGGTGGACTCTAACATTTAGAAGTAAGAGGAAGCTAAGTCACTAAAGTAGGGTAGGAAGAAGCATCCAGAAAGGCAGAAAGACAGTACACAACTTTGTCAAGTGCTGATGAGGGATCCAATAATAAGAGGGATAAGAAGTTACTACTAAACAGGTATATGAAAAGGTGATCAACATCATTGGTCATCAGAGAAATACAAATCAAAAGTACAATGAAATATCATCTCACCCCAGTTAAAATGGCTTTTAACCAAGACAGGCAATAACAAATGCTGACGAGGATGCGGAGAAAAGGGAACCCTCATACACTGCTGGTCAGAATGTAAATTAATATAACCACTATAGAGAACAGTTTGGAGGTTCCTTACAAAAAAACTAAAAATGAGGCCAGGCACAGTGGCTCAAGCCTCTAATCCCAACACTTTGGGAGGCCAAGGTGGGCTGATTGCTTGAGCTCAGGAGTTTGAGACCAGCCTGGGCAACATGGCGAAACGTCGCTACAAAAAATAGAAAAATTAGCCAGGCATGGTGGCTTACGCCTATAGTCCCAGCTACTTGGGGAACTGAGGTGGGAGGATTGCTTAAGCCTGGGAGGTCGATGCTGCAGTGAGCAGCGTTTGTGCCACTGCACTTCAGCCTGGGTGACAAAGCGAGACCCAGTCTCAAAATAAACTCACAAACACACACTAAAAATGAAGTTACCATATGATCCAGCAATTCCATTCCTAGGTAGATACCTCAAAGAAAGAAAATCAGAAAACTGAAGAGATATCTGTACTCACATGTTTGTTGCAGTGCTATTCACTATAGCTAAGATTTGGAAGCAACCTAAGTTCCATCAACAGATGAATGGACAAAGAAAATGTGGTACATACACACAATGGAGTACTACTCAGTCATAAAAAAGAATAAGATGCTGTGATTTGCAATCACATGGATGGAATTCGAGGTCATTATGTTAAGTGAAATAACTCAGGAGTGGAAAACCAAAAACCACATGTTCTCACTTGTGAGTGGAAGCTAAGCTATGGGTATACATGTCATACAGAGTAGTATACACAGGAACAATGGAAGCTCAGAAAAGGGAGGGTGGGAGGGTGATGAGGAATGAAAAATTACCTATTGGGTACAGGGTACACTGTTCCGGCAACAGGTACACTAAAAGCCTAGACTTCACCATTATACAATTCATCCATATAATCGAAAAACAGTTGTAACTCTAAAGCTACTGAAATAAAGTTTTTTTAAAAGAGAAAAAATTTTTAAAAAGAGGTAGAGTTGTAGATTACATTATAAGAATAACTGCTCTGTTTCACAAGATTAGCATGAAGATCAAATGAAATGATAAATTATGTAATATCTGGGTCATATTTCTCCAGCAGGAGCCACCAAATCTTAGAGACAGGCAGGAGATATCTATTGCCTTTCCACTGTGGCAAGTGGAGTTGCCTGGGGTAGGGGTGAGGGTTTGGATGAAGTGGAGTTACGGGAACTGAGGTTGAGATCAGACCCACTCAGCTTCCATAGGCTGCATAGTGATTTGTGGCTGCCCTCAGCCTTGCACAGGCCTTTTAGCTTACTCTCAAGCTAAGACTTATGGGTTGCCAACCCTCATAATTTCTCCAGGCGGAGGGAAGCTCATTCTATTTCCCTGGAGGTTGTCCCTTTTCTTCTCTTCCTTCACTCAAAGTGTCACAGCCTCCTCTGGGGATTGCCTCTCTCCAACCCTAACACCTCCTATAAATCTTGGCCATGGGTTTTCAATTTATGCTAACAGCATACATGATAACACTTTGGAAAAATCTGATTTATAGGCATTATTATTGGCTGCTTATTAGGGGCACAGCACTGTGGTAGTTGCTGTCTTAGATGAACAAGACTTACTTGCCCACAAGAACTGTGCATCTCGTGGAAGCAAAAATTATACATACTCATGCAACAAATATTTATTGAACACCTATTATATACCAGGCATTGTTCTAGGCCTCTGGGATATATCAGTGAACAAAACATAAAGATCCCTGCCATCATGTAGTTTATATTATTTGAGAATACAGTGAACTATAATACACACACTATGATACAGAATAATGTGTTAATTGACATAAGTAAAGTACAAGGACAATTCTGTGTGTTCAGATTTAGCAGTACCTGGAGAAAAACCAGCAAAGTGCAAGGGGGTGAGCATAAGTTTGGGAGTGGACCTGGATCCAAGTCTCCCTTGTGTTACGTTATTAGCCATGTGCCTTGGATAAGTGACTTAACTTTGCTGATCCTAATCTTTAAAATGTGGGTAAATGATACATATCTTATAGGGCTTTGGTAAGAATCTGTGATAAACCATGCAGAACAGGCCCAGAACACTTAGTTCCTTTTTCATTCTACTCGGTGAACTCCACCTGTATCTCATTCTTTTAAGATCTTCAGATTTTCTAACTAAGGGTCTGAAAAATAAGCAAAATATTTAACATCTCTGAATCTCAGTTTATCTGTAAACTTGGGATTATGATAATTATTCCCAGCGTCAAGAGTTAAATGAAATTTATTTAAAAAATTCTAACATAGTTCCTGTCTCATGGAAGTCATCAATAAATGGTCATTGGCTTCATTTATTCTTCTTTCTGCCTTGTCTAAGTCACCTACATAGCCTCATACCCAGTGTCCAAAAGTGACTTAAAAGTTTCAATTACCAGGTGTTTGCTGATCAAATGAACTTGGCAGAGATACTGTGAGGATTAAAGGAGATGTGGTACTCATGTGCCTGGCCCAGTATCTACACATAAAAGAGGTTCATATTATTTGTTCCTGAGAAGTTTAACTGAGAAATTATTCAAGTCCAAGACACCATGAGTGATTCAGGAGGACTAGTCATATTCCCCCAAAATCATAAGACTCACTTTTCTGAGAAAGCAAAACAGCAGAATGGAAGAAACAAAATAAAGGTGGACTAGGAGAGAGGCAAGAAGTACTCAGTAGGTAGAAGTTGGGAACTTGGCAATAATTAAGAATGTCTACCTTTTGAATGGCTGTTCATTTCTGCAATTGTGATACTAATATTGAGGCTATGTAAAGACAAAAAACTGCTTATCATCTAGAGAAACACACTGAAATACTTATGACTGAAACATGTTTAAGTTGTTGGACATTTTTATTTAAATCACATTAAACTTTTAAATTTGGGAATTTGGGTACTCTGGCAGTAATCAGGTTTTCTAGCAAAACATGCATGGCCCAATTGATACAACGCAAGCACATAAGCTTATTTAAAAAGTTATATTCTAGCCAAGGTCATTCTCCAATTCCTATCCTATTCCAATCCAAACACACACTACTAATTTAATTTATCAAGATTTATTGAGCATCTACTATATATATATACATATATGTGTGTATATATTGTATATATATACATATATAGTAGATATATAGTGTATATAGGTATATATACATATATAGTGTATATATACACATATATATACACACACATAGCAAGTGCTTGTTAAATTGAATTGAGTCACTTATGGCACCATGTCAATTCCCAGCCTTTGTACACACACACACACACACACACATATATATGGGAATTGACATGGTCCCCATAAGTGACTCAATTCAATTCAACAAACACTTGGTATGTGTAAGTCACTAAAATATGACTTCTGTCTTCATGCCATCTAAATCAGGGGGACGGAACTGTGGCAAGATCTGAGATGTATAGACAATGATATAGGGCAGTAAAAAAATGATTGAGATTCTCAAGGTCTATTTTTGGTTGGATGGAATGTCTAATTACAGAAGAAACGTTACTGCTTATAAAATGGTCCTTTTTTTCAAGGAAAAGCATAAAAAAATAAACATTACTAAACAAGAATAAATATCCCTAGTCATAGAGGCATGTAAGTTTGGAAATTAGAGATGAACAGGATTTGTGGATTGGAAGAGATGTGAAGTTCGAGATTTGATTTTGCTGATGAATTAACTATTGGTTGAAATGGCAAACAAAGCAGTCATTATCCATATAAAGGATAACAGTAAATAATAAATGTTCAGAGTAACTGAAGCAATAAAAAAGATTGCAATAAAATTTTGGTTTTTCCCTTTCATTCCAAATTAGGTTGAAAATGATCATAATTTGCCAGCTATTTTTGGCTGCAAAGGCAAAAAGCCAAAAAAAAAAAAAAAAAAAAAAAAAAGGCAGTGAAGAAAGGAGGGGTGAGCGCTGGGGAGAGTTAAGTTGCGTGCCATTTAGCACTTCTAACCTTTAACCAAAGGTAACCCAATCAAGCACCCTGGAAATGTAACAATCGTGAAATTGATTAGACAATCTTAACTATTATCAAATGGTAGGGATAAAATACAATTGCATAATTTTTTTTTTATGAATGTTCTGCTTGTAAAAATCCACTTTACTGGTTGTAGTTAGTAAGTACTGTTTCTATTTTGTCAACCCCAAGAATAAAATCAACTCCATTTCAAAAAGTAATGTTTCTCACAGGCTCAGATCTGCATTGAAAGTTCCAGGACAGGACTCCATGTCTAAAATCAGCCCCTCAAAACACCCCAAACATTAGTTTCCACTGAGAATGTACTTAAAGGCAGAAGTTGCATCTGCCTTTCACTTCAAGGAAGCAAACTAAAGCTTTAAAAAACCCTTCATATGGTAAGGTAGTGATCCTAGCCAAAGAACAAAGCAACCCAGGATCTGTCTCCTGGCCACCAAGAATAAACAAGAAGGAGGGAACAGCTTTAAAAACAAAGCAAAAACCAACTATCCTCCGTTTCTGCTTTCTTCATCCAACTTGGCAGAATCTCAGAGTTTTCGGAAAGATTTTGGAACATAAAAGATATGTGCTTAAGATAAAACTTGAATTTTGCTGAGACTCAACACTAAGGTCCTTCCAGAGGGCTTTTTTTCCCCCTGATGTTTCAAAAAGATACTTTTAATTTTTTTGAGCAATTTAAGTCATATATTAAAAGCTATATCATCAACAATTCATTTCCAATGAGTGATTATGAGAAAAAATGCTTTAAATTAAAACAATATTCTATGATCAACAATCATTTGTTTCTGATTCAAGATTCTTTGATTTCAATTTGACACATTTATTTGCCACTAGGCTTTTTGGGGTTCAGAGAGTTGCTGCATAAATCCATTTTCCTCCATCAAGAGCAACAAGACATTTACAGGAAAGAATCCAGATGTAAATTCAAATATTTGAGTGGATATGATTTATATTTCCATTTTATATAGAAATTAACTGCATTTTATATAGAAATTAACTTCATCTGACCTGTTACCCAGATAGATACTAACCATGGGTGGGGGACGAATGTTCCTATGTTACTAATAGTCTCTCCAGCATGGATTAAGTGTCTAAACTAAGCTAAACTAAACCTAAATTAAGCTAGTAAACATCATAGACATAAGGAGTAAATACCTGTTCCTAACTACTGACTCTTAAGGTAGGGTTTTATTTACCTGGTTTTGAGTCCTCCAAGTAAACAAAAGTTGCTCTACTTGTTTTTAATCCATACTAACTAAAACTTCAAGTACTACGTTCCCTCCTCAATCTTTCCCATCCCGTAAGACTTCATTAACCAAACAAATCTGTTTTCAGATGACTTTTAGTATGTAAAAATGAAGAGTGGATCTTACCACTCATCATCCGTAAATAAAACAAAATTACCAAAGCAGTTGAAAGCTGAAATAATTTCAGTTTATCTAAATAAAACACATGTAGTCATCTTGTGGAACTGACGGAAGGGCATGAGTTATAGCACCATCTGGAATTGTGGACAAGGCAGATACATGTTCAAGCTTAAATTAATAAAAGCTGAGCAATAGCTAACAACCCAAGCATAGGAGATCAGCATTAATGAGATTAACTCTTAGACTACTGTACATTTTCTTAACCTTACAAAACCAGGTGTGAGCTTTTTATCCCTGCCCCTTATGCAAATGACGTGCATTTAATGGAGTGTGGTACAGTATGGCTGACAGTGACATTTGATAAATACAGGTGGGGCTAATGTAAATTTTGTGGGTTGGTGATTATTGCCCTGGGTCAAGAGATTTGGGAGGAATCCATGATCAAGGCTGTAGTGGCACGCTGCCTCCAATAGCATGATGTTAATTTTCATCATCTTTGTCACAGATGTGGAGCATTTGCCTAAAATCAAGTGATTCTCAACTCTGGCTGCACATTAGAATCACTTGGGGGAGCTTTGAAAATTCCTTTGCCCAGGTCCCACCACAGATAAATTAAATCAGATTGTCTGAAGGTGGGACTCAGGCATCCACACTTTTTAAAGCTCCCCACACAATTGCAATGTGCATCCAAAGTTGAGAAACACAAGTCTAAATGTGATTCACCAGGATTTGAAGCAACACAATAGGGGAAACCAGAAACACCCCCGCACCCCCACACACCGTGGCACCAACATTTAACTGGAAGGTCAGCTGGCTCTCCTGCATGGGGAACACTACCTTGCCCACTGGAGCCATGTGGATACTGCCTTCCCCTTGGAGAATATAGCCATCATTTAATGAACAGAGAATTTATTATGTGCCAGGCAGCGTGTGTGAAGCGCTTCATGTGCTGCTCTGTTTCATTTGATCTTTACAACATCACCATAGAGAATATATTATTATTTCCCTTTTACTAAGAAGGAAACTGAGACAGGACAGGTGAAATGATTTTCTTAAAGTCACTAAACTAGTACTCTTAACTCCTCTGAAATGAAAAAAATTACTGTCTTTCACAAACTGTCCAGAGGCCTAGGCTCTCTTTTGTTACACTGTTTTCCCACCAAAAAGGTTTCTTCTCTTTGGAGAGAGCCCGACAGCCTACCAATAAATAATGTACTATACCAAAAATATCAGCATAAACCCATGAAATATCACCCATTTATACAGTGGTATGTAAGTCAGTCCTCACTTAACATCATCAATAGGTTCTTGGAAAGTGTGACTGTAAGTGAAATGATGTATAATGAAGCCAATTTTACTCTAGGCTAATTGATATAAACAAGAGTAACAAAAGTTAAGTTCCTACAGCATACATCTGGTCAAAGCCACCAAACTTCTAAATAAAGATCCAAAACACTTCTAATATTAAACATTTAAATAAGTGTGAGCTATACATAAATTTAAGAAAAGTTAATAAGAACAAGAAAGAGAATTATTTGCCCAATTTTTGGTGAACCGGTGAGTGACAGCGGTCGTAGTAATGGTGGATCAGGTCAAGATATAAATGTTTGCAAAGTGAAATCATAAGGAGCACCTCCTGCCACCCAGCAGTTCCAGAAGAATCACAAATGTGGCAGCTTGTTGAGTGCTTTCCTGTAGTGTCATTTATTGTTATATTTGTATGGTTATCATATAGTTTACCAATTTTTATTTTCCAATAATTTGTACTCCTTCATTTAGTTATTTTCCAACCCGCTAATTCTAGCTCAGGGTTGTTGGTTGCTGAAGCCCATCCTGGCAGCACAGGGGGCATGCAAGGTGAGAACCATCCTGGACAAGATGCCATCCCTTCGCAGGGAGCACTCACACACCACCCACTTACACTAGGACGACTTAGACACCTCATGTGTATAGCTGTGGGAAGTGGGAGGAAAGCGCAGTACCCAAAGAACCCACGCAGACACGAGGAGGATGTGCACCTTCCACATAGACAGTGGCCCTGGGGAGAATCAATTTTTTTCCTCATTAACATTTTAATGAAATGGCATTGAATAGGACCTGCTGTATATACAATTTACCACACGTTTAAGCAACTCCTAATTAAGAGCTGCATTTCCCAAACATTTGGTGATTATCTGTCTTTCAATGTTGGCCTTCAAGAAGGGAACTGAACTCAGGAACATGTCAGAAAAGGATCTGTCAAATCCACATTCGAGACTCACAGCCAAAAGCAAAGATTCCAGAGGGGTCAGTTACTTTACCTTACCTTCTGGTAAGTCTTATTGGCCACTATTCCCCAACTTAATAATGAGCATCTACTTCAGAAAGAAACATTAGTTTCCCAGAGTCAGTCATCTAGCATTGTTATTATGACTGGTAAATTTTTCTAGGGTATTGTTTCACAAAAATCAAGACTGAGGAGAGGGAATGAACAAATTCCATGTCTAACAGCACCCCACTGGGCTGGACATGTGTGAAGGATGGATGGCCCCAGGATACCAGATCAGACTGTTGTATGGTGAACTGAAGTGAGGCAACCCCAAGCAGGGAGGGCCGAAGAAAACCCATTAAAGCAGCTCTGAAGCCCCACTTCAAACAATGGGGTTGAGCTGCAGGCAGCAGGAAACAAGCAGCAGGCAGGCCAGGCTGGCTACAGCAATAAGGGAGTGCAGGAGGGGGTTGTTTTCTGAGCTCCAGGATGACCTCAGCTCTCAGAGGCAGAGTCCCAATCAGTCACCATATCCGCACAGCTGCAATTGTAACTCAAAAACAGTCTTTGTGTGTACAGTGGTCTATGGAGTGGAAAAGGCTGAGACTGTCACCCTGGTCTTTTTAGTCCCATCTGTACTCACAGATAACAATCCCCATTAGCAGTATTATCTTCAAATGCGTGAAGAGCATCAGCATAAATATAGCTAACATACCATTTCCGTGAATATGAATAGAATGGCAGGACCTGTACAGGGAAGATAATAATCTGTGATAGCTTTTCATTTTGCAAATGGATTTCCTTTATAGTAGGGCTATATTTTTCGGAAAAAAATTGTATCTGCCTATAGGAAGAGAAAAAACATTAGAAATACGTACACCAATATGTTAGCCATGTTTACCTCTGGATTTTGGAATAACGGATTTTTTTAAAACCTATTTTCTTTTGTTTGCATGGGTTTTCTAAATTTCCTAAAATAAATAGGTGTTCTTTGGGTCACTTTTATAAGCTTTAAAACTGTTTTTTTTTGGTTGTTCAAATTAAAAAAAAATAAAAACAAACATCTTCTTCGGAGTACTTTAATTTATCCTCAATTTCAAAGATATCAATTGAGACAAGGGATTAGCATTTCTAAAGATAGAGAATGACACAATATAGTCATATATCCTTTGGGGGGAAAAAGTTCTATAAATAAGTCACAAGAGGACCTTGGCAAGGGCTCAATCCCAGTAATAGAACAGTCCTAAACTCTAAAAGAAGAGTTGGCGAGGATACCAATTCTATTGAATTTCAGAATCCTGGCATATAAGAAACACTCATCTTTTTCTTCACCATCAGAATCTTAGCTTGGAACAATACTCAGGGTTTGGTTGTCATTCTTTATGAGGACAGATGCGGTGGTATGATAGAGTCAACTCACACCAGCTTGAGGCAGTGGATTGTGTGCGTCTCCTCCCAACTCAGCATCCAGTGCCATGACATGGATAAGTTGAAATCAGCCTTGGTGGGAGTATTTATACCATGGAAATTGACAAAAGCTACAAATCAGGGCCTTCCCTTCCTCCCACAGAGAGCTGATTGTTAAATTTTCCCTCTAATTCAGCAGAGTCATTGTTTGTTTGTCGGATGCTTGAACTGGGCAGTGAAAACTTTTCATTTGTACCAAAGCAAAACTATATTGCTGTAAAAAATTCAGAGGTTGCCGGGCGCGGTGGCTCAAGCCTGTAATCCCAGCACTTTGGGAGGCCGAGGTGGGCGGATCACAAGGTCAGGAGATCGAGACCACAGTGAAACCCCGTCTCTACTAAAAATACAAAAAATTAGCCGGGCGCGGTGGCGGGCGCCTGTAGTCCCAGCTACTCAGGAGGCTGAGGCAGGAGAATGGCGGGAACCCGGGAGGCGGAGCTTGCAGTGAGCCAAGATCGCGCCACTGCACTTCAGCCTGGGCAACAGCGTGAGACTCCGTCTCAAAAAAAAAAAAAAAAAAAAAAAAAAAAAAAAAATTCAGAGGTTGCAGTCAACCCAAGTTTAGCTCTTGGCTTTGCCATCAGTGAGCTGAGGTATTTCACTCCACCACCAGGCCTCAGTTCTTTTATCTCTACTATGAAAGGATTACTCTGTGATGTCTAAGGTCCCTTCTAGACAGAGACAGCTTATGATACTGGAGAGGCAGTGTTGTGCAATAATTAGGGGGCTCAGACTTTGGAGAAAAGATGGCCCTTGGTTTAGATCTTGGCTGTGCATTTATTAGCATCTGTGGGACCTCAGGCAAGTTACCTAACTTTTCTGAGCCTTCATTTCCTCATCTATAAAATAACGATAATAATAATACTTCCCTTATAGAGCTGTCATTAGGATTAGATGAGATCATTCTCAGCAATCATAGTAGCAGGCACCAATAAATGCTTGCTGTAATTATTCCTGTTCCCACTTGTCCCTGACCCAAAATATGTCTTAGAACCATAGGGAAATCTTGATTTGCTGAGATCTCCATGAGATGTTGCCTTGGCTCCATTAGATAGATGTTGTATTCTATTATAGAGGAATCAACACCAGAAATAGTGCTAACAATCCCTGCAACATAAATACAGATAATAGAAGGGATATGGGGGCTTAACATTTATTTTCCTCTATGCTAGGCATTTTATACACTATTTATCTTGTCTAATGCACACACTCCCTAGGTGAGCCACATGTTTTTCTGTTTGTTTTGGTTTTGTCCTTTTTACAGATGTGGACACTGGGGTTCAGAAATGTTAGCTAACTTGCTGATGGATCTAAAGCTAATAATTGGCAGAGCCAGAAATCTCCAAAAAAGACTGCCCAGATACCATTGATGGTGTTGGGAAATTATACTTTTTCAGAAAGACAAAGATGGGAGAAATTCTGTTGATCAGAGGGCAGAAGGATAGATAAAAAGGAACTCTAAAACAAAAATGCTATCATAAATTGAAAAATACAATCTGCGGTATATATGGGGTAATGGAGTAGTGGTGGCTAAATTCAATAATTTTCTACCAAAATTAGCCTAAATCAGGAATAATATTTTGGAAAATTCACAGTTTCATCTTTTCTCTAAATATTTTGAGATGAAATCATGCCTATACATTTTTGTAGGGCAGTAATTCTCAAAATCTGTTTCTCAAACCAGCATTATCATCATCACCTAGAAACTTGTAGGAAATGCACATTCTCAGGTTCTCATCCTAGACCTACTAAAGTCAGAAACTCTGAAAGTGGCACCCCCTTCCATCTCTAAGCTCTACAGGTGCTTCTAAGGCTACAGTTTGAGAACCAGAGTTGTAGGAATTGGTGGAAAGAATGAAAAAATAAATTCAATTCAGGCATCTAGATAAATCTATATATACATATATTGCCCTGACATGCTCATGGGTGGTGACAATATAAGTGGATATTTAAGGAGCTTCAGGTTCAAGAGAGATTTAAATCATTCATCTTCCCATAAGTAACAACTAAATCTTGCAGAATGCTGAGTTTCATGTCTCTTTGCCATATATCCCAATCTCCCAAAAAGCATCTGTAATTGATTTTTTTTTGAAAGAGTGGTTCCGAAAAATAAATGAGGTCCAAAGGACCTTGGTACTTAGTACTGACTCCATTTCTGGTTTGGGGACAATGGGGGATGGTGATTACGTATAATTGACTGTCAAAATCCAACCCTTTCCTTCTCAAGAGCCAGAACTCGGGGTTTCAGCCAGCAAGGAGCAGGGAAAGTTTTGCTTAAGCTATAGAGCCTGGGCAAGGACAGTCAATCCCTTTGTAATAGCTTCTGTTCTGGCATTTAATTCTCTGTTCTCTCCACAATGAATTCTGCTGCAGCCAAGCTTAGCCTCAGGGATCCCAATCATCTCTCAGGTGCACATCCTAGCGCCTGGACTTTGCTTCATTTCAAGTCACATTACTGTCATTGTCCAAAGAATTGTGCCCTATTGACAGTTTCCTTTTCATTACTAAGGTGAAATTAAATGAATTTGTGTCCTAAAAAAATATAAGTCACTTCTATAAATGCTAACAGTGGCTATTTCTTGGGGCGGGGGGATGGAATGCTATTTGTTTCTTCTTTATACTTGTCTGTATTTTCTGATTTGAAAATAAATTACTGTAGCAATGGGTATAATTTAATTTTTAATTTATAAAATTTAGCTTTTAAACATAAAAATAAACAACATTTTAAAAGGAGATAACTCTCTCTCTCTGTGTGTGTGTGTGTGTGTGTGTGTGTGTGTGTGTGTGTATGCCTGTGTATATCTATGTGTATGTTAGAAGGGTAGCACAGCCACACCTGGAGTGAATACAACCCTCTGATTGTAATCTACTAAGGCACTTGGCTGCATGGCTTCTGTGACAGATTGCACATGGAAATACCCTCACAAGACTGTACCTTGATTTTAAAGTCAGATATTTCAAGATTCAACAGGAAGCTTTGCTTGTAGAGGCACAGAAAGGAGACAAAAACAAGAACAATAAAAAAAGTTGTTTTCAACTGGGGATGAATAGTGATTTTATGGGCAAAGAAAAAACATCAAAGCTGTATCTCTTCAAGCAGCAAGAAACATAAATTAAACACACACTTCAACATGCACGCATATACATACACCCCACACAGAGGCAAGATAGTGAAACAAGATATCTATATATTCAATGCATGAGGCTTGTAATCAGAGATCATTTCTGCCAGGGAACATACTGGCAGGTAAAATACCCTTTGCAAATCGTCTGGGTAATTGCCATCTTAATACAAAACCTTTTTCCCCGATCAATGTGGCAAGGTCTTTGGGACACAGGAATTTTGGTCAGGATACTCTGCCTGCGGCCTTTCCTTTGGAGTCAGGTGAATGCAGGCATTCAGAGAAGTATTTCTGCGGCTGTTGTGAAGTGCATGTGCACCCAAGTCTTGCTTACCTGCTGTTGCATTTTATTTCCTCTATCTCCACATAAAAAGAGAAGGACATGCCTGATGCGTAAGAAATGAACACTAAAGCTGTGTTGAATGTGAATACAACTCAACATTTTACTCTGTGGAATGTGAATAGCAAAGTGCTCCCCTCAAAAGTGGGCTTTTACATTGCCAGGCAGCAAGGAGTCAGTGTACTTTGCACGCATATTTCACAGATTCCTAGTGACAAACCTTTGATGAAGATATCACTGTAATCTCATTTAATGGACAAAGAAACTATTCTGAGAGAAATTATCCACAAGCAAGTCCCATATGGAGCACTTACTATGTTTCTAGCACTGGGTTGCATGCTAAATATTATCTCATTTAATCCTCACCACATCAGGGCTGAGACTAATACTGGAATATGCAGAGGTGTCCCAGGTAGTCCTTTAAAGCTACAGCATGAACCTATACACATCTATGGAACATCAACTTCATATTAAAACATTATTTTAAATATCTTAGCAAACACAATTACACTTCAGAGAAGACTACAAAATAAGTCTGAATTTTTAAGATAAAGCATGAGAATTACACTTATGGTAGGTGCTTTAGGCCATCATGCCATGGTCCTAAGGGGATTACATGCTTACAGCCCTCTGTCATTAGCATTGAGCTATGTATACCATGCTGCTTCTGGACAAGGTAGCAGGCAATTTTGCCTGTCATTTTAAGAGACTTGATAGAACTTTGGGCTTCTTTGTGGGGATGTCTTAACTAAGGGAATGTATTTTTGTTTTATTTCCTTGTATTAATCCCCCATCAGTGGAATCCCACCATATAGTTTCCTTGGCAACAGAATGACAGGACGCTGGTTGATGAGGTGATGGTGAAGGCAATGCCAGCATGGCTGAGCTATACAGGGTAGTAGTGATAAGAAGAAAAAAAGGCTAGACAAGTCCACTGTCCTCAGTGTTTCTAGGTCTTCATATCTTTCCCCCTAAGGCCTGGGTTCTACTCCTAGGAGCAATGACAAGCCAGGTCTCCTCAGAAAATCCTCAGTTGTACTCATGTAAATTTCCTTCTCTTTCCCTGATTATTGCTGCCCAAACAATCCGGAAATTCATCTTCTCTTTTTATCATGGAAGACAATGAGAAAACAAGCTTCAGTATACAGAATACCTCTTAGCTAGCCTTGCAAGATGGCTATCATTTCTGCCTCTGGGAGGCATATATGTGACTCAACCTACAGTTCGTTTAAAATTTTTTCAAATATTTGAATACCTGTATGGGAGGCTTTGTGTTAAGCCTCAGGAGGATGAAAAGAAGATTAGGAGAAAAGGCTAAAGGAATTCACAACACCAAAAGATCACTTCCTACTGAGGTAGCATTTAAATGAGCTTTAAAGGATGGGAAGAATTTCATTAGCTAGAGATTATAAGGTGAGGGAGAGGCATTCCAGAGGGAAGGAACAGCATAAGCAAACATTCAGTGGAGGAGGCGGTGGTGGGAAAGATCAAACCAAAAGAGCACAGGGCATATACAGGAAATGCAAGATAAGTACTCCAGGATGTCTGAGATTAAGAGTATATTATGGAAGTAGGGGGAAAGTAAACTAGAAAGATAGACCTTGAAAGGGTTTTAGTGTTAGGCTTAAGGGTTTGATTTTATTCAATTGACAAGGAGGCACCATTAAATGTTCTGATAGAAAGTGATGCTGGCCGGGTACTGTGGCTCATGCCTGTAATCCCAGCACTTTGGGAGGCCGAGGCAGGTGGATCACTTGAAGTCGGAAGTTCGAGACCAGCCTGACCAACATGGTGAAATCCTGTCTCTACTAAAAATACAAAAATTAGCAGGGCATGGTGGCATGTGCCTGTAATCCCAGCTATTTGGGAGGCTGAGGCACAAGAATCGCCTGAACCCAGGAGGCAGGGGTTGCAGTGAGCTGAGATTGCGAGATTGTGCCACTGCACTCCAGCCTGAGTGACAGAGTTAGACTCTATCTCAAAAATAAATAAATAGATAGATAAATAAACAAATAAATAAGTGATGTTATGAGAAGAGTAATTTAGAAATATTAATACAAGGGAGTAGGAAAAGGAAAGAGACCTTGCAGATGAGACAGGTTAAGGTGCTGCGTCAGATGCAAAGGGAATGTTAAGATGTGGTCTCTTCCCTCAAGAAGCATGTACTAAGATAAATTATAACTACCAGACACCATAAAATGTTTCCATGGTGCTCAGTACATTTCTATAAGTGCTTTATTAGATGACACTGATGATAACTTTTTCTTTTCACAAGTCCCATTTTCTGTGGCAACAACTATTACAGGCATAATATAGCCCTGAATTTTGAACCCTGTGACTTGTAACTCTTTCTCCTTTCCTTGTATATCACCTCCTCATTCACATTAGGGGAAAAGAAAGGCTTCACAACTCTAGTCTTTTCCTTGGGATGCAGTTTAAATTCCTTTTTTTTTTTTTACACTTCATTTATCAAACTAGGTCTTTACCAGGTAGCAAGGCTGGAAGCTGCCGTAGTCACTCCTTTCTCACTCCCAAATAACCTGTGCTAATTTCCTGAACAGACTTCTGAGATTACAAGCAAATATCATTTAGGAAGAAAAACATGCCATCTCTATGGCAACCTGAAAGTATGACAGGGAACCCACCTTGAAATCACCAAACAATGGTCTCTTTGAGAAGTATCTAGGGCCTGGGTTAGACAATCTCTTATTAGGTGATTGGCTGTTTTTAGTGTATTTGCCTTTCAAACCCTCAAATATAAGTCATAACTCTTGACAACCCTACATAAGCTGTCTCTTTTCTTTCCACACCTCATCGATATATGAAGTTGTGATGTTAAAGAAAAACAGAAGGTTCATTCACAGGGTGCACAATTATTGAGCACCCACTGTGTAAAAATCACTGTACTAAGTGCTCTAGAGACATCAAAATAAAAATTACAAAGTCATACCCCTTGAGATGTCAAGATCCATTCGGGGAGACCCAAGGGACAAGAGGAGGGAGTGACTAACACTATCAGGTACCCATTTTGCAAGGACCACTGAAGGAGACACTGGCATTACAGAGATCACATGAATGGGTTTTCCAAGCCAGTTCTAATGACATTCTCAGTGCTGTCTCCACCTAAACTATCAAAAATGTTCGAGAAATTTCTGTTTTTATGATCCAAAATATACTGTCCAATAGTTTCTACACCTAGAAGCACACAAATAAAGGTTCTTTGACAGACAAGGTGCACTGGCTTTGGTTCAGAAAATGGAATCACAGTGTTTGTTTATTCATTCAATACATTTCAACTGAACATTGCCACATGCTATTTGGTACAGTGGTGAACAAGGTAGACAAGGTCCCTGGCCTCATGGAGCTTATGTTCCGGTGAGAGTACTCAAATAATACATAAATAAAAAACTAGATAATTACAGATGGTGGACATGAACAATTAAGGCAATCACAGGGTGATATGACAGAGCCTGGCAGGGAGGGACCTACTTTAGACTGGGTGGACAGGGAATGCCTCCCTGAGGGGATGACATTTGAATGGACACCTGCCTGATGATAAAGAGTCAGCCATGCAAAACTCTTAGGGAAGAAAGTTATAAATTGAGGAAATAACAAATACAAAATAGAGGGAATAACAAAATCAGCAGATAATTAGCAGGCAGATAGTAATATTGATTATGTGATAAGCACTTTTCAAACGCTTTACATAGTGAAGTTATTTAATTTTCATCACAACCTGACGAGGTAGATACTTCTAATAACCCCATTTTTCAGAGGAGGAAACTGAGCCGAAGAGAAGCTAAAAAACACCTAAGATTGATAGCTAGTAGATGTCAGGTCAAGGATTGAAACCTAGGTGATCTTGCTTGAAAGTCTTTATCTAACTTAACCTTATGGGAGGGGAGGTGTTCAAACAATATAGGAATCTATCGTTGAGAGTTGGAATTTACATAACAAAGGCTGAAAAGTCTTATGAAGCAGCCTAGGAAGATATGGGGCTAAACCAGCCTCCCAAAGTGCTGGGATTATAGGTGTAAGCCACCACGCCTGGCTGATAATGACTTTTAAAAACTTTCCTCTTCCCATTCTATTGGTTATGATATAACTGATTTTTTTTTTTTTAACTTCAGAGACTGCAGACATAATAAAGCAGAAGGCTTTCTTCAGCAGTCTGTTCTTTTGAATTCTGTCTATAAGCTGGTAACATAACATAAAGTAAGGTATCAGTACAATAAGGTGGCTGAAATGGAAAGCTAGGAGTCCTGATCCTTTCTAGAGGGTGGTGTTTCTGGAGCAGGCATGAGGGAGAGGGAGTACACTGAAAGAGCTTCAGAGTCCTAGGGACTGGATCTGCACTAGAGATAAGTAGTTTGAATATGGTTCAAGACAGAGCTGAATTCCAAACCATTCTGAAAGCAGATCTGTCCATAGTGTTCAAAAGATATTATCTCCAAGTCCTTGCCAATCAGTTATTCTCTCCCTTTCTTGTGTCATCAACCTTTTATTCTCCACTGGCTCCTTCTCCACCTTGTAAAAAATGTGAAA
This sequence comes from Macaca nemestrina, assembly GCF_043159975.1. NCBI lineage: Eukaryota > Metazoa > Chordata > Mammalia > Primates > Cercopithecidae > Macaca > Macaca nemestrina. The sequence continues at coordinate 46,977,878 of NC_092145.1, read as the reverse complement.
GTCTCCTCCATCATTTTATTTTATCCTCAAGCCAATCCCATGTGGTGGGCCATATCATTATCCTCATTTTAGAAATTAGACAATTGAGGGCCAAATAATAAGTAAATTACCCAAAGCCACACAGCTAGTCAGTAACCGGAGCTAGGACTCTCATCCAGATCTGTCTGACACCAAAGTCCTTGTTTTTAACCATTCTGCTAATATTGCCTTCTTATCTAATTCAGGCAAGCTGCAATTGCAGGTATTTTTCCTATTATCCTGTCTTGCAAGGTAATGAAGGATAACTGTCTACACTATTCCTGTAATACTCTTTCCTGTACCAGGAGATTCATGATTATGTCTATCTCTGGTCATTTCTTCTTAAAATTAAATACAGGTGGTTTAGTGTTTAGACTCTATTTAGCAGATCTTTAATTAAATCAGCCAAAACTTATTAAGTGCCTACTAGGTGCCCACTTTGTGTTTCAGGACTCAATACAACAAGTTCTTGGCTTGAAGTGGGAGCAATGTATCAATGCAGAATTCAAGACAGTGGGGGGCAGGTGTGAGTGAGCAAATGTGTGATATTCATTTTAAATGCTTATATGTTCAGGAAAGTTAAAGGATAGGGGCTGCCATAATTTGCCTTTAGGAAGTATGAGTTTCAGGGTAATACTGCCTACATAACAGATTTGCGGTTAAAAAGATAAAGAAGTTCCATGTACATTTCTTACTTGTGTAGAGTCAACAGATGTGATCCAGAATGGCTATATTCTGAGTAGCTGCTAGAAGACTGGACACAGCTGGACAAAAGTCATTAACCTTGGAAGAGATGTAATTCTAAGTGTACCAACAGCTGCGTTGATCATATTTGGAGGCAACCAGATGTTTTGGTCTGTGCAGTACTACCATCGAATCCTCTTACCCAACTGCTAAATAATCCCAAACTCCAGAGATCTATCCAGTTTTCCTTCACTTAAATTGCTGAGGTCCCCACATAATTTCATTCATGTCAATATCCAACTATGAGTCTTCCTTTTCCATTATGTTCAACTATGACTCTCCTCAAACATGAAGTTATCGACCAACCAATTAATCCAGTATCTACTATGCAAATGGTGCTGTTGGGAATACAAGGACGTGTTATATAAGGAAGCATTGGGTTCTGTCTCTCAGGAGCTTATAAACTGATAATATTTGGGAGACAAGAATGACTCACATGAGAAGATTACTAGAATTTACTTCCCCAAACTATGACATGCCACATGAGAATGCAGACAGGAAAACAGGATTTCAGAAGAAGGAGTAGAGAGATGAATGTTTTGGGATTAGTATACTCAGGGCAGTTTCATGAAAGAGTTGACACTTTAACTTTTTTTTCTTGAGATGAAGTCTTGCTCTTGTCACCCAGGTTGGAGTGCAATGGCACAATCTTGGCTCACTGCAACCTCCGCCTCCTGGGTTCAAGTGATTCTCCTGCCTCAGCCTCCCGAGTAGCTGGGATTTCAGGCATCTGCCACAACACCCAGCTATTTTTTGTATTTTTAGTAGAGACGGCGTTTCACTATGTTGGCCAGGCTTCTCTCGAACTCCTGACATTGTGATCCGCCTGCCTCGGCCTCCCAAAGTGCTGGGATTACAGGCATAAGCTATCGCGCCCGGCCAACACTTTAACTTTTGAAGGACCAGGGGATTTTCTTTTAAGAAGTGGAGTCATTTTATAAGCAAGGAGGAATGGGAATGATTCATTAGGGAGCGAAGAGTAAGTCTAGGAAATCAGTGTGGGGCAGATCAGGGAAGGCTGTGTTCCCAGTAAAGAGTCTGACTGTCATCTTAGAGGAGGCTGGAAGTCAGAGCTATCTTGATGATAGTCTACAGGATATTGCAAACATTGATTTACCATTTTTAATTTTGTGGAAACCAGTTCCCATGACCCCTTCATGCAATATTTAATTATTCTTCTGCTATCATTTTTAATTCTGTTTTCAAGGATTTTTTTCCCTCTGGTTGATTAAAATATATATTTATGGTATGAACCCTCAGCTCTAAGGCCTTCATTCCTTAGCAGTCACAACCTGAAAAGTCACTAGTGCCTATCACATTGCACTCAGGTTAATTAACTGCGCAACTAGATTGCTTCTCAAACACAAAAATTATCTGGAGAGAGAAATAAAAGGATAGGGAGGGAAGCTATGAAATGCAGAAGCCAGAAGACAAATTTATCTCACTGAAGAAGCCATACTGGTTATCATAACAATAACAAATATTTATAGAGGGCTTTCATCCTGAAGAATCCCAGAGCCTCAGAGCAATGAACACTTGCTGTAAATAGATTAAAGGAACTACTCAGCCATCCAAGAGAGGAAGCCCTCTCTCCTAGGCCCAGTGCACTAAGTCATCCCTGGGACAGCATTGGATTTTAGCCAAGGGATTTTAAAGGAAGCTGGATGGAACTTCCAAGTCATAAAACGTGGACAGTATACATAAAGAACAACCCAGAATCTTTTCACAGGAGAGAGCCTGGGAGCAACAGGCATGCCCATAGTCATCTTAAGTCACATGTATTAAGATCACCGCAGCGCTGAGGCCAGTGAAACCTCACTGATTTGAGATAAAAGGAGCCATAAATACCATCAGATGTTGTTTTATATCTTGAAACCACAGATTTATCACCAACACATACTTCTAAGTAAATTAACTCTGTAAGTATTTAGTGCATATATTAGAGGAGAAAAAGGGCTTACAATCTCATCAGAAATTCAAGGCACACGATTAATAATGTAACATATATTGTTCTGGTTCCATTCCTAGATCTAACATTAAGTAACTATATGAACTTAGACAAGTCATTTGGCATCTCTAGATCTCAATTCCATCAAACTAGTTTGTGTGTGTGTGTGTGTGTGTGTGTGTGTGTGTGTGTGTGTGTGTGTGAGAGAGAGAGAGAGAGAGAGAGAGAGAGAGACAGAGACAGAGACAGAGAGAGCACGTGCACTCGAGAGAATAGGAAGTAAGATAACATACCATCCATATTACTCTAATAACTCTTTTGCCTGCCTGTAGGGAGGGGTCACAGGTCATTTGGCTCCAGGCTGAAAGGAATACAATGTATTAGACTGCTTGGATCTTTCCTCTTACAGTAAGTTTAACAAAACATTTTAAAAAGAGGAGTAGGTTACAGGAAGGTAGAACTTGAACAGATGGGTAAAATGTTAATACATGATCATGGGCATATTGATATGTAAACTGGATCATAGGCATGTTGATGTGTACTCATAGGGATAAACTGGGCTGTAAAGGTCGCCTAGTCCACTTCTTTTCAAGTGATTCCATGGAACATCAAGGTTCCTTGGGAACATCTCAGGATCCACTCAAGGGGCCATGACGGCTGGGCTCCCAATCCGAAAATGTCCTCTATATTAGCCTCACTATTTTTAAAAAAACATTCAGCCTATGTTGGAATAACTGCAGATACTGGGTACTCCTTCCCTCTCAAGGTGGCCTATTTATTGCCCCTTTGGAGAACTCAGACTATTAGATAGCTTTTCCTTATACTGAATTAAAATTTATTTCCTAGAACTTCAACCTATTGATCCTAGCTCTAGTCCTGTGGCAATGTAGAACATGGTAAATCCCTTTTCCCCACGACAGCCCTTCAAATATTTAAATACAGCTAACCTGTCCGGGAGTCTCTTCTCCAGTCTCAACGGCCCCACTTCCTTCACCTGTGCCCTCATGTCCTAAGCCACTCTCTTCTGAACACAATTCAGTTGCTTTACACATGTGCTAAACCTCATGCCCCAGAGCCATCCTTAAACCTTGAGGTATGATCTACCCTCCAGTGCAGAAGAATTCAAGACAATGAAGCCTCCTGGTCTAGATACCATGCTATTTTTACTTCTATTTATGCAATGTGAGATTACAGTAGCTCAAAACAAGGATGGAACTTCTAAAACTCAGAGTGGCTGTGGAGAATTGCACTAGCACATGAAAGAGTGGACTGTATGTAGCTGGAGGTGATGCGTGTTCTACTGGAAGAGGACAAGCACAAAGCAAGATTATTATCTGGTAGGAATATTATAGAGGAGGTTTGGTGAGGTAAAAGTGATACTCTTTCTCCATTTCCTTTGAGCCTTGAAATTCCACGATTCTATGAATCAATTGGCATTCTGCAATTGCTCATAAATCTCTATATGTGGACCTCTTCAGAGCTTTCTCAAAAGTTGAGTCAGTAAATTCCTGCAAAGAATCTAGTAGGAATTTAGGAATATAATACCACATTTGCCTTGGTGGTTTCATACAAGATCTTCCTCAAATAGGAAAGCAGGTTATAAAAATAAAAAGTAGCAGGGGCGTATTTTCAGCCCCCAAACACAGGTATAACTTGCCCCCAAATTACACCACTAGTAAGTAGAAGAGCATGGCTTGGAAGTTGGTTGTCCAGACCCCTAAGCACAGTTCTTTTTCTTAACAGCTGCAAGCTTATAACACAACCATGTGCATGTACTTATCCCTTCACTTTCCAGACACTCACAGGCCTGCTACCTATAAAGGGGGATTTCAAAGATTCTTCACTTATATCAGACATTCTGTCTGGGTTTGGATGACATAATAACCTGCATTTTATTCAGATCAATTTGTTCTGAGCCTTTACAGGCTTTGATTTTGCCATTCTGATAGGGAAGTCTCTTAACTAAGTTAGGCATATTTCCCTCTCTCATCACAGTAGCCCCCCACCTTTTTATTCTTTTCTTCAGAGGGCTTCTTGCTCTGTCACCCAGGCTGGAGTGCAATGGTGCGATCTCGACTCATTGCAAACCTCTGCCTCCTGGGTTTAAATGATTCTCATACCTCAGCCTCCCGAGTGGCTGGAATTGCAGGTGTGTGCCCCCACACCCTAATTTTTTTTGTATTCTTAGTAGAGACAGGGTTTCGCCACATTGGCCAGGCTGATCTTGAACTCCTTCCTCAAGTGATCCACCCACCTCAACCTCCCAAAGTGCTGGGATTACAGGTGTGAGCCACCGTAACTGGCCCACAGTAGCCTCTTAACAAGCTTAATAAAGACTGCAGAATTCAGAGTAAATTAAAGAACACTTTGCCTATAACCTTGAAAAGAACCTTTTATCTCCTTCCACAATCTATTCAGGAAAGTTTTATTGAGCACCTGCTATGGGGTAATAGATCTGAAAATCACTGAGAACTCCCCATTGTCTAACGAAAGGGAAAAAATCAACTTAAGTTCCTTATTGTGATATGCATTACATAGGACATGTATAATGTGACTGTTGGCTTAATTATTTTTTAATTTTAAATTTTTATTTGTATAAATTTAAGGGGTATAAGTGCAGTTTTGTTACATGGATATATTGCAGAGTGGTGAAGTCTGGGAGTTCAGTGTATTCATCACATGAATAATGTGCATTGTATCCATTAAATAGTTTTTCATCACCCACTCCCCTCCCACCTTTCTGAGTCTCCAATGTCTATCATTCCACACTCTAGGTTCATGTGTACACATTTTTCAGCTCTCGCTTATAGATGAGAACATGTACTTGATTTTCTGAGTTGTTTCACTCGGGATAATGGCCTCCGGTTCCATTCATGTTGCTGCAAAAGACATTATTGCATTCTTTTTTATGGTTGAGTAGTATTCCATTGTATACCACTTTTTTATGGTTGAATAGCATTCCATTATATACCACATTTTCTTCATCTAATCATCTGCTAATGGACACTTAGGTTGATTCCATATCTTGGCTGTGGTGAATAGTGCTGGAATATCCCAGCCTAATTTTGAGCCTTATTTCTAGCCACCCAGACTCCTCCTACCCCAGAACACACACATATTCCATGATGTCACCACACCTAATGACTTAACATTCCCTAAACATAAAACATAGTATGTATTTAGTGTGTATGTGCACATGCTGTTCCCTGTGTGGGAGACCCCTGTCTACCTGGGGGTTCATACTCAACTTCCAAATTCAACTCTAATTTCTTTCTGTAACCTTTCCTACCTCTTCACTTCCCAAATTAATCTCTCAACTGCACTCCCAAGGCAATACTATTACAGCATTAACAAATGTAAATTTACTTGCTTATGGTCATATGTATTTTTACTAGACCCAAAATAAGAGGCTTTGTCTCAGCTATCCTCAAATTCCCAACAACTAGTGCTGTGTCTGAAATAGAGTAATGTTTATAAAATATTGAAAGATAGATGGAAGGAAGAAAGCAATGAAATAAGCAAGAAAGCCATTTCTCCATTTCCTAGACCTTGAGTCCCTGCAGGGTAGGCACTACATCTTACTCATTTTTTTGTACCCACAGTGGCTTAAACACAGAAGACCCATGATAAACCTCTGTGGTATTGAAAGCAGGTAATGTTATGCCCAGACCGTCTATTCCCCGAAGAAGACCACCAGAGTCCAGAGTCAAAGCTAAGCAGCAAGGATCTTTATTACAGGTTCGAACCTGGAACTCTCCCTCGCTCGTGAAACGAGACGGGCAGGAGAGCTCCAGGTTCGAACCTGTAATAAAGATCCTTGCTGCTTAGCTTTGACTCTGGACTCTGGTGGTCTTCTTCGGGGAATAAACGGTCTGGGCATAACAAATGGGGGCTCGTCTGGGATTTCCCCCAAGCCCACCAGACCCCCAAGTCAATGGATCTTAATCTGTAGGTAAGCCGGCTTTGTCACTGTCTCTGTCTTTGTCTCTGTCTGTCTCCCTGAAATTTCGCGAAATCCGTAATCTGTAATCTGTATTGGTCTGTTTTATAAGTGGCATGGTCTTGGCGGACGCGCTAAAAGACAGCCACTCGGGACCGGTGGGAGACGTCCCCCAGTGCCCATCTGGGGGCCTCCATCCTTGGTTGCCCCGTCTGACTCAGGTCGGAAGTCCGACACGCGCTCGCGAAGGCTCATCGTTTCTCACTGTCTGTCCGTTATTGTTAAGTGTTAAGTGTAAGTCCAAAACGAAACATAAAACCTTTTCTTCCCCTTCCAGGACCGGACCTGTCGGATACTCCCCTCTGCTTCACACTCATTTTCGTCCCTCCTTCTCTTTGTAGGAGCAGTCCAAAGATGGGCAACAACCAGAGCACGCCGCTCTCACTCCTTGTTACCAATTTTAAGGATGTGAAGGCTCGGGGGCGTAACTTAAGCGTAGAACTAAAGAAGGGAAAGCTAGTTACTTTCTGCCGTTCGGAGTGGCCCTCTTTCGGCATAGGGTGGCCCTCCGAAGGAACTTTCTGTCTCTCTATTATTACTAAGGTAAAAACTAAGATTTTCCTGCCAGGGCAGTCAGGACATCCTGATCAAATTCCTTATATTCTAGTGTGGCAAAATCTTGTGGAAGACCCACCGCCCTGGATAACTCCATTCATCCTTGAGCCTTGCAAGGTCCTAGTAATGCGACCTACAAGACAAAGGACTCCCTCTGCTCCCTCGGCCCCTGTGCTGCCAGACAGCCAGGACCCCCTAACGTTAGAACCCACACTTCCCCCACCATATCCGCACCTTATCCCGCAGGACCCAGTCCCCCAGGGTGGTGCTTCCGTAGAGGGAAACCGAGAAGCGGAAGCAGCCGAGAGCGAAAGTAACCCGGGGGGGCCGGCCGGCCCAACGCGAGGCCGCGTACTGCGGGACCAAGCTTCCCGACTCCCTGACTCCACCGTAGCCCTGCCTCTCAGAGAAATAGGATCGCTCGATGATACTGGGCTCTCCCGTCTCATGTATTGGCCTTTTTCCACTAGTGATTTATACAATTGGAAGTCCCAAAATGCTCGGTTCTCCGATAATCCCAAAGATCTAACCTCGTTGTTAGACAGTGTCATGTTTACTCACCAGCCAACCTGGGATGACTGTCAACAGCTCCTCCGAATCCTGTTCACAACGGAGGAGCGGGAAAGAATCCAAGTTGAGGCCAGAAAGCTGGTTCCAGGAGATGACGGCCAGCCAACTGCAAATCCTGACCTCATTAACGCGGCTTTTCCTTTGACCCGGCCCAGATGGGACTACAACACGGCAGAAGGTAGGGGACGACTGCTCATCTATCGCCAAACTCTAATGGCGGGTCTCCGGGCTGCAGCTCGCAAGCCCACCAATTTGGCTAAAGTATATTCTGTGTTACAAGGTAAGACAGAAAGCCCCGCTGTGTATTTAGAGAGATTAATGGAAGCTTTCAGACAGTATACCCCTATGGACCCGGAAGCACGGGAAAATCAGGCTGCGGTAGTAATGTCCTTTGTAAACCAGGCAGCATCAGATATTAGAAGAAAACTCCAGAAATTAGAAGGTTTAGAGGGAAAGCAGATTCAGGACCTCCTTCAGATGGCCCAGCGAGTTTATAATAATAGGGATACTCCAGAAGAAAAACAGTTCAAGGCAACCAAAGAAATGACCAAAGTTTTAGTAGCAGCTTTCCCCCAGGCAGGGAATGGCCAAAGCAGAAAGCAGACAAAGCAAGGCTCTAGGCAAGGATTAGAAAAGGATCAGTGTGCTTATTGCAAGGAACGTGGTCACTGGATTAAAGACTGCCCAAAGAAACGGAGACCAGCTAACCCTACCTCCGTACTCGTTACCCAGGACTCTGACTAGGGAAGACGGGGTTCGGACCCCCTCCCCGAACTCAGGGTAACTTTGCAAGTGGAGGGGTCCCCAGTTCACTTCTTGGTCGATACTGGGGCGGAACGCTCAGTCCTAACCAAACCAATTGGAAAAATGTCTAAGAAAACATCCTGGGTGCATGGGGCCACAGGCATCAAAAAATACCCCTGGACAACCCAGAGGACTGTAGACTTAGGAACGGGAAAAGTCTCCCATTCCTTCCTAGTCATCCCAGAGAGCCCCTGCCCTCTACTAGGGAGGGACTTGCTGACAAAAATGGGGGCCCAAATCCACTTTGAGCCAGAAGGGCCCAAGATAACTGATTCCCAAAACAGGCCAATATCTATCCTGACTGTCACCTTAGAAGATGAGTACAGATTCCATCAAGAGCAAAAGCCCCCCGATCAGGAAATTGACTCTTGGCTCCAGCGTTTCCCTGAAGCGTGGGCAGAAACTGGGGGCTTAGGGCTAGCTAAACATCGACCTGCCATATTTGTGGAAGTTAAGCCAGGGACGGACCCGGTTCGGGTTCAGCAATATCCTATGCCCCTGGAGGCAAGAGAAGGAATTACGCCCCATATCCGCCGACTCCTAGACCAGGGAGTCCTACGGGCTTGCCACTCATCCTGGAATACTCCACTGTTACCTGTTCGTAAACCCAACAGTACGGACTACAGGCCAGTACAGGATTTAAGAGAAGTTAATAAAAGGGTCATGGACATACATCCCACTGTGCCCAATCCATACACCCTTCTGAGTGCTTTACATCCCGAAAAACAGTGGTATACCGTTCTTGATCTAAAAGATGCTTTCTTCAGCCTTCCTCTGGCTCCCAAAAGTCAAGGACTCTTTGCATTTCAATGGATGGATCCTGAGAGGGGCATCAACGGTCAGCTAACATGGACCAGGCTGCCACAAGGGTTCAAGAACTCGCCAACCCTGTTCGATGAAGCCCTTCATGAAGATCTGGGTGAGTACTGGTGGCAACACCCTGAAATAACTCTTTTGCAATATGTTGATGATCTCTTAATAGCAGCCAGATCCCCGGAAACTTGTGTTCAAGGGACTGAGGACCTCTTGAAGACTCTGGGGGAGCTAGGCTACCGAGCCTCAGCAACAAAGGCTCAGATCTGCAAGTCGGAGGTAACTTATCTGGGGTACCTATTAAAAGGGGGGCAACGCTGGCTAACCAAAGCCCGAAAGGAAACAGTCCTACGCATCCCTAGACCCCAGTCGACACGGCAAGTGAGAGAATTCCTGGGGTCGGCAGGGTTCTGTAGGTTATGGATACCCGGATTTGCTGAGTTAGCCAAGCCCCTATACCAGGCAACAAAGGAACGGCAGCCCTTCAATTGGACGGAAGAGGCTGAGCTGGCCTTTCAACAAATCAAAACTGCCTTGTTATCAGCCCCCCCGCTGGGGCTCCCTGATGTCTCCAAGCCCTTCCACTTATACATAGATGAAAGTAAGGGTGTTGCAAAAGCCGTATTAACACAGTACCTAGGCCCCTGGCAGAGGCCAGTTGCCTATTTGTCAAAAAAATTAGATTCAGTGGCTGCTGGCTGGCCACCCTGCCTGCGGATAATCGCGGCGACCGCCCTAATGGTCCGAGACGCTGATAAACTTATCATGGGGCAAGAGTTGCGCGTTATAACCCCGCATGCCATTGAAGGCGTCCTCCGGCAGCCGCCGGACCGATGGATGAGTAACGCCCGGCTCACCCACTATCAAGGACTGCTGTTAAACCCCCTCAGAATAACTTTTCTGCCCCCAACCTCTTTAAACCCTGCTTCACTGCTGCCAAATCCAGACTTGGACGCCCCGTTCCATGAGTGCACTGAGATACTGGCTCAGGTGCATGGGGTGCGGGAGGACCTGCAAGATCGTCCGCTTCCTGACACAGAACTCACCTGGTTCACTGATGGCAGCAGCTACGTCCACCAAGGCCAGTGGTATGCAGGAGCGGCTGTAACGTCAGAGACTGAGGTAATCTGGGCGGAACCCTTGCCTCCAGGGACATCGGCCCAAAGAGCCGAACTGATAGCCCTCACACAGGCCCTCACCCTAGGGGCAGAGAAAAAACTAACAGTATACACGGATAGCCGCTATGCTTTTGCTACTGCGCACATACATGGGGCCATCTACAGAGAAAGGGGACTATTAACAGCCGAAGGCAAAGAAATAAAAAACAAGCAAGAGATCCTAGCTCTATTAACTGCTTTGTGGAAACCAAAGAAATTGGCTATCGTACATTGCCCTGGGCATCAGAAACCAACTACGCCAATTGCTCGAGGCAACTTCTTAGCCGACCAAACTGCAAGGAGCATAGCAAAAGCTCCCAGTCAGCTCCTCGCGCTCCAGCTCCCCGATCCTGGCCCGCGAAATTTGCCATGTTTTCCCGACTATACCGAACAGGATCGCGAATGGATGAACACACTTCCCCTAAAACAGGTTAAAAATGGGTGGTGGACTGATATAAATGACCAAACCATCCTACCAGAAAAATTAGGACGGCAGGTGTTGGAACACATCCACCGGACAACCCACCTGGGTGCCCGGCGAATGATGGACTTAATCAGGCACGCCAAGTTTAGAATCAGGCGCATAGCTGAACTGGCCAGCGATGTCACAACAAATTGCAAAGCCTGCCAACTAAACAACGCTTGCCCCCAAACCCAGACCACCGCAGGAATTAGGTGTAGAGGAACTAGGCCTGGTATCTATTGGGAAATAGACTTTACTGAGATAAAGCCTGGAAAATATGGGTATCAGTACTTACTTGTCTTTGTAGATACTTTTTCAGGATGGACAGAAGCGTTCCCAACTAAGAGAGAAACTGCTCAGGTTGTAGCAAAGAAAATTTTGGAAGAAATCCTCCCCAGGTATGGCTTTCCCATCCAAATAGGGTCAGACAATGGACCAGCCTTCGTTGCTAAGGTAAGTCAGGATTTGGCTTCCATTCTTGGGGCAAATTGGAAATTACATTGTGCTTATAGGCCCCAAAGCTCAGGACAGGTAGAAAGGATGAATCGGACTCTGAAGGAGACTTTAACTAAATTGACCATGGAGACTGGCGCTAATTGGGTAGTACTTCTCCCCTACGCTCTGTTCCGGGCCCGAAATACCCCTTACAGACTGGGCCTCACACCATATGAAATCATGTATGGCAGACCCCCACCCCTGGTCCCCAGTCTAAAAGATGACTTACTCAAACCTGAAACTGAAAATGTCTCTGAGCTCTTGTTCTCCTTAAAAGCCTTACAGAAAATTCACCAGGAAATTTGGCCCAGACTACGAGAACTGTACGAGGCAGGACCTCCGCCGACACCTCATCCATTCCAGCCGGGAGACTGGGTCCTAGTCAAGCGCCACCGGCAAGAAACTCTTCAACCCAGGTGGAAAGGACCACTGCAAGTACTCCTGACTACTCCCACCGCTCTCAAAGTAGAAGGCATCGCTTCGTGGATCCACTACACACACGTCAAACCAGTGGACCCAACATCCGACCTTCTCGAGCCGTCTGGAGCACCGGTTACATGGACTGTAGACAAAGCTAAGAACAATCCCTTAAAGCTAACCCTGCGCCGTCACCCACATAGCCGTAACCATGTCTAGCTTGCCTATGCTTTTATGCCTTATACATCTGACTCTCCTAACTGCTGCGCCGTCTAATCCCTATGTCTGGAGGTTCTGGCTCTATGAGAACAAAACTCACCCCGGGGAAACCCCCCAAGCGGGTAAACTGCTAGCTAGTGCAGACTGCCCCCCTCCGGGTGCAATACTCCAATTTACCTCAATTTCACTAATTTCCAAATTGCCCAACCGGGGATACCCATGATTTGTTTTGAATATGATCAGACTGAATATAATTGTAAGAATTATTGGTGGCACCAGAATGCAGGTTGCCCATACCACTATTGTAAAATGCACTCAGCCAGGGTATGGGACGAATACCCGAGAAAGTCTAACCTCCTCAGGACTCGCTACCCGACAGGGACTCCCAACATATTCACTTGGATAATAACAGATCCAGGGCACTCCCGGTGGACATCGCCCCAACATGGGGCAGTCTACTACGATGCCAGTAGTAGCTGGCCTAGTAGCCACCTGTACTTGTGGCGGAGTCTAGTCCAGATTCGACCCTTAATCCATACACAAATCCACAGACAGGAAACCAAGCTATCACAAGACTTGCAGCCCTTCTCCTGGCTAACCCTATTACAAGAAGGGCTAGCATTCGCCAACCTCACCAGTTTAGGCGACCTGTCCTCTTGCTTTATGTGTGCAACCTTAGGAAGACCACCATTAACCGCTGTTCCCCTTTCCTCCCCACCCACAAACTATATGCCAGATTCTAATTCATCAACAGTTGCAATACCTGATGTAGCCCTGTACCGTGACCCATACCAAGAGAAATACCCCTACTGTTATTCAGCATTTAGTAGCAGCCTCTGCAACCAGACGGCTACATACCCTAATAGCCCCATACGTGCTCCCCTTGGTGTGTTCTTCTGGTGTAATATGACTCTGTTAAAAACTCTGTCCAAAAGCATCTCTGACGGACAGTTGTGCATCCCTGTTACACTAGTTCCCCGACTGACCCTGCTGACCCCGGCAGAGTTCATAGGCTGGGCAGGGACTGCCCCAACTGAAACTGCGCGACATAGACGAGCAGTTTTTCTACCACTAATTGCCGGAATATCCTTAACCACCTCTGTCGTCGCAGCGGGGTTAGCAGGAGGGGCCCTACAACACTCCATGATAGAAAACGACAAGCTGTTACAACAGTTCTCTGTTGCTATGGAAGACTCCGCCTATTCCCTAGCCTCCCTTCAGCGGCAGCTCACCTCGCTAGCACAGAGACTTAACCGCAGAGCCTTAGACTTACTCACGGCTGAGAAAGGAGGTACCTGTATGTTCCTCAAAGAAGAATGCTGTTTCTATATAAATGAGTCAGGGTTAGTTGAGGAAAGAGTCCAACGCCTACACGAACTAAGCTTAGAAATGAAAAAGCAACAATTCACTACAGCCGCTAACAATTGTTGGAGCTCTTCAATGTTTTCCCTTCTGGCACCCCTTTTAGGCCCCCTAATGTCTTTACTACTTCTATTCACTATAGGCCCCTGTGTGGTAAATAAAATTTTACAATTTGTCAGAGAAAGGTTTGATACCATCCAACTAATGGTCCTCTGTAGCCATCACCAGCCTCTCCTGCACCCAGAAAGTGAGGCTATATTATAAGACTCTGGAAATCCAAGATTGGACATCCAGTTACTTATGAGAAGGGGGAAATGAAAGGACACAAAGATAGATGTGTACCCGCCCCCCACCCGCTACACCCTTGTTCTGCTCTCTAATCTTTGCACATACCAGAGATTTCGTAAGTTCTGTGAGTACCTGGTTTTCTGCACGTACCAGAGATTTTGTTTTGCACATACCAGAGATTTTGTAAGTTCTGAGGCAAGGTCACAAGACGTGTTTAAGTAAGATAAACTCTTGCTGCCCATAAACCTGCTCTCCCGCCTCAAAGTTTGAACCAAAATATCAGAAATGGCGGGAACCAATCATAGTTAGCCAAATCGCCTTGTTCAAACACTAGCCAATCATATATCTGATTTGTATAATAACTCTATGCCCACTTTTCTTAGACTATATAACACTGCTCGGAGCTCAGTGGGGGAGCTCTCCTGCCCGTCTTGTTTCACGAGCGAGGGAGAGTTCCAGGTTCGAACCTGTAATAAAGATCCTTGCTGCTTAGCTTTGACTCTGGACTCTGGTGGTCTTCTTCGGGGAATAAACGGTCTGGGCATAACAGTAAAAAAATTTCTTAAACACAAAACCAGTAAGTATATAGCTGCCTCCCAAGTGCCTACAATCTCAAAGTTGAAAACAATAGTTCTCAGGCCTCTGAGTCCAAGCCAAGCCATCGAATCCCCTGTGACTTGCAGTGTATAGGCCCAGATGGCCTGAAGTAACTGAAGAATCACAAAAGAAGTGCAAATGCCCTGCCCCGCCTTAACTGATGACATTCCACCACAAAAGAAGTGAAAATGGCCGGTCCTTGCCTTAAGCGATGACATTATCTTGTGAAATTCCTTTTCCTGGCTTATCCTGGCTCAAAAAGCTCCCCGACTGAGCACCTTGTGACCCCCACTCCTGCCCACCAGAGAACAACCCCCCTTTGACTGTAATTTTCCTTTACCTACCCAAATCCTATAAAATGGCCCCAACCTTATGTCCCTTAGCTGACTCTCTTTTCGGACTCAGCCCGCCTGCACCCAGGTGAAATAAACAGCCATGTTGCTCACACAAAGTCTGTTTGGTGGTCTCTTCATATGGACACGCATGACAATAGTTTTCAGTAACAAGACAGACACTGCTAAATGCCCTAAAAGTCCAGAGAAGGGAGAAGTGAATGTGGGCTGGAAAGCACTTCTCAAACTCTGTGTGCAAAGAAATCATCTGGGGAATTTGTTAAAATGCAGAAGCTGATTCAGTAAGTCTGGGTAAGGCCTGAAAATCTGCATTTCTAATAGTCGGGTGTGAGGATCATATTTTGAGTAGTGATGAAGGTGTAGAAAGCCTTCTTGGAGGGGGCATTTCTTAAGCTAGGTGCATTTCCAAGTTGCTTTAGTTAGATGGAAAGGGCAACCTAAGCAAAAAGAAGAGCGTAAGTAAAGTAACAGAAGCAGGAAAAAGAGTATCTCCAGGAGAGTAAGAAAACCACAGAAATGGAGCAGAGGGGTCTAATAAAGGCATAATTAGTGATAATTCTAGAGAGGTTAGGTGGGGTCAGCTTATTAGCTGCATCAAAAACTCTGAGGAGTTTGGACTTTATATTGTACATTCTTAAGCAAGAACTTGATGTATCATTCTCATACCTTATATTGGTATAGAGATGTTCAGTTCATGAGACATATTTTTCCTATATATTTGCCATCTGATCCTCCCAACAACCCTCTGAGTTGGGCCAGGTGTTTTGTTTTCATCTCCATTTTACAGGATGAGGAAACTGAGGCACCACAGAAGTTACTTTTCCCAAGGTTATCCAAACTTGGATTAGAGGCGGTACCAAAACCAATTTTTATCACTACCACTGCAAAGTGATTTTGCATAACATCATGTTGAGATTGCCCCTTTAAACCAGAGGGTCCTGAAAAGGGGCACTTATGAAATTATCTTCACATTATTGCAATCTTCTCTTTAACTGCAGCTCATCATCTGGCTAAGGAAAATCTGCTTTCAGAATTACAATTCTCTGACCCAAAAGGCTATTAATTTCTTTCTATTTAGTCATTGAGGGGTTTCTCCCTGCCCCCTTCCATTCTCACTGTGTGTTAAAGAAGAATGAAATTACTGGAGTAAAAATGTGGGGTGGCACCTGTTAATATATTTTGTTTAGGAAAATTAAATAGAACCAGTTCCAATCTCTAAATGATAGCATCAAAGTCTCCTCCCTGAGGCCTTGCTATTGTAGTTTCACTTGCCATGCACCTTTTATTTATATCTCCCAGCCTGGAGAGCTGATCACTCTGATATTGCCTATTGTGATCCTATAGGAGTCTATTGTTCCCCAAATTCCCTTCTTTACAGATTCTTTTTTTGGAGATCTGCAGGGCTATGGGACTAATAGTGTATGACATCAGTGTCATTCTTTCTTTTCAGTTGCAAACAATGTGTTTGGCCACATTGGAATTAAGTGGGTTAAAATTCCATCAAAGCAGCTCAGGAATTAGAAAACACTTTTTTCTAGAAAGGAGAAGAAGGACAGACTTAATTCGAAGCTCTACAGAACTCGGATCATGAAACAAGAGTTAGAAATCTAACAGATTCTCAACCAGTGTTTCAAACCTGATTAATTTCTATCAAATCTGATGAGAGTTCAGAGAGTATCAAATTGAGTTTGTGTTTATTTCATTACTAATTATGTAGGCAAAAAATATACTGACTGTGTGGCCTTGGGCTAGTGCCTTAACTTCTCTGAGCCTCAAATATCATTATCTAATAATGGGATGATGAATTGTGCCTATTTCATAGGATTACTGTGAGGATTAAATGATATAATGTACTCAAGGTGCTTTGTGCACTGTCTGGCCCCAGAGTAGGTGCTCAGTAAATGGTGGCTGGTGTTCTCTCACTCACTCTTACACTTACTCTCAAAAGAGCACGAAGGTAAGCTTGGAAATACCTGCAGAACATACCCTTGTGTCTTTAAAGACAGGAACCTGGAGAAGCTGTTATCTATCTGACAAATTGTAATTATATAGAGCCAAAGCAGATCTTTTGGGTCAGTGATCTTTCTGGACTGAGACTCACGATGAGAGGAAATGCATTTTACGTAGTTTTACAAAACAATTATTTCCAGAAAACAACTGGAAATTTTCATTCTATTCTATTTCAATCTTGTCCATTCCATTCTATTGCATTAGGAAACAAATGCTGCTCAGGATCCATACAGTTGATTTTTTCAAAATGGGTTTCAACTTTCAGATTGAAAAAAATACTAATTTACATGTTTCCAAACTCCATTTTCATCAACCAAGAAAGGAAACAGTTACCAGTACTACTATCTCGACGTATTGGTCCTACTCATCCTTCAGATATTAGCTGGAATGCTTCTCCCTGATGTCATCAGTCTAGATCCTATTCCCTTCTTATATGTTGCCATGTGACTATGTTCTTTTTCTTCAGAGCACGTAAAGAATGTGTTGTGCTATGATGTTACAATGGCTATAATGTCACCAGGCAATAGGAATTTTTCAGCTCCACTATAATCTTATAGGACTACCATTGTACATGTGGTTCACTGTTGATCACAATGTCATTATGTAGTGCATGACTGTATATGTTGAATGAATGAAAGAATAAACTCATAAATGAATGAATAAAGGTGTTCATAAATCCAAATGTAAACCTGGACAGTTCAACCTGCCATGAAATAATTTGTTGGCTTTGCTTTCCAAAGTGAAAGATATGAGGAGGTTCTGTTAAAAACTGTCTCCTCAGGCTGGGCGCAGTGGCTCACGCCTGTAATCCCAGCACTTTGGGAGGCTGAGGCGGGTGGATCACCTGAGGTTGGGAGTTCGAGACCAGCCTGACCAACATGGAGAAACCCCGTCTCTACTAAAAATACAAAATTAGCTGGGCGTGGTGGCACATGCCTATAATCCCAGCTACTAGGGAGGCTGAGGCAGGAGAACTGCTTGAACCTGGGAGGCAGAGGTTGCGGTGAGCCGAGATCGTGCCATTGCACTCCAGCCTGGGCAACAAGAGTGAAACTCCACCTCAAAAAAAACAAAAACAAACAAACAAACAAAAAAACTGTCTCCTCCAGTAGACTCTAAGCTCCATGACTGCTAGGATCATGTCTGGTTTTGCTCCCCATTGCACCCCAGAATTATCACAGTACCTAGCAAATAGCAAATCCTTAAAAAGTTTTTGCATTAATAATAAACAAAAACAAAATAATAAACATACAGGTGGGACCTTTGGAGTATTTCCAAATTTCATGAAAGGTTTCCAGGTGAACCTAAGGATTGCAAATGATCTCACACATTGTCTTTAGCAGTACGGATATCACAGATTGTCAGAGGTGGAAGGGACCTTACACATCAATCAGAGGTTAGCAAACTATTTCTGTAAAGGACCAAACAGTAAATGTTTTTGTCTTTGCAGGCAATATGGTCTTTGTCACAAATTCTCAACTCTGCTATGGTAGGGGGAATGCAACCACAGATATTACTTAAATGAATAGAGTGGCTGTGTTCCAATAAAACTTTATTTATAAAAACAGGTGGCCGACTGGATTTGGCTGCAGTTTGCTGACTCTAACTCTAATCCAATCTTAACTCCCACAACAAAGAGGGACCATTTCCCCAGAAGGGGGAAATGACATTGTTGAAGATCACACAGCTAAGAGATGAAAGTGGGAACTTCCAACTCCCATTTTATTTCTCATGACACTACAAAGCAGTCATGTTGCAGGGTCTTCCTGCTTCAGTGTTGGTGTTAGCATTATCCTGCCTTGTTTATTGAAGCTAAGAGACATTATCTTAAATTTGGTTTGTGTTGATGGTTTTTCATTTTTACTTTTTATTCTGTCATCCATGTAGTCTAAAAACCTTGGGGGTGATCATCTTCACAGAGAGAATATACAACTCCCTTTATTTTCTTCAAGTACCTGGAGCTCTGCCTCCTCACAAATTCAGAGATGGTATGTACTAGGTTCTCTTAGGCAAAATGTTCTGACTTCTATGGTATTAAGGACTGGATGGGGAAATAGGAGGTGAGATCCCTGTTGTATCATGTCCTACCATACACCTTATTCAACTCTTTCATCAATCATTCAGTCATAGGGATTTGCTGAGTTCCTACTGTATATGCAGCACTATGCTGGAGTTAGGAGAAAAGGAATGGTAATGATGAGATAACAGCTAATTTTTTTGAGGTCTGACTATACATCAAGGACATCATATATAGCTTCTCTAAAACCTCAACAGAGTGTTTTAAGGAAGGATTAGATAGACCAAATTGCTATGATTGCAACCTGATTTGGTCCACATCCAAACTCTGGGCTGCTGCTCTCTCTACTACTGCTGCTGTTCTTAAGGTCAGAGATTCCTGAACACCCTGCTAAGGATTAGAGGTAGAGAAATTAAAGCTCCTAGCCCAGCGTCCAGCACATAGTATGTGTTGTTATTACTTACCACTCTCCGTTACATAATCACCTGCAGACACATATTGTGTCTTCAACCTCAATAAACACTCTTTGAATAAACGATGGCCTTCCACACCACTGTGCCTTTGCATGGGCCATCTATGGTTCCTGGAATGTTGCCCACCAATGTCCTGTGCTCTACCAAGACTTAGCTCAAATGTCACTTTTTCTGTGACATTTTCCTGATACCTCTGGAGAAATGGAACCAGTTTCTCCTCTATGCTTTCCTCAGAGCTTTGTTCAAACCTCTATTCTTGGATCTAGTAAAGCATCTGTTCTCTACTTTATCACATTCACTATGAACTCTATTGAGACGGGGCTGTCTTATTGATTTCCTTTTTAAAATAACATCTATTGTGTGTTTTTAATATAGAAAAGCAGCAAAAAGAAAAAAATGAATGATAATTCATCTTCCAGAAACCCCCTTTGGCCTTTAAAAAAGCAATATATGAACATGGTAGGAAAATTCAAACTGTACAAAAAAGTACAAAATGAAAATTAAAACTCTCCCACTAGTTGACTCTCAGCCCAGAATAAACCTTTGATAACCAGTTTCTTGCATATTCCACCAGCAAACATTTGCATATATATATTAGAACTTATGTATGTATTGTAGCATATTAAAACATTTAAAATTACTAAACACAACGTTATATACTTTATTTTTTGCTTGAGTGAGACCAGGAGTTTGAGATCAGCCTGGGTAACATGGAAATACTCTGTCTCTATAAAAAAAAATTATTTTAAATGTTAGCCAGTGTGGTTGTGCATGCCTGTAGTTCCAGCTACTTGGAAGGCTGAGGTGGGAGGATTGCTTGGGCACAGGAGGTCGAGGCGGCGGTGACCCATGATAGTGCCACTGCACTCCAGCTTGGGTGACAGAGCAAGACCCTTTCTCAGTAAACAAACAAATGAATACATAAATAAAATGTGTGAGTGCTCTGGAGAGGTATGGGTTGGATCAATGTAGCATGACAGAGGTACAATATGAAGGAAAAAAAAAAAAAAGACCTGAATAGGAGCTGGGAAAGAAGACTGTGTGATTAAGTGTAAAAGATGGAAAAAAGAGAAAGAATAAAAGCAGGAAGAAAAAAGTTGAGCTGCCGCTGAGATCATGGGAAACAAGAAAAATGAAATCTCCATTTTGCTTCCCCTGCACAGACTTAAACCCCCACTCTTAAACAAGCATTATGAAAGCTAAGGAGTTGGTTAAAGCGCTTTTCAAGTGCTTTGCGAAATCAGGGAAACTTAACAGTCAGTTTTCTCATTGGGGAAGGCCGGGCCTCTCAACATCAAAGAATGGTCCCTCTTTTCAATGGGGCAGCTTCCCACAGCAGTACCTAGCTCCCTTAATCTCAGTAACTACAATAAATGCACAAGCCCCCTTTTGTGTGACACTCCTATCTAATCAAAACTAATCACCAAACAGATCTTTGCCTAACATATGTGAGTAACAGAGCTGAAATCTTTACCCTAGCAGAGGCCCCCATAAGCTCCTGTGAATGAAGTAAAGAGTGGTTGGGCTGTTTGCCTTCCTCAGTGTTCTGTGAAAACTCTATATTCACAAGAATAAAATCAAAGGCACTTGGAAAACAAGAATGCAGTCCAACTCTCCGTATCTAGATTGATTGGGACCAGGCAGATCCAGATACTGACAAATTGAAAATAGCAGAGATGCCTCGAAACCAGTTTTCTGGGAAGGGTGTTGAGGAAGTCTAATAGTGTCAGAGGGAGGGGGTTGCTGTTGTGTAAACTGACATGGAGGACCTCAGTTTCAAGATGATAAAAGCTCAGTCTCTAAGGAGGAGCTAAAGAGTCCCCTTTGTGTAGGCGACTTTGTCTAGCAAAACAGTCCAGGCAAACGAGGGCTACAGTAATTGGAAGCTATGAATGACTACCATTTATTGAGTGCTATGGCAAGCAACAGGTGCTTTGCTCATATTAATTCATTTAGTCTTCAAATCAACCCTATTTAGTATGTAGTATTATTATTCCACTTTAATAATTAGAAAATTCTTGTTCAGAGAGGTTAAGGAACTTGCTTGAAATCACAACTAAGTGGATAAGTGGATTCATACCTTAGACAGGTCTATTCAACCCCAAAGCTTGTGTTTTTTTCTACTACATGATAACTCTTTTCCATATATCTATCTAATGCATTTGATACAAAACTTTCTCCTATATTCTTTTCTTCATATGGCTTTTCCTTATGTTGGTTCTGGGCCCTAATAAATGGGCCTTCAGCCAGGCACATTGGCTCACACCTGTAATCTCAGCTCTTAGGGAGGTATAGGCAGGAGGATCGCTTGAGCCCCGGAGTTCAAGACCAGCTTGGGCAACACAGCAAGACCCTATTATCCACAAAAAGGGAAAAAAGACAAATAAAGGGGCCTTCATAAGGTCCATCTCTCTTCCCTGTAATCTCTCTCTTTTCAGCCATGAGGTCTATTGAAAACTTGAGAGTTGACTGAATTTAAAATTTAAAGCTCACTTTTCTTGAGGAAGTTTTCAAATCCCAGAATTCCCTCTTTGGAAATTTTTTACATAGTGCAGACCCCTGCATTGTGGAGGGCGTGACCTAAAGTTTGAAGAAGGGAATTGACAAGCCAAAGGTCAAAGAGCTATAAAATGCTGAAGTTTGCATCACGACTAAACCCAGGTCTCCTGAATCCCAGTGCAACACTATTTTCCCTCCAGTCTCCCTGTCCCTGTAACTCCACCCCCATCCCTGATTAAGTCTCTCTCCTTCCTTGATTAAGCCTATTATATCTCCCCAGCCCCCAGTCCATCCTACACACTTCATCTTGTTCATTACTATCCAAAGCAGGCCCTCTACATCAGTCAAGCCTGTCACCTTAAGCCCACTTCAATGCTCATTTACTCTAGAGTCTCTTCACACATATGCATAATGTTTGTGGCTTACAGATTTCTATAACTAGCTTAACTTCCTCAGATCCCTTGCTCTTTTAAAATTATTTTTCTTTTATATTCCTTTGTGTCCCCCAAAAGGCCTTAAAGATGCTTAGTAAACATTGGTTAAATTAACAAATATTGTCTCCTTGCAAAAAACACAAATGGTTGCTAAAAGAATATATCCTCCCCCAAAAGAAAATAAAACAGGCTAAAAAGACTCCTTATCAGTTCTCATTAGAATTTGACAAAGTATACACTGGTTAATTAGTGTAGAGGCTTAGATAAGAGCTGGAGGATGCTAATTAACCCAAAGCCCCACAAACCAAAGGCAGAGAAGTGGGAAAATATTTTAAGCAAATTTTGTTTTCAAGAGAGTATGCTTACAGGAAAACTGAGCATGGTATATTTACAACATTTTTGCTGTAGCAAAATGAGCCAAACTAGAAGCAAAGGAACCAGGAAAACATGGCAGTTCATCTTCAAAGCAGCTCATTCACCACTTAATTCTCAAATCACCTCTTTGGTGTAAAAAAGTATTATTATCCTACTTGAACAATGGGAAAACTAAGACAGGCAGGCTAAGTGACATGTTGGGGCCTAAAGCTGTCCAAGGAATATAACCATGGAAGAAATATTTAACATATTTTTTAATGCTCATAAACCACTAACAGAATTGAACCTAAAATACAGGTTTGTCTGACATTTTAGTATTCAAAGGTAATTTAAAAGGGGCTGTCAATCAAATCCTATTTTCAATGCACAGAGAAGGTTCTCAGAAGTGAGTAAACTCTTTGGTAAAGCAAACAACCACCTGATTTGTTCATTTCGTAAATAACCTCCTGCCTTTTTAATCACAAAGTCCCTAGACAAGCAATCTGGCCAAAGAAAAAGAGTTAGAATCTACCAGTATAACTCATAGAAGTACAGCAATTTGGGGTGGTTTTTCAAAATGTTAATAACTACCTCGTCATTATACTGATTAGACTTCACACTTGCTTTCAGGGTGTGGGAGTAAGGGTTGACCATCCATGACACAGAAGGATTGTTGTTACCGGCACTTGGCAGAATTTCATTCAGCTATTTGAAATCAGGAGAGAGCGCTCTGATTCATTTTTAAAAGGCTTGCAGTCTCTTTAATAAAATTTAGAAAAGTATTTTCAAGGTGTTAAGTAAGTAAACGGAAAAGAGAAGTGCAATGAAGTTGTCTTCTCTGAGTTGTCTGTCCCCTGGAAACCATTAACATCCATCTAAGTTAGCTCAAGGACTTAGTATCATTTTAAGTAATCAAGGGGAAGGCTCCAGGCTTTCTAATCTAATTGCCATCTCCAGGGAAGTGCCTTCTTCACTCAGCTAGGTTGAAGGGGAAGAGCATCTCTTGGGATTAAGAAGTGAATGATTTGGACTGTAGATTTTTCAATCATTTTGATGGTGCTTATCTCAGGAATTGAGGTTATTTTTTCCCAAATGTAGTATTTAATGAAAGACACTGGCCTGTGTGGGTCTGTGTAACAATCTACCTACTTCTTGCAAATTGCTGGTCTCAGGAGTTTTACTAATCTGACTTGAAGATGAAAGAAAGAGTATTATCCTAAAATATTTTTTTCTGAGTTACCTGGGTAAGACCCTTTTATAATCAGAATCAGTGAGAGTTTAGAAACATGATGCTGAGATTCTTGGAAAATGCTACCAACCTCTTGTTTTTAACACTCTTTTTGGATTCTGAATAAAGGAGGTATCCTTACCTATTCCAAAACTATCTTTTCTCCTGGAATCTTAATATGTGGGTCAGACCTCTACCTGATTTCTAACATTTGCAGTTCTCACTTCTGGAACCATTTGCCTCCCACCTGCAGCCTCAACCATACTCCAAACCCTAGAATAAATCTTAATAATAGTTAAGGGGAGGAGAAGAATTTAAAAAGCTCTAACTCGGCCCGGCGCGGTGGCTCACGCCTGTAATCCCAGCACTTTGGGAGACCGAGGCAGGCAGATCACGAGGTCAGGAGATCGAGACCATCCTGGCTAACACAGTGAAATGCCGTCTCCACTAAAAATACAAAAAATAAAAATAAAAATTAGCCGGGCGTGGTGGCGGGCACCTGTAGTCCCAGCTACTCAGGAGGCTGAGGCAGGAGAATGGCGTGAACCCAGGAGACGGAGCTTGCAGTGAGCTGAGATCCGGCCACTGCACTCCAGCCTGGGCTGCAGAGCGAGACTCCGTCTCAAAAAAAAAAAGAGCTCTAACTCAACTTTCTAGTCAGAAATAGGCATACGAACAATATTCAGAAATTAAAGTAGGCAGTCCATTTGTGTAGGTGGTAGGTAAGGATGTGAAGAAATGGTATTTTTTACAAAACTGTTTTCATGTAGTGGCTTTATATTGAATTTTAAAAAGTTTTTATGCACAAGAAATTCCAGTAAATATATATGGGATCATAAATAATTTCCCTAGCACTGCCTGGACTCTACTCCCTTCATCTTCCACTCCAAATGCAAGTGAGCATCAGTAACTTTATTATAAAATAGTGTTTACCAACATTTTAGGGAGTTTTTTGTTTGTTTCTTTGTTTCGCACTGTAAGACTTTTCAGAACCTTTGATATGTTAATATGCATTGTGAATCTCAATGTGAAGAAAGAACCTATAAACACTATTTCTAATCACATATGTTCTCAGAACCCATTTTTTCCCCTAAAAAGTCTCCAGTACATTTGTTGTATATACGAAATACCCTTTGGGAAATGTTGGTTTAGAGCAAGGAAGTTAGAGGAAATTTTAATTGATAGAAGCTGGCCAGATGTTTACCAGAGTTTCATCTTTCTGAGCACATAGATTATATTCGCCAGCTTCACTTGAAGTTAGATGCAGCCACATGACTCAGTTCTGGGTAGGATTCTTGTATGCCACTTGCAGGTATGATCCACAAAAACTATTCATGTAATCTTCCACATACTCTCTTTTTTCTTATCTGCCCTCAGATGTAAAGGATTCCATGGAAGATTATGATGCCTTAGGCCTGGATTGGCAAACTATGGCCCCCTGGGCCAAATCTCGATGCTACCTATTTTTGTAAATAAAATTTTATTGGAACACAGTTATACCTGTTCCTTTAAGTATTGTCTATAGCTGCTTTTGTGCTCAACAACAGAGATAAGTAGTTGTGACAGAGGCAGATGCAGAAAGCCAACAGTATTTACTACTTGACCCTTTACAGAAAAGTATGCTGACTCCTGCCTTAGGCCATGGCAGAAACTTCATGGAAGGAGCTGGGGTTTCTGAATGACTGCATGGGACAGAGGCACCTATTTCCTCCATGGACCCACATTGGATCTTTATTATATTAAACTCCCAATATTTTGGATTTTTTTTTTAAATTACTGCAATTGATCTAACATATTGTTAAGGGATGTGTTAGGAATTATGTTTGCCCCTGTTTGATCTCAACTCTCCACCGTTTTTCACCCTGTTTTATGTCCAGGGAGAATGTCCACACTTTTGTGAACAGTCACTTCATTAAATTCCTTTATTTTTATTTTTGAGACAGGACCTCGCTTTGTTTCTCACACTGGAGTGCAGTGGCACAATCACAGCTCACTGCAGCCGCAACCTCCTGGGATCAAGCTATCCTCCCACCTCAGTCTCCTGAGTAGCTGGACTACATGGGACTACAGTTGCACTCTACCACTCTCGACTAATAAAAAAATTTTTTTTTTTTTTTTTTGTAGAGAGGGGGCTTGCTATGTTGCCAGGGCTAGTCCCAAGCTCCTGGGCTCAAACAATCCTCCTTCCTTTGCCTGCCAAAGTGCTGGGATTACAGGCGTGAACTACCTTGCCTAAACTCTTCTAAATTAGTCTTTTTAGTGTACTGTCGGCTTCCTGCTGAAACTCTGACTGATTTAAGGGATAATCTTCACTCCGCTTTATTTATATTTAAAAATCCACAAATGTTACTATTTTATTATTAATATGTTAATTGTAGTATACTTCACAGCTGATGGAGACACACTAGTAGTAGTATGACAAACACAGGTGAAACATACTAGATTTGTCTCAATTTCACATTGAAAATAAGTTAATATTTTTAAAAAGTTCTCAAGGCTGAATGGTACAGAAAGAAGAATATCCCTCCAGCAGTTGGAGACCCCAAGTCTTCTCTTTGCCCTGCCCCTGACTCTGTTTGTGTCTTCTCTCTTCATTATTGCCAATGATCAGGCTGGACCTGGTGGTCTGTCCTACAAATCCCTCTGATCCTTATCATATTAGCATGTTGGATTATCTACTAAATAATCCAACATGCTAAAGATTCAGCATAGAATCTCCTGGGTTTATGCATTTACTGAGATTCTTCAGCAGAAGAATTTTTGCTTTATACTCATTCAACCAGGTAATGCTGTCAATCTACTATTTTAAAAACACAAGTTAATGGAGATAATATATTTAATTAACACAGACTAAATTTAAGAAGGCTATTTTTTACTTTTGTGAATCAAGAATGTTGATAGTCTTCCCTAAATAAATTGCCCTCTACAGCTTAAGGGGATTATCTCAGTGAACTAGTTCATAAATAGCTGAATTGCCACTTAAGAAAAAAAAGTTTAACTGAATCGCTTTTTGGAAACTGAATTTCCTCAGGGCTGGAGGAATAGATCATGCACTGGCCAGAGTGAATAGTGAAGTCTCCGTTGGCCTACAGGTTATTTACTGAGCTTTAAAATAGACAGGAAACTGGATACACATTGAACCTAGGAGCTTTTCCATAAGGCAATGACATCCATTTCAATCAAGAACAACCTGTGGTATTGATTAACTTTTGGGATCTTTCACCACTACTGATCTGTCTCATCTTTTATTCAACAGTTCCCTGAAAGAAATTTAGAGGCAACTATGGAACACCTGAGGCAAATCATACTTGTAAGTTCTCTGCAACACTATTACCTACTCAGTTTACAAATTCTTCTTAGAGAATGTGGAAACTATGAAGATTTTCAGCACTTTCTGAAACTACACTATAAAGGGCACTGAGCCAGAATCAGAAGCCCAGAGTTCTTGAATCAAAAAGCAGCTGCGTATCCTTGCACAAATAACCAAAGTGATATGGGCCTCATTTTCCTCATCTGTAAAAAGAGGATAATAATCTACTCCACAGGGTTGTTGAAAGGATTCAGAGATATATGCATGTAAAGCATTTATTACAATGCCTGAGACATAGTGAGCACTATTATCATTAGAGTATTATTTCCTATAAAGTGGATCAAGCCCACCTTTTTGGTTCTGTTAGCATCTACTCTTCAATGTAAGCCATCTTCTAAAAAAATCCCCAGTTCATCACTGTCCCTTTAAAATATTGTGCCCTCAACCATGAGTGTATTATTAAATTTTAAGTTACGTTATTTATTATCTTTTATTTGTTTGTCTTAGCCCCCAATTCCTGAGAATTGCAGGTATTCTTGTGCCTTAAGGTTTATAACTCATCCCAAAAGGGATAGTCAGGTAACATAAATAAGGTAAGCAGGATGGATGGGCACTGAGTTCTACCTGAGCGCTTATGTTCTATCTAAAGGGGCAGCTCATTAAGTCCAGCTGAACACTGCCATATGGGAAAGCAGACCCAGTATAGCCAGATTCTAGCATACTGCTTTCAAAGAAGCTGAGAAATATGTATCTTTAAAAAATTTACATTATCTTGATGTCTACGTCTTGAAAACAAATTAACATTTTTTTTTTTAAAGAAGCATTGTACAGGCCAAATAAATATATCAATACTTTCAGACTAGATTTGGCTGTACTATTTATTAGCTATGTGCCTTTGGGCAGTTACTTAACCTCCTTGGACCTCAGCTTCCACAACTGGAAAATGGAATATTAGTACCTAACTCATAAGGCTGTTATGGGGATTACATGAGGTAATACATATAAAGAAAGCAATTAGAATAGTACCTAGCACATAGGTAACACTTGGTAAATGTTAATCATTATAATAATTTTAAAAGTTATTGGCAATGAAAGTTTCATTAACAACAACAATAATGTTATTAATGCCAATAGCATTAGTATACAATCTAACAAATAAAATCATATGCAATTGATGATATTGGTATTAATAATACCTGATATTCGAATCTACTCTTTTTTCCTAAGCTTAGTACAGTACTAGGCACAAAATAAGGACTTTTCATTCTCTATTTTCTTCCTATCACTCTCTTTATTACTAATATGTCAGGTCATATTGATTTTTCTCTTGAATTTTAATTTTCTTTTCTATCCCCTTTTTTATTGTCCTATTTTAGGCATTCATTATTTCTCACCTAGACTGTAACAGCAGTATCTTCGCTGGTATCTCAGTCCAAGTTTTGATGCCCTTTAATTATTTCCAATTCAGCAGGCAGAGTTGTGTTAAAATATGTCTGCTCACATGTTGTCTTTCCTCAGAAATTTTCAAATGCACCCCAATAAAAATATACCATTTTTTTTCACCTTCATTATGTCTGCTAGGATTTTCATCCTGGATTTGTCTCTTACTTGCTATGTGACCTTTGGAAAGTTACCAAGCCTTAGTTTTCTCATATCTACCCAATGGGTAGTTGTGAAGATGAAATGATTTAATTGAATAGGTATAAAGCACTTACCACAGTGCCTGGCACATAATAAGTACTTAATAAATGAAAATATTATCATCACTGTAGTCTGATTAATGGTTACATTAACTCCTACATTAATCTCTAAGATCCAGGCACAAAGAACATCTCATTTTCCAAATATGTCAGATTATTCCACACCTCCATAGCCATGAATGTGTATACTGTGATAAATTAATTGTAATCCCTAGAACAATCACTACAAAAAATCTCCCTCCAATCCCCAAACAACAACGAAGACACATAGCTATAAGTCCAAAATTGAAATGAGATAAAATGAAAAACTAGGCTGGGCGTGGTGGCTCATGCCTGTAATCCCAGCACTTTGGCAGGCCGAGGCAGATGTATCATTTGAAGTCAGGAGTTCAAGACCAGCCTGGCCAACATGGTGAAACCCCATCTTTACTAAAAATACAAAAATTAGCTGGGCGGTAGTGGTGCGTGCCTGAAATCCCAGCTACTCGGGAGGCTGAGGCAGGAGAATCGCTGGAACCCGGGAGGCGGAGGTTGCGGTGAGTGGAGGTCATGCCACTGCACTCTAGTCTGGGCGACAGAGTGAGACCCTGTCTCCATCCCTCTGCCAAAAAAATAAATAAAAAACCACTTTTGATTAATTCCAAAAAGGCAAGAAAAAAGAACAAAGGAACAAAGAGAAATATAAAAGAAATAGCAAGTTAGTAGATTTAAGCGATAATAGCCATGTAAAAATCAATTTCATGTAAATTGATTAATCACTGCAATTTAAATGCAGAGATTGTCAGAATGAATAAAAAGCAAGACCCATCTGACCTAACTACAGAGTTATAATTTAAGTACAAAGAGTCACCCTTTAAATAAAAATAAAATCAGACATAATTGACTTTAAAATAAAATATGTTACTAGAGAAAAATAGGGACATTTTATCATTATGAAAGGGTCAACCCATCAGAAAGACATAACAATTACACACGCATACGCATCTAGCAACAGAGCATCAAGCTATAAGAAGTAAAGCCTGGACTCAAGCAGCATCCTCAACCCCGATGGCTTCCTGGGCTATCCCTGTGCCTCCTACAATGAGTTTCAGGAGGAAGATTACCCCAGAAGCCTGAGAAAGATGTTGGTGTCCCTGTTTTGGGTGTTTTTGTATTCCTGTGGCTTAAGAACAAAGAGATGTAACTCTGCAGCGAATGCGAGGAGAATAGCTGTTTCCCTTGTCCAGCTGAAGGATGCCCCAAAATGGGGCACTATGCTGACCGATTTAAGGGGAAAACCGGTGCTGTTGAACAAATATTATTCCTCAACACAGGAGAGAGTGGTAACTTTACTAGTTGGAGATATAAGGTATCAGTCACACTGTCTGGAAAAAAGAAAGTGAGTGGGTACATCAGAATTGCTTTGTATGGAAGAAATGGAAACTCAAAACAATATGAGATTTTCAAAGGATCCCTCAAACCAGACGCAAGTCACATGCGTGATATTGATGTGGCTCTCAATGTTGGAAAAACACAGAAAGTTAAGTTCCTCTGGAGCAACCATGTGATAAATCTATTCCGGCCCAAACTGGGGGCTTCCCAAATCACAGTGCAAAATGGTGAAGATGGGACTAAGTATGTATTTTTTTATTGCATCTAAGTTTGGTTATTTATATTTACATATCGATTTACCTGTCTATGCATTTATTCATCCAATTGCCCACCTACCCTTCTACTTACCCATTCATCTACCCATCTATCCATTTCTCTATCCTTTTTATCCTCTATCCTTTTAACCACTTAGCCACTTACCCATTCACTTATTCATCTACCCTTCCACCCAGACATCTATCTCCTCATTCTTCTGGCCCTCCAGCCATTCTTTGATCTTCCCATCCATCCATTCATCTTCCCAGCTATTCATCTCAACTCTCCATCCATCCATCTGATTTACTTTGAAAAACCAAACATCATTTTCCTTAGGCAAAATTCAACTTGGCAAGGGCAAGGCAATGATTGTAGGCACAGATTTAAGGAACAGGCAAATATGAATGACTGTTTTGTCTCAAACAATGAGAAAAACACCTGGGAAGCACGTAGGGGAAATCTCTGAGTTAATTCCAGTTTGTGTGCAGTTATTAATGTAAACTAGTTTGTTTGGAGACTATTGCATGAGAGGGATACACACTGTGTTGGGGATCTGGCTCATAGTGGCAAGCTTTTCCATTCTGAGGGAATAGAATCCTACCTGGTAGGCATGAGAGAGAACATAATTGTTTTTGAAATATGGAAAGAAAGAAGGACACCTCAAAAGAGGATAATTCAAAAATAATGGAATATTAGAGAATAAAGGAAACGTAAATGTCGACTCTCAACTGCTCTCGTTTTAAGATGAGGAAATAAGATTTGGAGAGTCAAGTAACTTGTCTAAGGTCACATGGGGAATCTAAAGGGAAAAAATATTGGACTTCAGAATGTTTTCAAAACATACACCAAGACTTTGCTCCACTGCTTAACTTTGCTGGCTGTAAAAGTGGCAATAATCCCAATTACTCAGTGTATTTTTGGAAGGATCAGATGTCACAGTCGGCATGCCATCACTTTGTATACAGTAGACCCCCTTATCTGTGGGGCATGGGTAGTATTTTCCAAGACCCCAGTTGGATGCCTGAAACATCAGATAGTACCAATTCTTATATACACTATTGGTTTTTTTTCCTATTCATACATACTATATGAATGGGAAATATGCTGGACAAAGGGACAATTCATGTCCTAGGTGGGACAGTGCTGAACAGAGCAAGATTTTATCATGCTACTCAGAATGACATGTAATTTAAGACTTATGAATTGTTTATTTCTAGAATTTTCCATCTCCTATTTTGGGACCACAGTTGACCATGGGTAACTGAAAAACTCCAGGAAAGTAAAACTGCAGATAATGGGGGGCTACTATACTCAGGTATGAGGCACAACAAGGACTGGGACCCAGGTCTTTGACAGCCCATCCAGTGCTCTTTCTACACTGCCCATCAGTTCAGCCAGGAGGATGGGAAGCTAAGGAGTCCATATGGTCTGGCAGTGCAATGCATTGTGGAAATGTCTACATTTCACAGTATTTAAGTAGGGGTGGAGTTCTTGTTTTAAGTACAAGATAGAACACACGCTATATATTCCAAACACCAGAGTCCCCAACCCACATAAGGGCTTACTCATCAAGAAGCTACATTCTGAAGCTAAACCTGAGGGAAGGCTGGCTTGGCCATACTGTTCCTCTTGCATCAAAGACACCTGCAAGAGAAGGAAGAGGCTGGAGTGGCCAGCTTCTCATGCTTGGCGCTTGCTCCAACCTGACGTGGTTCCAGTCCCTCAGGATTAATAACCCTCCAGGATCTTTTTTATTTTTAAGTAATTTTATTGAAATATAATTCCTATAACACACAATTCGTCCATTTAAACTGTGCAATCCAGTGGCTTTTAGTATATTCACAGAGTTGTGCAACTATCACCACAATTTTAGAATATTTTTATCACCCTAAAAAGAAACTCCATACCCATTAGCCATCATCTGTCAATCCACACATCCCTTTTTCCTCAGTCCTAGGCATCCACTAATCGACTTTGTATACCTACTTTTCTTATTCTGTACATTTCATGTAAATGGAGTCATACAATATATAGTCCTTTGTGATTCGCTTCGTTCATTTACCATAATGTTTTCAAGGTTCATCCATGTAGCATGTATCAGTACTGCAATCTTTTTTATTGCCAAATAATATTCTATTATACGACTGTGCCACATTTTATTGATTCGTTTATCAGTTGGTCATTTGGATTGTCTCCACTTGGGGGTTATTATGAATAATGCTGCTATGAACATCATGTACAAGTTTTTGTTTACATCCTCTTTGGTATATACTTAGGAGTGGAACTGCTTGGCCATATGATAACTCTGTTTAACTTTCACAGGAAGTGTCCAACTGTTTCCAAAGTGGCTGCCACATTTTACATTCCCAGGAGCAGTGTATGAGGGATCCTCTCTTATCTTAATTTGACAGAGAAAGACCCCTCTGAACTGGCTGGGGCACTCTTGGTCCCTGGAACTCATTGCTAGACCCAAAGAGGCAGTCCCATCGGAGACCCCTCAGTTTTGCAAAGCTTCAGTTTGACATGGCTGATTCACTTTCCACTCATGCAGAGCGCACAAGGGGAGAGATGGGTGCCCTTTGAGCAGGTTTAGTTAGTAAGAATCACTTGGACTCTGCCTGGTAAAGCAGAGCTTTTCAGTAAAAGGGAGCTGAATCCAGCGGGTTGCCCGGATGCTGTTTACTCAGCTGAAGTCACATTTCCACAAGCAAAAGAACCTCATGCTGACAATGTATAATTTTTATAGCAGCGACACTGTGTGAGAAGACGTTTTGCAAACTCTTTACCCTTGTTAAAAACGTGGTGCGGCTGTTGCAGTAATAAAATTTTTAAAGCACTTGGAAGGAAAAAAAAGAAGCAAACCCTGACAGAAATGAAGGGAGAAATAGGCAATTCAACAATAATAGTCAGATTTCAATTCCTCACTTTCAATAATGGATCCAAAATGTGGACAGAAGATCAACAAGGAAACAGAAGAACTGAACAATGCTATAAGCCAAATAGACCCAACAGAAATCTATGGAATACCTATAATATCAGAATACACATTCTTCTCAAGTGCACATGGAACATTTTCCAGGACAGACCATACACTAGGCCACTGAACAAACATCAATGAATTTAAAAGAATAAAAATAATGCAAAATATGATCTCTGATCGCTTGAACCCTGGAGGCAGAGGTTGCAGTGAGCCTAGACCATGCCATTGCACTCCAGCCTGGGCAACAAGAATGAAATTCCGTCTCAAAAAACAAACAAACAAACAAACAAACAAACAACTATTTTCTCTAATCACAATGCAATGAAATTAGAATTCAATAGAGGAAAAATATTTGGGAAACTTAAAACTATGCAGAAATTAAACCTCACACTCCTAAATAACCAATGAGTCAAAGAAGAAATCAAAAGTGAAATCAGAAAATACTCTGAGATAAATGAAAATGAAAACAAAACAACCAAAATTCATGGAATGCAGATCACATAGTGCTTAGGGAGAAATTTATAGCTGTAATGCCTAAATGAAGAGAGAAGAAAGATTCCAAATCAGTACTCTAACTTTACATATTAAGAAATTAGTAAAAAAAGAGCAAACTAAATTTAAAATAAATTAATGTAATATACAATACTAATATAATAAGAAATAAAAACCATATGATCATCTTAGTAGACACAAAAAACAACTGACAAAATTCAGCAATTTTATGGTAAAAGCACTCACAAACTAGAAATAAAAGGAACCTTCTAAACATAGTAGAGAACGTTTACAAAAAGTCCATAGCTAACATCATATTTAATGGTGAAAGACAGAAAGCTTCCTTCCTAAGATTAGGAAAAAGACAACGATGTCACTTTTATTCAACATAGTACTAGAAATTATATCCAGAGTGATTAGGCAAAAAGGAAGAAAAGATATCCAGATTTGAAAGGAAGAAGTGAAACTATCTCCATTCAAAAATAACATTATCCTGTACATAGGAAATGCTAAGTATTAAACTAAAAAGCTACTAGAACTAGTAAGGGTTCACAAAGGTTGCAAAATACAAGATTAATATACAAAAATCTATTTTACTTCTGTACACTGGTAATGAACAATTTGAAAATGAAATTAAGAAAGTAATTCCATTTACAGTACTATCACAAAGAATTAAATATGTAGGAATTACTTTGACAAAAAAGGCAAAACTTAGTCTGAAAACTACAAAACATTTTTTAAAAGATATTAAAGAAAATCTAAATAAATAAAAAACACAACTATGTTCATAGATCAGAAGACAAAATTTTTAAGATGGCAATACTCCCCCAAATTGATTTACAGATTCAATAAAATCCCCATTAGAATCCCAGATGGCTTCTTTGTAGAAATTGATCAGCTGATTCAAATTCCATGGAATTGGTCAGTTTCCAGATTAACCAAATCAATTTTGAAAAATAAGAACAAAACTGGAGGATTCACATTTCCTCATTTCAAAACTTACTTCAAAGCAACAATAATCAGGACAGTATGGTACCACTGTAAGGAGAGACATATAGATCAATGAAATAGAATTGAAACTAAAGAAATAAACCCATACATCTTGGTAAATTGATTTTATTTTTCTTTCTTTTTTTTTTTATTATACTTTAAGTTCTGCGATACATGTGCAGAATGTGCAGGTTTGTTACATAGGTACACATGTGCCATGGTGGTATGCTGCACCCACTGACCGGCCATCTACCTTAGGTATTTCTCCTAATGCTATCACTGCCATAGCCCCCCACCCCTGACAGGCCCCAGTGTGTGATGTTCCCCTCCCTGCGTCCTTGTGTCCTTATTGTTCAACTCCCACTTATGAGTGAAAACATGCGGTCTTTGGTTTTGTGTTCTTGTGTTAGTTTGCTGAGAATGATGGTTTCCAGCTTCATCCATGTCCCTGCAAAGGACATGAACTCATCCTTTTTTATGGCTGCATAGTATTCCATGGTGTATATGTGCCACATTTTCTTTATTCAGTCTATCATTGATGGGCATTTGGGTTGGTTCCAAGTCTTTGCTATTGTGAACAGTGCACAATAAACATACACATGCATGTGTCTTTATAGTAGAATGATTTATAATCCTATGGGTATATACCTAGCAATGGGATTGCTGGGTCCAATGGTATTTCTATTTCTAGATCCTTGAGGAATCGCCACACTGTCTTCCACAATGGTTGAACGAATTTACACTCCCACCAACAGTGTAAAAGCATTTCTATTTCTCCACATCCTCTCCAGCATTTGTTGTTTCCTGACTTTTTAGTAATCACCATTCTAACTGGCGTGAAATGGTATCTCATTGTGGTTTTGATTTGCCTTTCTCTAATGACCAGTAATGATGAGCATTTTTTCATATATTTGTTGGCTGCATAAACGTCTTCTCTTGAGAAGTGAATGTTCATATCCTTCACCCACGTTTTGATGGTTTTTTTTTTTCTTGTAAATTTGTTTAACTTCTTTGTAGATTCTCGATATTAGCCCTTTGTCAGATGGATAGATCGCAAAACTTTTCTCCCATTATGTAGGTTGCCTGGACACTCTGATGACAGTTTCTTTTGCTGTGCAGAAGCTCTGTAGTTTGATTAGATCCCATTTGTCTATTTTGGCTTTTGTTGCCATTGCTTTTGGTGTTTTAGTCATGAAGTGTTTGCTCATGCCTATGTTCTGAGTGGTATTGCTTAGGTTTTCGTCTAGGGTTTCTATGGTTTTAGGTCTTATGTTCAAGTCATTAATCCATCTTGAGTTAATTTTTGTATAAGATGTAAGGAAGGGATCCAGTTTCAGGTTTCTGCGTATGGCTAGCCAGCTTTCCCAACACCATTTATTAAATAAGGATTCCTTTCCCCATTGCTTGCTTTTGCCTGTTTGTCAAAGATCAGATGCTTGTAGATGTGTGGTGTTATTTCTGAGGACTCTGTTCTGTTCCATTAGTCCATATTTGTTTTGGTACCAATACCATGCTGTTTTTGTTACTGTAGCCTTGTAGTATAGTTTGAAGTCAGGCAGCATGATGCCTCCAAGCTTTGTTCTTTTTGCTTAGGATTTTCTTGGCTATGTGGGCTCTTTTTGGGTTCCATATGAAATTTGAAGTAGTTTTTTTCCAATTCTGTGAAGAAGGTCAGTGGTAGCTTGATGGGGATAGCATTGAATCTATAAATTACTTTGGGCAGTATGGCCATTTTCATGATATTGATTCTTCCTATCCATGAACATGGAATGTTTTTCCATTTCTTTGTGTCCTCTCTTATTTCCTTGAGCAGTGGATTGTAGTTCTCCTTGAAGAGGTCCTTCACATCCCTTGTAAGTTGGATTCCTAGGTATTTTATTTTCTTTGTAGCAATTGCGAATGGGAGTTCACTCATGATTTGGCTCTCAGTTTGTCTGTTATTGGTGTACAGGAATGCATGTGATTTTTGAACACTGGTTTTGTATCCTGAGACTTTGCTGAAGTTGCTTATCAGTTTAAGGGGATTTTGGGCTGAGACTACGGGGTTTTCTAAATATACATTCATGTCATCTACAAACAGAGACAATTTGACTTCGTCTTTTCCTAATTGAATATCTTTTATTTCTTTCTCTTGCCTGATTGCCCTGGCCAGAACTTCCAATACTATGTTGATTAGGACTGGTGAGATAGGACATCCTTGCCTTGTGCTGGTTTTAAAAGGGAATGCTTCCAGTTTTTGCCCATTCAGTATGATATTGGCTATGGGTTTGTCATAAATGGCTCTTATTATTTTGAGACACTTTCCATCATACCTAGTTCATTGAGAGTATTTAGCATGAAGGGCTGTTGAATTTTGTCAAAGGCCTTTTCTGCATCTATTGAGATAATCATGTAGTTTTTGTCATTAGTTCTGTTTATGTGATGGATTACGTTTATTGATTTGCATATGTTGAACCAGTGTTGCATTCCAGGGATGAAGCCAACTTGATCGTGGTGAATTAGCTTTTTGATGTGCTGCTGTATTCGGTTTGCCAGTATCTTATTGAGGATTTTTACATCGAAGTTCATCAGGGATATTGCCCTAAAATTTCCTTTTTTTGGTGTGTCTCTGCCAGGTTTTGGTATCAGGATGATGTTGGACTCACAAAATGAATTAGGGAGGATTCCCTCTTTTTCTATTCTTTGGAATAGTTTCAGAAGGAATGGTACCAGCTCCTGTTTGTACCTCTGGTAGAATTCGCCTGTGAATCCATCTGGTCCTGGACTTTTTTGGTTGATAGGCTATTAATTACTGCCTTAATTTCAGAACTTGTTATTGGTCTATTCAGAGATTCGACTTCTTCCTGGTTTAGTCTTGGAAAGGTGTAGGCATCTAGGAATTTATCCATTTCTTCTAGATTTTCTAGTTTATTTTGTGTAGAGGTATTTATAGTATTCTCTGATGGTACTTCGTATTTCTGTGGGATCATTGGGGATATCCCCTTTATCATTTTTTATTGCGTCTACTTGACTCTTCTCTCTTCTCTTCTTTATTAGTCTGGCTAGCGGTCTATGTATTTTGTTGATCTTTTCAAAAAACCGGCTCCTGGATTCATTGATTTTTTTCAAGGGTTTTTTGTGTCTCTATCTCCTTCAGTTCTGCTCTAATATTAGTTGTTTCTTTTCTTCTGCTAGCTTTTGAATTTGTTTGCTTTTGCTTCTCTAGTTCTTTTAATTGTGATATTAGGGTGTCGATTTTAGCTCTTCCCTGCTTTCTCTTGTGGGCATTTAGTGCTATAAATTTCCCTCTACATACTGCTTTTAATGTGTCCCAGGGATTCCGGTACGCTGTGTCTTTGTTCTCATTGGTTCCAAAGAACATCTTTATTTCTGCCTTCATGTCGTTATTTACCCAGTAGTCACTCAGGAGCAGGTTGTTCAGTTTCCATGTAATTGTGCAATTTTGAGTGAGTTTCTTAATCCTGAGTTCTAATTTGATTGCAGTGTGGTCTGACAGACTGTTATGATTTCCGTTCTTTTGCATTTGTTGAGGAGTGTTTTACTTCCAATGATGTAGTTAAATTTAGAATAAGTACGACGTGGTGCTGAGAAGAATGTATATTCTGTTGATTTGTGGTGGAGAGTTCTGTAGATGTGTATTAGGTCCACTTGACCCAGAGCTGAGTTCAAGTCCTGGATATCCTTGTTAATTTTCTATCTTGTTGATCTGTCTAATATTGACAGTGGGGTGTTAAAGTCTTCCACTATTATTGTGTGGGAGTCTAAGTCTCTTTGTAGGTCTCTAAGAGCTTGCTTTATGAATCTGGATGCTCCTGTATTGGATGCATATATATTTAGGATAGTTACCTCTTCTTGTTGCATTGATCCCTTTACCATTATATAATGACCTTCTTTGTCTCTTTTGATCTTTGTTGGTTTAAAGTCTGTTTTATCAGAGACTAGGATTGCAACCCCTGCAATTTTTTTTTTTTTTTTTTGCTTTCCATTTGCTTGGTAAATAGTCCTCCATCCCTTTATTTTGAGCCTATGTGTGTCTTTGCATGTGAGATGGGTCTCCTGAATATAGCACCCCGATGGGTCTTGACTCTCTATCCAATTTGCCAGTCTGTGTCTTTCAATTGGGGCATTTAGCTTGTTCACATATAAGGTTAATATTGTTATATGTGAATTTGATCCTATCGTTATGATGCTAGGCTGGTTGTTTTGCCCATTAGTTGATGCGGTTTCTTCATAGTGTCAATGGTCTTTACAATTTGGTATGTTTTTCCAGTGGCTGGTACCAGTTGTTCATTTCTACGTTTAGTGCTTCCTTCAGGAGCTCTTGTAAGGCAGGCCTGGTGGTGACAAAATCTCTCAACCTTTGCTTGTCTATTACGAATTTTATTTCTCTTTCACTTGTGAAGCTTCATTTGGCTGGATATGAAATTCTGCGTTGAAAATTCTTTTCTTTAAGAAGGTTGAATATTGGCCCTCACTTTCTTCTGGCTTGTAGGGTTTCTGCAGAGATACCCACTTTTAGTCTGATGGGCTTCCCTTTGTGGATAACCCAACCTTTCTCTCTGGGTGCCCTTAACATTTTTTCCTTCATTTCAACCTTGGTGAATCTGACAATTATGTGTTTTGTGGTTACTCTTCTGGAGGAGTATTTTTGTGGTGTTCTCTGTATTTCCTGAATTTGAATGTAGGCCTGCCTTCCTAGGTTGGGGAAGTTCTCCTGGATAATATCCTGAAGAGTGTTTTCCAACTTGATTCCATTCTCCCCATCATTTTCAGGTACACCAATCAAACATAGATTTGGTCTTTTCACATAGTTCCATATTTCTTGGAGGCTTCATTCATTTCTTTTCACTCTTTCTTCTCTAATCTTGTCTTCTCGCTTTATTTCATTGAGTTGATCTTCAGTCTCTGATATCCTTTCTTCTGCTTGATTGTTCTGGCTATTGATACTAGTGTATGCTTCACAAAGTTTTTGTGCTGTGTTTTTCAGCTCCATTGGGTCATTTATGTCTTCTCTACACTGGTTATTCTAGTTAGCCATTCATCCAACCTTTTTTCAAGGTTCTCAGCTTCCTTGCATTGGTTTAGAACATGCTTCTTTAGCTCGGAGGAGTTTGTTATTACCCACCTTCTGAAGCCTACTTCTGTCAATTCATCAAACTCATTCTCCATCCAGTTTTGTTTCCTTGCTGGTGAGGAGTTGTGATCCTTTGGAGGAGAAGAGGCGTTCTGGTTTTTGGAATTTTCAGCCTTTTTGCACTGGTTTCTCTCCATCTTCATGGATTTGATGTTGGTGACCTTAGGATGGCGTCTCTGAGTGGACTTCTGTTTTGTTGATGTTGATACTATTCCTTTCTTTTTGTTAGTTTTCCTTCTAACAGTCAGGCCCCTCTGCTGCAGGTCTGCTGGAGTTTGCTGGAGGTCTACTCCAGATCCTGTTTTCCCAGGTATCACCAGCAGAGACGGTGTTCCTTCCTCTGGAAGCTTCGTCTCAGAGGGACACCAGCCAGATGCCATCCAGAGCTTTCCTGTATGAGTTGTCTGTCGGCCCCTACTGGTAGGTGTCTCCCAGTCAGGATAAACAAAGGGTCAAGGACCAACTTGAGCAGGCAGTCTGTCCCTTATCAGAGCTCAAATGCTGTGCTGGGAGAACTGCTGCTCTCTTCAGAGATGTCAGGCAGGTATGTTTATGTCTTCTGAAACTGTGCCCACAGCCACCCCTTACTCCAGGTGCTCTGTCCCAGGGAGATGGGGGTTTTATCTATAAGCCCCTGACTGGGGCTGGTGCCTTTTTTTTCAGAGATGCCCTGCCCAGAGAGGAGGAATCTAGAGAGGC
Source organism: Macaca nemestrina (assembly GCF_043159975.1). Taxonomy (NCBI): domain Eukaryota; kingdom Metazoa; phylum Chordata; class Mammalia; order Primates; family Cercopithecidae; genus Macaca; species Macaca nemestrina. Next base: position 46,937,129 of record NC_092145.1, on the reverse strand, counting down.
AGGAGGCCTTGCTGAGCTGTGGTGGGCTCCACCCAGTTTGAACTTCCTGGTGGCTTTATTTACACTGTGAGGGTAAAATCGCCTATTCAAGCCTCAGCAATGGCAGAAGCCCCTCCCCCAACCAAGCTCGAGTGTCCCAGGTCGACCTCAGACTGCTGTGCTAGCAGCAAGAATTTCAAGCCAGCGGATCTTAGCTTGTTGGGCTCTGCGGGGATGGGACCCCTCGAGCCAGGAACCAGAGGGAATCTCCTGGTCTGCCAGTTATGAAGACTGTGGGAAAAGTGCTGTATCTGGTCTGGGGTATACCGTTTTTCCTGGTGCAGTCTCTCATGGCTTCCTATGGCTAGGAAAGGGAAATCCCCCGACCCCTTATGCTTCCTGGGTGAGGCGATGCCCCACCCTACTTTGGCTTGCCCTCCATGGGCTGCACCCACTGTCCAAACAGTCCCAGTGAGGTGAACCGGGTACCTCAGTTGGAAATGCAGAAATCACTCGCCTTCTGCATCGATCTCGCTGGGAGCTACAGACCAGAGCTATTCTTGTTCGGCCATCTTGCCATCTTGCCAGCTCTCCCTGCTCAATTGATTTTTAACAAAGGTGCCAAGACCATTCAATGAGGAAGGAAGTCTTTTCAACAAATGGTGTGGAACAACTGGATATCCACATGCAAGAGAATGAAATCGGACTGCTACATAACACAGTATGTAAGAATTAACTGAAAATGGATCAAAGTCCTAAATGTAACAGCTAAAACTATAAAACTTTTAGAAGAAAACATACAAATACTTAGGACCTCAAATTTGGCAATGGATTCTTATATATGACTCCAAAAGCATGAACAACAAGAAAAAGAATACAGTGGATTTTATTACAATTAAAAATTTTCGTACCACAAAAGACACTATCAAGAAATTGAAAAGATAACCCAGGCAATGTGAAAAAATACTTGCAAATCATATATCTGATAAGGAGTGTGTAATCTAGAACAGATAAAAAACTCTCACAACTGGATAGCAAAAAGACAATTAGCCCAATTAAAAATAGACAAATGATCTGGAAAAAAACTGTTCTCCAAAGAAAACATTTAAGTGACTGATAAGCACATGAGAAGATGCTCAATATCATTAGCCATTAGGGAAGTGCAAATAAAAATTACAATGAGATACCACTTCACACTCACTAGAGTGGATGCTGACCTGGATCTTTGTGTCTCCCCAAAATTAACATGTTAAAATTCTAACCCCCAAGGTGAGGATATTAGGAATTAGGGCCTTTGGGAAGTGATTAGGTCATGAGAGTGGAAACCTCATAAATGGTATTAGTGCCCTTATAAAAGAGGCCCAAGAAAGCTTATTCATTGCTTCCACCACATGAGAACACAGTGAGAACAAAAAAGTTTATGTAGAGTTATGATTTGACCTATCAATTTCACATCTCGATACTCAAGAAGAACAAAAACGACCACACAATAACTTGTACATGAATATTCATAGCAACATTATTCATAATAGTAGTCAAAAAGTTAAAAAAAATCCTAATGCCCTTCAACTGATGAATGGATAAGCAAAATGTGGTATATTTATACATTGGAATATTATTCAACCATAAAAGGGAATAAAGTACTGATGCATGCTACCAATTAATGAACACTAAGAACATTATACTAAGTGAAAGAATCCATTTACAGTAGACTACATACTATATGGTTTCATTTATATGAAATTCTCAGAATAGGCAAATCTATAGAGACAGAAAGCAGATTAGTGGTTTTATGGGGTTTGGGCAGATAAAGTTATAGAGGGATCATTGCCCACAGGTATGGGATTTCTTTTTTTTTTTTTTTTTGAGACGGAGTCTCACTGTATCGCCCAGGCTGGAGTGCAGTGGCCAGATCTCAGCTCACTGCAAGCTCCGCCTCCTGGGTTTACACCATTCTCCAGCCTCAGCCTCCCAAGTAGCTAGGACTACAGGTGCCCGCCACCACGCCCGGCTAGTTTTTTTTTTTTTTTTGTATTTTTCAGTAAAGACGGGGTTTCACCAGGTTAGCCAGGATGGTCTCGATCTCCTGACCTTGTGATCCGCCCGTCTCCGCCTCCCAAAGTGCTGGGATTACAGGCTTGAGCCACCGTGCCCGGCCGGGATTTCTTTTTGAACTGGTGAAAATGTTCCAAACTTGACTGTGGTGAAAGTTATAAATATCAATGAATATACTAAAAACCATTGAACTATACACTTTAAATAAGTGAATTCAATGGTATGGTATGTGAATTACATCACAATAAAGCTGTCACCAAATAACTATAAAGACATAGCATGGTTGAAATTATTAGGTTGGTGCAAAGTAATTATGATTTTCGCCTTTAAAAGTAATAAAAAGTAATTTTAAAAGTAAACAATAGATGCTGGAGAGGATGTGGAGAAATAGAAATGTTTTTACACTGTTGTTGGGAGTATAAATTAGCTCAACCATTGTAGAAGACAGTGTGGTAATTCCTCAAAGATCTAGAACTGGAAATACCATTTGACCCAGCAATCCCATTACTGGGTATATACCCAAAGGATTATAAATCATTCTACTATAAAGACACGTGCATGCATATGTTTATTGTGGCACTGTTCACAATAGCAAAGACTTAGAATCAACCCAAATGCCCATCAATGATAGACTGGATAAAGAAAATGTGGCACATATACACCATGGAATACTATGTAGCCATATAAAAGGATGAGTTCATGTCCTTTGCAGGGACATGGATGAAGCTGGAAACCATCATTCTCAACAAACTAACGCAAGAACAGAAAACAAAACACTGCATGTTCTTACTCATAAGTGGGAGTTGAACAATGAGAGCGCATGGACACAGGGAGGGGAACATCACACACGGGGGCCTGTCGGTGGGTGGGGTCTAGGGGAGGGATAGCATTAGGAGAAATACCTAATGTAGATGACAGGTTGATGGGTGCAGCAAACCACCATGGCACATGTATACCTATGTAATAAACCTGCAAGTTCTGCACATGTACCCCAGAACTTGAAGTATAATAATAAAAAATAAAGAAAAAGAAAAAAGTAATGGCAAAAACTTCAATTACTTTTGCACCAAACCTAATAAAAAGATGGGAGGGGTATCCTTTTTAAACACTAATCCCAAAAAAAGCTGGTTTGGCCATATTCTTCTTTTTAGCCTGTTCATAACTAAAACTAACTAACTAAAGCTGTTAGTTCCTTGAAGGCAGGGACCACATGTAACTGGGTTGTGAATTCCTAGCACCTAGCACAATGTCTGGCATGTAGAAGGCATTTATTGTTTACTTGTGGAATCACTGAATTGTTCACTGATCCATTTGAATTAAAATTAATTGTAAATGCTACTAGCAACAATCTTACAGATGATAACAAAAGAGCTAGACATAAAAGAATTTACACCATATAATTCCATTTTTATGAATTCAAGGAGAGTCAAAAACTAATCTATGGTGATAGGAGTTAGAAGCAAGTCTGGTGCAATTCTGGAAATATTCTATATCTTGATCTAGGTGGTTTTATATATTGAGTAGAAGAATTAAGGTTTTTTTATACTTCATTGAATGTATATTATTAGTCAATAAAATTAATAGTAAAAATAATCCATATAAATATAGGTTCTGAGATTCTATGCTGCCATATACCACTTTCTCTAGGATGGCATATTTATGTAGATTATTCAGTGAAGTTTGTTTTTATATTAATGTCATCATCATTCCACTCCACCCCAACCAATTTACCATTGCTTGTCTTTCTCACTCAATGCACTACTGAAAGAAAAATAAGGGCAAGAGTACCTTTTCTTAGCAAAGTTTATAAGGCTCTTCATCAAAAGCTAAACATGTGTTACTGTGTGATCTTCCACATGCTACCTCTGGAACATCAGATTCTGACTCACAGTTGAAAGTTGAAATAACTTATCAGTTTGAGGGTTTATGGGGCTATTCTCTATCACAACAGATCCTGTGTATACTGTGAAATGTGCCCCATCAGCCAAAGGATCTTTCTTTAGGTAAGAAGAAAAATCCTCACAGATAATATTTATCAATCTCAAAAGAAAAGAAATATAAGCGAAAATTACAATGAGTTGATGCAATAACTGCAGGTATCTCATGTTTTTCCTTAACCCAATATCTAGAAAACATTACAGCTTATAAAATATAAATGATATGACTTTGGTTTACCCTGTCAGTCTTATTAAGCAGGAGAATCAACTTTCCATGTTTCCTTAACTTTTCTATGTGCCCTGAATTATAGTTTATATTTGCCTTTACAGTTTGCATGGCAATGTGAACAAATGTACTATGATTGTCCCTGCAGATGTTTTACATTTTCTGAAACTGACTTCTGTCCCAAGGGTCTCTCACAAAGATAGTACAAAATACATCTAACTAGCTTTCCCAAAGGGTTTCATAATAAGAGGGGCTGACCTCATTTTCTCTCCCAGTTAACCACCTTGTAGTTTTATGATGAATCAGAACAAGCATGATTTTTGTTCTTCATATAACTCATTTAAACATGACTGATCCAGGACCCTTTAAACAGCATTAAACTGTTCATGTTGGACATTCTACAGCCAATTTCTTTTTTGTGTTTAAGTGTTTTAAAGTGTTAATTCTCTCTCCTTTTTCATGGTACCCTCCCTGTCATTCCTTAAACTCTGAGAAATAAAAAATATTAATAAGTAATAAATAAAATCAGTAAATACAAATACATCATTAAATAAAATAATTAGATAGAAATATTAATTCTCTTTACCACATTGTCAACTGTCTGCAGAGTAATGGAAGTTTAGTAAAATCTGTTTTCCTCAGGTATGTGAGAGCACTAGCCTGTACCTGTGTCTCTTGCTGTTCACACATTCCTCTGTTGTGGAATTCAGGTCAGAAACTCTGTATCCCCCACCTCCACTCCTCCTCCTACTCTTTCCACCCTCCCTTTTCAAGGCCTCCCAAGAATGAATTCACAACCTTGGAATGAAGAAGGTGAATGAAGCCTTTTCTTTACTCATCTTAGTGTCTGTGCACTGGTCTAGGTTTTCCTAAATTGAGTGAATTCATCAAATGTGTCGGGACAGAGGTGCTCTCTCTCATTAAGTGTACTCCAGCACAAAGGCATTTCTGTTATCTAAAGTCTAGGTCCAGTGCCTGAACTTCTGGTTGGATACCTAGAGAAGCTCTGTTAACTCTTTCAGGAAAGAAAGGTATGATCCAGCACTACCTGTCAGTGCTAAATAATCATTCCACAGGTTGTTGTGGAGATAACACTTCCAATTCAAAAGTAAAGCAAGTCATGATGCACCTAAGATTTACAAAATGCTATCATTCAGAAGGTGAGTCACAGGAAGAGGGTTCATTCAGTGCTGACTGTGAAGTCAGGGAAGACAATCAATGTAATTTGACATGAGCTCCCTTTCTCTGCCTGTTCAATTTCTATGTCTCTTTCAAGGCCTAGCTCAAAGTTTCACCTGATTCAGGAAGGCTTCCCTGACCACCAAGGCAAATGCTGACCTTTCTTTCTCCTTTGATCACTTAGTCCTTGCAACTGACACTTGTCTCAAAATTCTTTCTATTTGTAATGACTTTCTATGCATGTATATGGTGCCTCTCCACACAGGTTACAACATCATTGAGAATAGGAACCTCATCTTACACATCATATCTTCCACAAAGTCAGTTATACACACAGTAGATTGGGACTCTTCAACCAAGAAGATTTTCTCTCCTTCACTAAGCCAGGCCCTAAGTATTCTTCAAGATCCATTATAAATAAGCGTATAATCCAAATAAGAACAATATGTTTGTTAATGTAAATGCAGCTTCAGGACAAGTCCCTTAGCCCTTCCTTCTACTCAGATCGCTATACCCTAAGCCTATTCTACATAGAAATTATGAATTAGCTACGATGGTGATGATCTGTTCTTTGAGGTCTTCCTCATCCTCTCCAAATGTGGGTTACTGACTTAACAATCAACAATTGTTAATGTGTTTATCATTTATTGCTTAAATATAGTCAGGCGTGCACTTTTGTTTATCTCTTTTTTATGTCTTGTTTCTCAAACTAGTCATTAAATTTCTAGGTGATTTAGACCAGCACATTCTATTTCTTTTTCATCTGTCACAGCCTAAATGACATTCAATTAATGGAAGATATTCAGGACAACAAAAATATTAGGCAAAAAGAACAAGCAGAGAGGAGCCATCTATCTCCCTGAAAAAAAAACACACACACACACGTGGAGAAGTAGGTATACTGATGCAATCATATCACAAAGACATTGTATGGAACTGATGCACTTTTGCAGCTTTTACTGGTTAGTTAGATCAGTCTCTGCCTACACATGTAGGTCCTTGTTGTAGTGTTGTCCATCCTCAGTGCAAACACATCTTTCTATAGCTGATACCAAGCAAAGGAATTCCATTGAAGTCTGGTAGAAACTACCAATTAGACAAAAATGTACCTTTTTGAAAAGGCTAATTAGCTGACATTACGGTTCAAAATGGCCAAGCAGATACTTATTGAGTTCTTTTTACATGCAAGACCCCGTGTTAGATGATGTGAGAGTTTAGTCCACAAAACAGCTGACTATTCTTAAAATTACTGTGAAAGAGTAAAATATAAAGCCATGAGCAATACATGTTAAAATAGTTAAATAAAGCTCATTTGGTAGGTCAAAAAGTACTCGCCCCACCCTACCCTCACAGCAAGAACTGACTAATGATGAATCAATCTTCGCAAATCCTTGGCACTGCCCATCTATTTTAGGCATTATCAGATTCTGATTCTGAGTCACTTTATCTTTGCAATTACTTCTGCAAATTCCCCCTCATTTTATGTAAAGAATCAAACTCAGAAATCTTAGATCTGGGAAAGCCTAAAAGGTTGTCCATGGTTGTGCACCTTTTAAAATTTATGTGTGTCTGTGTGTTTTGGACACCTTCTCAGAATAATTTCTTAAATGCATAAACTAAACACCTAACAGTGATTCCTACTAATTAAAGTTCAGGAACAGACAGAACTGATCTATGGTGTCAGAAGTCAGGATGTGTTAGGTTCTATATTCTGTGGTGATGGTAATATTCTTGTGCCTTGTTCTGGGTGCTAGTTATACAGTTCTATTCATCATGCAAAAATTCACTGAGCTATACACTTATGATTTGTGCACTTTTCTAGATTGATGTTGTACTTCAATGAAAAAATTCAAAACTAAAATAGGACCTATAGGATTACCAAAATAAATAGGTTACATTGAAATATAGTTCTATCCACAGACCGTAAGGGATCCCCTTCTTTGATTAAGATCCTAGATTAAGAGCCCAGAAAAAAGAGGTAAGGTGTACAGGGAGATATATGCCGGGATTTTCTCACTTCTAAGAGTTGATAATCTGGTTGAGAAAAAAAGACTGGAAAGTTGTAAATTTGGAGAAACCAATAAGTATACTTGGTAAGAGTCAAACAAGAGGGAAAGTCAAAAGAGAAAAGTGGCAATAAATACTTTGGAGCTAGAGTGTCGGGCAGAATAAGCAGAAGGATTTGGAATCCATGCTGTAAGTAGAAGGCTGTGAAGTGTTTAGATAAATTGAAGGGAGAGCATCCTTTCTGTAGTACGGCCAAAGTCTTGGGAGGCATTATATCTATTTTGCTGGCCATGGTGAAGGAGGCGCATAAGTAGGTAGTATGAAATAAAGCTGCTGACTACTGCTGGGTACAGAATGGGAGGAGGAGTTGGACTTGGATTTCTCATAAATGAAAAACCATGGAAGATTTTTTAGCAAGGCAGCAATAGAGAGAATGCTGTTTTATGAACTCATTCAGTTTAATTTAACAAACACATATTAAATGTCCACTAAGTTCAATGTACTATGCTACATTCTGCCCTGGTTAATGGTCTCAAATAGACTCTAAGATTTTCTATTTTGTGCCTTTCATTAGTACACTAGACCTATCTAATTTGTAAATTGTCCAATTACATTTACATTCTAGATTGGTATAAATTATGCTGTAATTTCTTCAAAACAGCAACTCTTTAAATACTACAAATCAGGGAAAACTGGGGCAAAAAGACAATAGGATATGTTCCTATTTGGGTCAGGAACATGCCTCCAAGTTTTTAGTTGGATTGTCTCCAAGTGTACTGTTTGTGCAAGTGTTTTCCCTTCAGGCAATGTTCTTTTCAACACACAAAATGCTAGGGCTGGAAGGAAGATGAGACACCCAGGGAAAGCAGCAGATTTTAATCACCATTGAATAATCCAATGATTCATCCTAGTATATTTTATTATTAACCATTTTGAAAGTTTGATAATGCAAAGGGACCATAGAAAAGCCCATCTAAGTACATAAACCCAGATAATGGAGAAGTTTCCAAAATTCCCAGCCCACTCTGATTTTCCTACTTGTTTAACATGGAGGACACACTGAATTGTAAACTAAGTATTGTCAGTCTCACATTGAAAAAGACAGTGGAGATGGCTAATTTCAGGGAGTTTACTGTGTTCTTTTTAGTGCCTGAAAGCCATTCTATTGCTGTCATCATGACTACCAGTCAAGACATGCTTTATGATTTCTATCAGACTCTGTATTCAGACTACATGGCCGCCAATAAAACATTTCTTTTCTGAAGGCCAGTACTGAGCCTCCTTTATTATGAGGTGAAGGTTTGTAAAGATTATTATTTGCTAGGAAAAAATGTCTTTAGACAATTCTCTAAGAAGTGATTTCTCTGCCCTCTTTACCGCTGGGCAAATATTTTGCTGTTACTACCCCCAGGAAATAGAAGTCTCTAGGTTTGTCATTTAATTCTGCTTTCTCTCTCCTTTCCTTTTCTCTCTCCTCGCTCTTTCAGAGTCTCTCAAAATAAGAAACTTCTTTACTACAATGTTAAAAACTTTGGCCATGAATCACATAAAGATGGTACTATCTCATTACTCATTTTAGCTTGTAATAGATTAAATTATCAGCATTTTAGTAGTCACACCTAGATTTTCATAGCCCACTTATTTTTGCTCTTAACTCAAGGCTACAGCTGCATCTCAGAGCAATGATAAAAGGAATATGCTTTCTATCTGGGGTCCAAATACAGCAGGGTGAGACTGCTGCCTCATCTCACCTGAACCCCTGAGAAAAATGCCTTTTGCAATTTACAATCTGGTTTCAGCAATCTCTTTTCCAGCTCCCACTGTGAAAAAGGACAAAAGAAAAAGTCTTCTGTTTTTTGAAAAAGGCCCATATACGTATGTATGTATGTGTGTGTATGTGTATGTATGTGTATGTGTGTTTAAATATAAATGCACACATAAACAAAAGATAGCCTTCATTTCTTTATATAGTAATGAATTAAGCCTTTCTTTCACTCATGTTGTAAATGTTTGCCCAAATGTGGCATTTGCCTACTATTTTTTTCATGATCTATTTTTGACACAAAAAATGTAGAAAGTGTTCAAAGGTATCAAGAATTTAGCCTTTCAGGCTTTATAACATCCTTAGAACCTAGAAAGGCATTCCCTATTCCACACTTATATGAGAATATTGCTCTATGTTCTCTTGTAGAATTTTTCAAGGTTTTGTCTCTCACATTTAGGATTTTATTATACCCGATGTATATTGTGGTGTCTCGTATGCAATACAGATTTCACTTTTTCAAAATTACTGTTGTCGGGCGCGGTGGCTCAAGCTTGTAATCCCAGCACTTTGGGAGGCCGAGACGGGCGGATCACGAGGTCAGGAGATCGAGACCATCCTGGCGAACACGGTGAAACCCCGTCTCTACTAAAAAATACAAAAAACTAACCGGGCGAGGTGGCGGGCGCCTGTAGTCCCAGCTACTTGGGAGGCTGAGGCAGGAGAATGGCGTGAACCCGGGAGGCGGAGCTTGCAATGAGCTGAGATTTGGCCACTGCACTCCCGCCTGGGCGACAGAGCGAGACTCCGTCTCAAAAAAAACAAAGTTACTGTCAACTATCTTCAAAAAAAAAAGAAACTGGCCAGTAATTATCCTTTCTCTTTTTGCCATCTCCAAAAAAGCTGATTTGAGGTGCTACTTTCACTATATATTAAGTTCATATATATATTTAGATATGTGTCTGAAAATAGTCATTTCTTGAGTCCTTAAAAATGTGAACATCCTTTGACATAGTAATTTTATGTGTAGTTATGTTCCCTAAGGAAAATAAGTAAGTATAAAACCTCAGCTGTAAAAGTGTTAATCACAGTATTATTTTCAAGAACTTAGGTTGAAAACAACCTAAAATGTGTAACAATACGGGAGTAAAATATAATAAATGTATTTAATATGATACAATGTAATCATTAATAGGTAATGTATAAGGCTGTTAGGGAGATTATATTAAATATATTTGTGATACTGATAAATGAAAGTAGGTTACAATAGCACAATATGTACAGTATGGTCCCATTCCTTTACATTACAAATATACACACATACATAAAGTCTATTGGAAGGATATGAACTGAAAAAGTTAAAAATTGTGGAATTACAAGTAGTCTTACTTTTCTTCTTTATTCTTTTCTGCATTTTTCCATTTTTCTACAATGCAGATATATTATTTTGTAATCAGGCAATATAAGTATTATTTTTAACTAAAATAAAAATTTGCAGCATTACATGTTAACAGGGAGTAACCAAACTGAAAACCAACACCTAAAACTCACAGCTTATTGCTTTGAAAATGTTTAAAAGCACTATGTTTTAAAATGTTTAAAAGCATCTCCACTATGGAGGTCAAGTGAATTGCCAGGGAGTTATCCATGTACTATTGTGTGGAAATCTCTACTGAGATGGGTATATTTTTTCCTCCTTTAATCTACTGATATGGTAATTTGAATTTATGTACGTCTTAATGTTAAAACCACTGTTACATTCCTGAGATTAGCCCAACATGTCATGATAGATTTTCCTTTTTATATCCTACTGGATTTAGTTTCCTAGTATTTTGTTTAGGATTGTTGCATTTATGTTCATAAAAGAAACTGGCCAGTAATTTTCCTTTCTCTTTTTGCCATTATCTTTTTTTTCCCTTAAAGTTACACTGATCTCATAGAATAAGTTGGTGGGGTACTCCTACTCTTTCTATTCTCTGGAAAATCTGTATAAAGAATGAGATAATCTGTTTCATAAAAGATTGGTATAACTTTACAGAATGCACTTCTTTAATAGTTATTCTTCTAAGAATTTGTCTATTTTATTTTAATCAAACTTTAATGGCATAAAGTTGTTTGCAACATCCTCTTATTATATTTTCAATATCCAGAGCATGTATAGGTATATCTTCTTTTTAATAACTGATATTGATTATTTGTGACATTTTTTCCTTGCCAGAGGTTTTTCAGTTTCATTATTCTTTTCAGAAAACCAGCTTTGACTTTAATGATCCTCTCCACTGCATGTTTGTTTTCTATTTAATTAATTTCTGCTCCTAACTTTTTCTTCAACTTTTTAGGATTTGTTCTGTTTTTCTTTTTCTAACTTCTGAAGTTGAATACCTATATCATTAATTTTTAGTCTTCATTTTCTTATTATAAGCATTGAATACCACACATTTTTCCACATATAAATTTCATTACATCCTACAAGTTTTGATATATAGTATTTTGTTATCATTCAATTCTAATATTTAATTTTTATTATAATACTTATGTGTGTTTTCAATGTCTAAATGCATAGGGATTTTGAAAATTATCTTTTGTTGATGTCATGTGGTTAGACAACATGTTCTAGAGGTATGGATTTCTTTAAATTCTGTTGTAATTTGCTTTAGGGCAGAATACATGCTCAATTTTTATGTATGTTCCTTGTCTGCTTGAGAAGAATATGTATTCTCTAATTGTTGGCTATAGTGTTCTATAAACATTTACTATATATTAAGCTCATACTTAGGATGTTCAAATATTCTATATCTTTGCTAATTTTTTATCTGCTTGAAGTATTCATAATTGAATGAGGTGTTTAAAAATCTTCCTCTAAGATAGATTTGTTATTTTCTTCTTGCATTGCATTAAATTTTGCATTCCATTTTGATTGGTAAGTGATCTCCTATCAGTGTAACTGTTGTTCCTCTCTACGTGATCTGTCTCTCTGCTGTTAAGATCTTCTTTTTCTTGATGGTGTCCTAAAGTTCCACCACAATGTATCTATGCAAACATTAGCTCTCTCTCTCTCTCATCTTATTTTAATATATGTTGTATTTCCTGAATTTGAGGATTCACATCTTTAATCAATTCTGAAAAATTCTTCATAATTATGTTTACAAATAGTGCCTCTCCTCAATTCCCTCTATTATCTGCTTCTGGGGCTCTCATTCAATATGAGTTAAATAGTTGCATTCTGTACCCCACATCTGTCTTTTTTTTAATATTGCTACTCCTTGTTTTTCTGTCCCCATTGTAGATAATTCTAGACTTTTCTTCTGGTTCCCCAATTTGCTCTTTATTTTCGTTTTTAACCATTCACTGCATTTCTTATTTTAATAAATACATTGTTCAACTCTAGAAGTTCCATTTAGTTATTTTGCAAATTTCCCTAGTAACTCATATTTGTCTCTTTTTGTTTGATAGCTCATCTTTGTGATATATCCCTAGTTTTTTCAACACATCATACATAAATATTCTAAATAAAGCCTTTAGGGATATAAATCCACTCATTATTGTTTTTGCTGATTCCTGTTTATGGTGACTTACTTCCTCAGTACTCAGTGATCTTTGATATTTGTGAATCAAAGATCTGCTTCATAATCTGTTGTAAAACTGTATATCTAAATTGGGAATTTTTGAATAATATTCTTGTCTGTTTGTACCGGAAGGGAAGGACACTATCAATCTGGGACCATTTGCTCTTTTTATGTGTCCTGATGTAATGAGGGGTTCAGAGGCTTGATGTAATGAGGGGTTCTTAGGTTCAGAGGCTCCTTCTTTGTGCCCCTCAACCTTGTTGCTATTTCAAATCTTAACAAATTGAAAGCAAAACTACTATAGGCTTTTCCCCTCAGTGTAACTCCCATATTTCTGGCACCTTGATCTTGAACTTCCCAGCCTCCAGTACTGTGAGAAATAAATTGTTGCCTTTTGTAGATTACTCAGTCTGTGGTATTCTGTTATAGTAGTACAACATAGACTAAGACATATTATTTTAGTAAATAAAAATAATGACTACTTTACTTTTCACTTTTAAAATATACAAATCCTATTCATCTGCTCCTGTCAGGTGATGATAACATTGATTATCCTTATATGTTTGACTTCCAGGGACTTATTTATTCTACTGATAAACTCTAAACATGGTATAAATCTTGTTGCTTAGTTATTAGAGTGGCATGGAGGGGAGACAGAGGACATCACTCCCATATACAAATTATCTATATCCTTGGTTTTAAAAGAAGCATTGACTAACATCCCTGTGGAAGTTTTGGTTTGTAGAAATTTCATCCTTTAGGAATGCTAATTTTCAATTAACCTCATGTGCTATATGTGATCAGTGAAATGGTTAAATTTATTCTAAAACATACATTAAGGCAAAAGTCCACTGGAGAACAATGGCTTCTAACTGTTCATCTGATCATATTCAAAGTCAGTAGCAAAATATTTAAAAATCTACCTTATCTGCTTCATGTACTCAATACCTCATCTGGCATGAATCTCCTAACAAATATGTATTCCAATTTCCCCTCTATTCTTTCATACTTAGTAATGTATGATGATTTAATGATGCTGAAATGAGTGAAATAGAACTGAACACCAGCCATATATCATTGCCAATTTTTGAAATTGATTTAATCCCTTTCTTTTCACCAAAAGTAGAGTTTGAGCCAGGTATTCATCTTGAATATTTTGTTTACTATATTTAAATCAGATTTTTAGCACAATGGTTGTAAAACTGCTCTTTTTTAACAACAGCAACCTCATCTACCCCTGACACAAAACAAACATACAATGGAAAAAGAAACACACACACACACACACACACACACACAAAAGAAGTGAAGATCTTCTAATTAAAGCATGAATGAAAGACTGCTCAGCCTATTCCTTGTCCCCTGCACCCCCTCAGAAACCTGGCACTTTGAGAAGCAGTTTGAAATTTAGTATCATCTTTTTTTTTTTTTTCCTTGAAGCAGAGTTCTCCCTCTTTCCCCCAGGCTGGAGTGCAGTGGCATGATCTCGGCTCACTGCAACCTCTGCCTCCTGGGTTCAAGCGATTCTTGTACCTCAGCCTCCCGAATAGCTGGGATTACAGGCCTAGCTAATTTTTGTATTTTTGGTAGAGATGGGGTTTCACCATGTTGGCCAGGCTGGTCTTGAATTCGTGACCTCAAGTGATATGCCCACCTTGGCCTCCCAAAGTGCTGGTATTACAGGCGTGAGCCACTGTGCCGTGCCCGGCCAGAAATTCAGTATCATCGTTAACTAGGTTGTAATGTCCTTTAGGTCAGGCCTTTCCTATATTTGGTGTAAGCACTCAGGAAATATTTATTAAATGTTGATGATATACCTGGACTCCATTATCAGATCTCTGTTCTTTTCATGCTGCATTTTCTCCTTGAGTAAACCCATCCATTCCCATAGTTAGTTTCAACTACCATCAATATGTCCATCATTCCCATATCTATATCTGGCCCAAACCTCTACCAAGAACTAGTATTTCCAATTGCCTTATAATTAATTCCACTTGCATGGACCAAGGGAGAGGCATCTCAAACTTACATCCAAAACTGATGTCAAGTATAACTCCTCCTAAATTTCTCCCTCTTCCACTGTCATTGATATCACTAAGCAGGAAACCTAAGATAGACACTTCTTAATAATTCCTCTTTCCCTTACCCCATGTGCACTAAATTATGAAATCCTGCCAATTTTACCTCCTAGTTATCTCTTTTTTTGTGTGTGGAGATAGGGTCTTGCTGTGTTGCCCAGGCTGGAGTGCAGAGGGGTGATCTTGGATCACTGCAGCCTCGACCTCCTGGGCTCAAGTGATCTTCTCACCTCAGACTCTTGAGTAGCTAGTACTACAGGCACATGCCACAATGCCTAACTAATTTTATTTTAACTTTTTGTGGAGAAGAGATCTCACTATGTTGCCTAGGCTGGTCTCAAACTCCTGGGCCCACACCATCTTCCCAACTCGGACTCCCAAAGTGCTGGGATTATAGGTGTGAACCACCGCACCAAGTCCATGAATCTGTTTTTTTCCACTCCACTTCTACAATCCTCGCCCTAGTGCCTGACCTTATCTTAACCCTTTGCTTACCAGACTCCTTAGGAAAATTGTCACCCAAGATTTCTACTAACCTTCCAGTATTCACCCTTATACTAGAATCTTCTAGTAGATCACTATCACTTACATGATACATTTCAGGCTTTTTATGTTATCCAAGGTCCTCCTTGATCTGGTACTTGCCTATTCTGGGCTTGTTTTTCGTCAGTTTCTACCTGGCACTTCATGCTTCTCTAGCAATGAACTACTTGGAGTTTTCCACACACACCATGCTGGTTCTTGCCCTGTTTACTTTTCACTTTTTAATTTTTGTGGGTACATAGTAGGTGTATCTTGCCCTGGTTTTATCCTCAATGCAGCAACCTATGCCTGAAATAGTCTTTCTTTCCATCCTCACCCCTTTTCCTGGATAACTCCTATCTATCCTTTAGGATACCCCACTAATGCTGATTTCGGTGCTTCCCTGCTCTGTGCTTTTATAATATACTCTGTATATTTCAATTAGAATGCCATGTAATAAATGTGAAGGAAATTTTTTGTATGTGTCTGTCTTCCTTGCTAGAATTTTAACTACTTGAGGGTAAGAACTGATGGGGGTGATAGTGATATAATGATTGTGGAAAGAAGGAAGAAAGAAAGGAAGAAAGGGAAGCAAGAAGTTAGAAGTTCTGTAATTATTTAAGCAATGGCAATCTAAATTTGCCTTCCAGAACATAAGGACAGGTTGTATTAACAGTCAACTGCCACAGTTTTATGGCGTCTGTGATTTTACTACCAGAAATCGCAACTCTGGGAGCGAACTATATGTAATAGAATGGCTTTGTTATGACTGCTAATGACTTTTAGATGGTTGCTAAAAGCGACTTTTATAAGCAGAAACTGTCAAGTCTAAAATCGAATGTTTTTTGCCTCTCCCTTGAGAGATTAATGCTAAATTGCTTTCCTTCTTCAGAGGATATTAAGGCCTTCAAAACCTGGAAGTTCGAACTGAGTAACTCTTTACCACCAAAAGAATGGGACTCTTGATTCAGGGGATAATTTTTTAAATTTACAGTAACGTTGGAGAAAATGTGGAGGAAGACAAAAAGAAAATTTGATTTTAAATGGAAAGGTAATTAGGGGTAAAAGCTTCTTTAAAATCTATAGACATGAACCTGAATATAATCTAAGAAATATGTTTTGAGCATCTGCTGTCTCAGACACCAGAAAGAATACATAGATAAATAAAAGAGCCCCTGCTCTCAAAAAGCTCATAATCTACCAGGCAATATTTGCAGAAACTTGGTCAGACATCTATATCAGTGGTTTCCAAATTGGGTACTACAGGACCTAGAGTTAGTATCTGATAGAGGTGGGCATTAAAGATTAAGCATTTTACAATATTGTAAGATAGATGTGAAAAAGTGTTTCCCACCAAACAATGAAGATGCAATGAGCTAAGGAATCTACTTACCAATTTTTCCACTGTATGATTTATGGAATTCAAACGGAGGCTGCTGCTGATGGTGGTAGTGATCACGATAGTATCAGTTAGTATTTACTGATTGCTTATGTGCTAAGCATTCTGAAAAGTCTGCCAAATTCCTTAGAGACTTTACATACAATGTCTTACTTAGCCCTCATAACCCTCAGAGATAGGTACTATTATTGTAGCTATTTTACAAACAGGAAAACCAAGGCTCAGAGAAGCTAAGTAGGCCGGATGGGATGGCTCATGCCTATAATCATGGCACTTGGGAAGGCTGAAGTGGGAGGATTGCTTGAGCCCAGGAGTTCAAGACCAACCTTGGCAATATAGTGAGATTTCATCTCTATAAAAAATTAAAAAATTAGCCAAGTGTGGTGGCACATGCCTATAGTCCCAGCTATTTGGGAGGGAGGCTGAGGTGGATGGATTGCTTGGGCCTGGGAGGCAGAGGTTGCAGTTTGCAATGAGCGGAGACAAGGCCACTGAACTTCAGCCTGGGTGACAAAGCAAGGCCCTGTTTCAAAAAAAAGAAAAGAAGGAAAGAAAGGAAGAAAGGAAGAAAGAAAGAATAA
Source organism: Macaca nemestrina (assembly GCF_043159975.1). Classification (NCBI taxonomy): domain Eukaryota; kingdom Metazoa; phylum Chordata; class Mammalia; order Primates; family Cercopithecidae; genus Macaca; species Macaca nemestrina. The sequence goes on along the minus strand of NC_092145.1, from coordinate 46,919,838 downwards.
AAGAAAGAAAGAAAAAAAGAAAGAAAGCAAGCTAAGTAGCTTTTAGCAGTCCACACAATTTTTTTCTGTTACTATTCTTTTAAGCTTATGGATCACTTATTAAAACAACAAAAAATCTGCAGCCATTTGCACTTACTACATGGATGTGAATTTTATTTTTCAATACTGTGTAGAAAAAAAATGCAGGACCAAGTTGAATTATACGACAATAAAAGACTACAACTGTCAATCTTAGTACCTAGTTTCATTTTTTTGTGCTGAAAATAATTTATAAATATCATGCATATGAACTTATGAAAAAATTCATGTTAATAAAATATGACTGGGTGCAGTGGCTCACGCCTGTAATCCCAGCACTTTGGGAAGCTGAGACGGGTGAATTACCTGAGGTCGGGAGTTCGAGACCAACCTGACCAACATGGAGAATCCCCATCTCTACTAAAGATACAAAATTAGCCAGGTGTGGTGGCATATGCCTGTAATCCCAGCTACTCGGAAGGCTGAGGCAAAAGAATCGCTTGAACCCGGGAGGCGGAGGTTATGGTGAGCTGAGATCGCACCATTGCACTCCAGCCTGGGCAACAAGAGCGACACTCTGTCTCAAAAAAATAAATGAATAAAATACTACTTTCACATGCTTTGTGTATTGTGGTTCTGTGTATGACTTCACTTGGATACAAAAGGGGTATGTTGCTGTTCAAAAGTTTTGAAAACCACCAGTCTGGCTAATTAAAGGAGTAGACTCAGAAGTGAAAAGAGATGCAGCCTAAGTGAAATGTTCAGGATCTTCGACCTCCATAGCTGATAACTCCGTGGTTGTAATGCCTAACTTTTAAGCAGGTTGTATTTGTAGAAGACAATTACCTTGGATAGAAGCAACTTAGCCTGAGTATGTGAGGAGATATACCTAGCAAACTGTTCACCCTAAGCTGTAGCCAAATAGAGGTTCCCAGAGACCTTTCATAATGGCCACAAAGATAGGAAGTTATTTATTATTTAGAATAATAATTATCATAATGAAACTGTGATGTTGGGAACAACTAGTAGCAACAATCAAGTGACTACTATGCTAAGTGATTTAAAACTGTTATCTCACTTTTTCCTCTAAACAATCCTGAGAGATTAATACTATTATTTTACCAGTACAAAAATTCAGGCTTGGATAAGTTCAAACAGGTAAAGTCACTTGTGCAAAGTCTCACTGCTAGGAAGTGGAAAAGCTGGAATAAAACCCAGGTCAGTCTAACATACCTCCTGTGCTCCCAACAACTATGGCCAAGAGCAACCACCCTACAAGTCAGCTATGTAAAAGCTCCATTATGCTACCCTTTTAAATTTAAGCCCCTCAAAAGTACTAAGAAAGAATGGGAAGGCATCAGACAGAGACTGGGTTGGATGACGAATGTCTTGCTGAAAGCTATGCCCCTCTCTAGGACAACAGTGGTACTAGATGATCAAGGGTGGGGGGTGGTCTTCATTTTTTCATTGAATGACTAATGAAATCTCCAACAATGTCTTCCCTAAGCTGGGCAGGATCAACCCTTCTGTTTCTCTCAAGCAGCTCATTCCAGGCTTGTCTCTTGAAGTCTTCCCCAGAATCCTCCTCCTATCATCCAGGAAAGAGATCCCTGGGAAGGTGAGAAATTAAAATTAAAGAATTTTTCAGGTGGCTATTAAGCAGCAAGTCTGAGGGTGTTTGGAAAGTGATCAGTATGTTTCCTGAGTGTTCTTATCTCCAGAGTAGTGCCAAAAGTCCTGGAGCCAGTGAAATTCTCTCCAAACATGGTCTAGGAAGCCTAACAATGAAGAAGCCAGAGGAAAACATGATTGTATGGCCACTAAGTCAAGGACCCTTTTATCACTCCTTAGCCTCCATGATTTTGCACCACTCTGTTGTCTTGAATTATCTGATTAATCACTTTCACATTTATTGAACACGTATTCTGAGTAGAAGTAGTTTAGTGGGTGCATAGGTAACGGCATGTTAAAATAGTTCAGGTACTCAAGTTTTTTTCATATAGGTAAGAAAGCAGACATATAAAATAGATAGATAATAGCCTAGATGACTGGATGGTTGGCCTTTACCATGTTTTCCAGGTTAGACTGATGCACACTTTTCTAAATTAAATAAGCACATATTAATAACATTAATAACTATTGCTGTTTGGCAATAGTAGTTTCTGGTTAAAACATGACATAATTGAGAAATCTCAAACTTTAAGGCTATCTTTGGTCAATTTCTTTGGAAGTGGGATTAGGTATATCAATTTAAAAATAATCTACTCCCCTTTCCCACCAATGTTTATGCCGTAAGAACATCATTAATATCATCAATCAATAAATGTTTCTTTGACAACTGATTATCAACATTTTAGAGTACACAAAGGCTTGCTTTGCCCCTTCCCCAGCAAGACTCCAGCCATTCATGACACTTAGGTACCCCATACTTCCATTTTATCAAGTGACATTTTCACCAAGAACTCAATTTCCATCTTAAATGAGTGACAAATGAGTTATATTTTTCAAAGCAAGCTTAAACAGAGAATGTTTACTTTTCAACAAATCCTGCACCAGCCTACCTAGGATAACAATCATTTCCCAAATTTTAATAACTGTTATCTGTCTAGACATCAACTCATAGGAAGAAGGAAGAAATGGCTGTCAAAGGGTAAAACAATCAACATCTCAAAGATGAAGAATTTGGGCACAGCAAAGGTAAATGAAAAATGAATAAATTGCATTTCAATATGGTGATTAATGCATAAAAAAAGATAAGATCAGAGGTAGGCCAAGGCAGGCACTAGTTAATGTCTTCTTTTAAAAATCTTGCCAGTAAATCATAATTACATACAGAAATCGTAATGTCTTTTGTAAGAGCTACTTTTCACTTGGCAAGTGGACAATGCCTTAAAAATATAAGGAAAAGACAGATAAGATTGATGATTATGATAATAAGTTTACCCTTTAATTTCTTCTAGATGCCAGTTTATAGGAAGAGGTATGCAATTTTTTCTTGTCTGTCGTAGGGAAGGAGGGAGTCTGAAATAAGATGATTTGCAAGGTGTATGGGGCCTGTGTACATATACGCTAGTATGTGGGAACTTGGCTACAACCCTGTGAGGTGAACAGGACAGACACTGTTGTCTCCACTTTACAAATGAAGCAACTCAAGAAGAGTTGAAGCGAATTCCCTAAGGCCACAGTGGCAGGGCCAGAAGTCCTCCCCTAGTTGGTATGCAGTGAGTTTCCGTTACTCCTGTCCCCTTAAAACAGAGGGTTAGATGAGGGTTCTAGGTCATTTATTAATTTAATGTATTGAGGATATTATAATATACGGCAGGAAAAACAGAGAGTGAGATATACTTCAACTGCTTAGAACTGTAATTATCTGAGACTTGTAAATCCAGGGTGCTTGTGCATGCCAAAGTTGATGCTTAGAACATTAAGTTTTATTGCAAAACCTGGAGGCATTTCAAGTGCATCTCTTTAGTTTCATATTTTTTCCTTCTAGTGCTGTTTGAAGGGAGGAGTTGCTCAGTGATGAGGATAGGGGTGGGATCAGAGGGAAGAAGAAAGATTTATGGAGACTATGCAAAGGAGGCCATGGGGTGCCTGTTTTGCTGGAGGCTGCATTTCACAGACTAAAATAGGGATTTTCACAAAAGCACAGGGAGATCTTACTGAAGAGAAGCAAGAGATAAGCCTTATCAGAGAAAAAGAAAAAACACACAGGAATAACATTGTGTTTGTTTTAATACAAAAGCATGAAATGTGTTTTGGGACCCATCCAAAATGCCTGTTCAATAAAAAGAGTAAAAGATAGTGTCATAAGATTTATAGACTTATCTAGCTTTCCAAAAACAAGTATTATAGGTAAATACTGATTTATTCCTATTCTCTATAATTACATTAGTTAGAGAATATGGCACAACATAGGACAAACCAAAATTTGTATTCTCTCAGAAATATTAGATACATCAGTATAGTTCGCTGGCTGGAGTTCCTATATCCCTCTCATTGGAAATTTGAACAGATAGTCTCTCACACTTAACAAGTCTAAACTTATTGTGCAAAGAAGCATTCTACTAAATCCAAGACTGCCATGAATTCATAAAGAAAGAAGAAGCATAGGTGAGAGGTAAGGATGCATCGTTGTCGTCACATGCCATTTCAGGGGTCATTTTCTGTTTGTAGGAGATATGTAAAGCTAGCACTCCACTCTACTGATGTCCCCACTAATTTGACAAAATAACTGAATGTCTTTGTCTTCTCTGTTGCCTTCCAGTACCCAGCCACCTCAGGCACCAACTTCACTGAATGAAAATGGAGCCTAGTTAACATGGGAAAGGTAGGATTCTGACAGCCAGTGTATAATGAACCAAGCAGGTACACACCTGCCAGCTGAACAACCACTGCATAACAAAGGCATTTCCCTGACCCAGGTGAAAACACATTTAATTTCATATTCCAGCTAATTCAACAAAATTTTGGCACAAATAAAAAAATCAACACAGCCTGGAGTCCCATGTAATTGATTTGGGGTATGCATGCGAAAGAATCAAAGGTGAGGGAGTGAGTTTATTTCAAAGGTCTTGTTAGTCGTTGCTCTACAGTCTATATCATTTGACTCATTTGCTCTTGTTTGAAGAAAGTTGAAGGTAATACCTTGCTGTGGAATTTGGAAGAGTAGATTATAGACCCTTAATGTTTAATGTTCTTAAAGGCACACAGCAGGATTGCTACAGTAGTTAAAGTAATATAAAGTAAAAAGGCTTTATTTGATGCTCGAGAGTGAGCAGCACAGTCCCACACAAAATTAGGGTACAAAAGTGTGAATCTCCAAATGAGAGTACTGATGACAAAATTCAGGTGTAAGAAGATGATAGATTTAATCTTAACATATTTTAAAAGAATGAAAAGAATCTGTTGGATAGAATTTAGCCAATGGATTGTCTGGCTTACAGAGTTAATCATAACACTGGCTAATGTCATTCCAGTCCATGTGAGCTGATTCAGCATGTTCTTTAGGACCCAAAAGGACAAGGAAAAGATAAACTGACAGGTCATCAGAAGCATTTCTTTCTTTTTTTTTTTTGACGGAGTCTCGCTCTGTCTAGGCTGGAGTGCAATGGCGCGATCTCAGCTCACTGCAAGCTCTGCCTCCCAGGTTCACACCATTCTCCTGCCTCAGCCTGCTGAGTAGCTGGGACTACAGGCGCCCGCCACCATGCCCGGATAATTTTTTTGTGTTTTTAGTAGAGACAGGGTTTCACCGTGTTAGCAGTATTCAGTCAGTTTCCACTGCTTTGATGGAGGTAAGATGTACTGGCCTTGCCTGGCTTCTAGACAGTCCAGTCAGAACTGGTTTCCCAGTCTTGGTCCATGGCATTCTGGAGAGTCACAAAGACTGAAGGCAATGTAGGAGTTAAACATCTATTACTACTGGTTTTCAGACACAGTGTGGATAATATCTGGTGGTTCTCATCAGTGCAGAGCTTTTCAGAACCATAACATCCTCAAGAGACACTAATTAAAGGTTTCATTCTCTCCTCATGTCATTTGTTACAAAATGCATGGGTTGAGGGTTAAGTCTATCACCACTGCACAGAGCAAAGCAAAATTCATAGAGACATGGAAAATGCAGTGTATGATGATTTTTAATGGAACTCTCTAATCAAACCTCTGAGTTATGCTCAGTAGTCAGTGACTAATAGGTTGAAGAGGAAAAGATTATATTCAATCTGCCTGTTAACTAAAATACTTTAATCAATTTTAGAGGAAAATGCTCTGAGGCAGAAAGAAATATAATAGGGCAGTGATCTAATCTCTCAGAAAGCTTGATGCCATTTTGTACTTTCTGTCTCCGGTTAGGAAGATGCGAATGCTGAGACCATTCTTAAGTGTATTCTACAAAAGTGTTGAGGAAGAAGAGGGTCATTTTTCTCAATGGACCACACATGTCCCTGGCTATGAACTGTTGAGACCTAAATTTCCCAATATAGTAGTATTTCACCATACCAAAACATCCGGAGAGCCTTGTTGGGGGGTTATGGCAAGTCTGTGGGTTCAGAATCCTGCTCTTCTCTCTAAGAAAATAAATAAAATCCTACCCCTGGCTGGGCACAGTGGCTCATACCTGTAATCCCAGCACTTTGGGATGTCAAGGTGGGAGGATTGCTTGAGTCCAGGAGTTCAAGACCAGCCCTGGCAACATAGCGAGACCCTGTCTCTCCCTCTCTCTCCAAAAAAAAAAAAAAAAAAAAAAAAAAAAATGCTGAGTATAGTGGTGCACACCTGTAGACCTAGCCACTTGGGAGGCTGAGGTGGAAGGATCACTTGAGCCTGGGAAGTCGAGGCTGCAGTGAACCATGGTTGTGCCACTGCACTCCAGCCTGGGCAACAGAGCGAGATCCTGTCTCAAAAACAAAAAGAATAAAAGAAAAAATAATGCAACCCCTAGCATACAGCAGCACTGGTGAAAACAAAACATGTCTTTGAACCATATTAGGATCATGGATCACCAGTTTGTAACAGCTAGTCTACACTATAGTTATTAGAGGATTTCAGATAAATGTAAGATTAATGGAGGCCAGAGCAGTCACAGTACAATTTGTGGAGGTAGTGTAATTTGGCAAATAAGTAGGATTTCTCTTCTCTCCAACTGATTCCTTTAATGTAAACATGCTTTCAAAAGGTCTACAAATATCATCCGCTACATACCCACCATTCTCTATTAGCAAATATCTATACATAGCTGAATTAATTTAGAATCAGGAAAGCATATCTCTTTCTTACCTACAGGATTTATGAAAAAATGAGGGAGACTGGTAAGCCATTCTTTCATGTGGCAATTCAAATTTCACTTCCTCCAAAAAAACTTTCCTGTTTACCTTAGTCCCAAATGGGTTCTCCCTTCAATCACCCCAACAGACTACTCTAAAATGTAATGCCTATATGATTTATTTGGTTCACACAGGAGGCTTCTATTAGAGGAAGAGGAATGTACTAGGTCACAGGATGGGCAAGAACAACAAGAAAAGCAGGATTATGGGAAGACCAACTGATTCAACTTGTGGCTTTGTAAATGGTTATTTTATCTGTTAGCCAGTTAATAACTTAGTATCATTAAGCCTCAGTCACTTTCATCTACAAAATGGGTATATAATCCCTACCTATCTGATGTAACTGGTAAGTAGTTCAATTCAGATAATATATATAAATACTCTAAACACAAGTTTAAAGGGAATATCCTTATTATTCATCATTCCAGCCTGTGAGAATGGGTTTCTTAAAGTTCACTCTGGAAGAATGATCAACGTTTCAATTTACTAGTTGCAAAAAGCAACTCTTACTATGAATTATTCATTGCTGCTAGTAGCCTTAAATGATGAGAATTTATAAATAACACATTCTGAGCTGCATACTGAAGATAAGGTTTATACAAAGGAGATCTGACTATATTGTTCAGGCTTTACCTCGCAAACAACATTGAAGACCAAAGAGGGTAACCAAATAAGCACAGGAAAAATAAAGTAGCTAGTAATGCTGAATGAAAGGGAACTGGTTACCTCCAGGAGAATTTAAGCCAAAATACCTGCCATAGGACTTGAGTCCACAGAGCTGTAGTCTCCACTGTGGCTTAAGTAAATGTTTGGCATGGGTATCTTCCTAGCAACCATTTGTATATTCTTTCCCATTCTTCCTCGCTGCTGCTTCTTACTCCCAGTGACAAAGCAGTGAAGGTTTATTGTTAAAAACAGGAGATTTGGGGTTAGTCAGACATTGGTTTAAATCCCAGTTCTGCCACTTGCTAGCCGTTGACCCTCCACAAATTATTTAACTTTTAAGTCTCAGGTTTCTCATTTGCAAAATCGAATAATATTTTATTTATAGCATAAAGTCTGGCATGCAGTGTATGCTCAAAAAGCACCAGTTATAATTGTTAGAGTAGGAAATGAACAATTTGTTAAAGCACTCCTTCCAAACTTACCCCAATCATATTCCCTGCTTCAAAACTATCTTTTATCTTTTTAAAAACAGCCTGAGTGAAATCCTCAGCCAAAATGTTTTTAAAAATCTATTTTTCACTAATGTGGAAATAACTTGTACTTCCTAGACATATATGGAATTTAGGATAATGTCTAGGAGTATCAGTGGCCAAAGGAATGTATCTACAATAGTTTACTTTTAGACAGTATGTGATCATTGGTAAGAAAATATTTGGGCCCCTTCTGTATTAGGGAGTTCCTAAGATTTAGAAATTACACAGCTTAATGAATAACCACATACTAACCTGCTGCAAGATGTACCTGAAATTTATTGTATTCTTTTAGCTCTTTATCCATTTAAGTATAAAATCTAACAAGCCAAGTCACTGCATTTTTTAAGTGCCTATGGTGTGCCTGATACCATGTTGGGTGTAGAAGGGCACAATCAATGATGCTTAGGATCTGTCTCCCTATTAATTGGTAAACAAAGATGACTGTACTTTTCACACTTGAGGAAGAGTCAAGATTCAATATAACGGTAGTAGGAGGTAATATGAAGAAGACATACCTTGATGAATTAAGAAATATTTGAGCCTCCATTTCCTCATCTAAAATTCACTTAATACTGTATCTTCCTTTCTTATTTCATTGTGTTCCTGACAGGATCAAATGAGATCACATGTGTAAAAGAGACTGTGTTAACTGTGTACAAATATTAGATGCTGATAAAGTATTCATACTGCAATACAGGCATGAATGTTATAGCAGTAGCAACCCACTGCAAGATGGGAAAGGAGAAACTGCCCATATGAACTACAAGCAGACGAACTCCAGGAGCTTCCACCAAAGGACACTGCCTGATATCAGCAGCACCACAAGCACACATGAAGAAGAAACCTACCACCCTACTGCCTTTGGGTGGTTGTGAGGATGAAGTAAAAAATGTAAATAAGGTTCTTAGTACAATGACTAGCATATAGTATTATCATCATCCTTTTGCCACTATTATCATATTAGTAGTAGTAGTAGTAGTAGTAGTAGTAGTAGTAGTAGTAGTAATTAATCTACATAGAATGGCCTAAACTGTGTTCTTGTTCTTTCACAGTACTGAAAGAAACTGAAAGCATTAGTAAGTTTCTATTCTGAAGTCAGTTTTGAAGCCTCTTACGGCCACTGAATAACTGTGTATCAGTAGACTGGAGCCTTCTTTCTACCAAATTGTTGTTCTATGTTATATAGGTATAATTTTTAATGTTCAGCTCTGCATGAGAAAAATAAATTATTGTAAAATTCAATGCTTATTAATTAAGACAAATATATGGAGAATATTGTTTTGCTTACATAGTATGAAAACCTGGTACAGCATCCTGCCTAGATTGGGAAACAGGTTTCTATACCATACATGTATTTTGTTTCACAAAATTATAAATTATTCTACATTCTTCCCTTAGAGTGGTATTTCTTATCCTTCAGAGAACTCTAAGGAACTCTACAATGAATTCATGCACCTGTTTGAGAAACACTGACATAAAAAAGTTAAATCATATTATGGAAATGTGTTTTGATGATGCATTGCCATTTTAAAAAACAAGTACTGGTAATTCAACTAGAGTAAGAATGAACACTCAAAAGGAGTATTACCATTTTGATATTAAAACAATGTTTCTTAAACCTAAGAAGTGTTAGATCACCAAGAACATATTTGCAGAAACCCAAATGTTGCAGACCATAGTATGAGAAGCAATGGTGCTTTTCTAGCTTCTAAGTGATTTGATATAACCAATAGGTGTTAATAGAAGGATGCTGTCTGACTGCCTCTAAGAATATCTTATGAAATTGGTTGATATCTGTGGTTGAGCTATGCTAATAGCATGAATATTTTGGATATTATTTTCAAGTAGTTTGAATAAATTCTCTTTCCTTATGTAAAATCTTAACATTTATACCTGTGGTTGCCCTAGAAAGTGAAAAATCATTAAAAAACAGTTCACAGATATGAAATGCAAATGATGATTATAATCTTCATAAAGGTCTCACAGCAGATTGGCTGCAAGTTGATAACTGTTGAAGCTCAGTGATAGGAACACTGTTTACTCTGCTTCATTTTGCACACAATTTTCCATGAGAAAAAAAAAAAATCAGCCCGATCGCTACATAACTACAAGAAATAACTCTGTAAGAAAATATTATGGAAAATGTCTTTATCATCTCAGATATACCATAAGTAAAACTGGTATTGACTTTGCACTAATGGCCAGTGTTCTCAGGTATGTAGCTTTGTCCTCTACATAAAAAAATAATCCCAGATTTTAGTGTCACAAGAGTAATAAAGATCACCTGATGCCAGAGGACAAACTATTGACACAATTCAGAGCGTTATTCTAATAGTTTCTGTGTGGCATTCTTTGACAAGTCTCCTTTTTATCTTTTTATTTATTTATTTATTTTATTTTACTTTTTTTTTTTTGAGATGGAGTCTCGCTCTGTCGCCCAAGCTCCGCCTCCCGGGTTCACGCCATTCTCCTGCCTCAGCCTCCTGAGTAGCTGCGACTACAGGCGCCCGCCACATCGCCCGGCTAGTTTTTTTGTTTTTTTGTTTTTTTTTTTTTTTGAGACGGAGTCTCGCTCTGTCGCCCAGGCTGGAGTGCAGTGGCGCGATCTCGGCTCACTGCAAGCTCCGCCTCCCGGGTTCCCGCCATTCTCCTGCCTCAGCCTCCTGAGTAGCTGGGACTACAGGCGCCCACAACCGCGCCCGGCTAATTTTTTGTATTTTTAGTAGAGACGGGGTTTCACCGTGGTCTCGATCTCCTGACCTTGTGATCCGCCCGCCTCGGCCTCCCAAAGTGCTGGGATTACAGGCGTGAGCCACCGCGCCCGGCCTTTTTGTATTTTTTTAATAGAGACGGGGTTTCACCGTGTTAGCCAGGATGGTCTCGATCTCCTGACCTCGTGATCCGCCCGTCTCGGCCTCCCAAAGTGCTGGGATTACAAGCGTGAGCCACTGTGCCCGGCCTGACAAGTCTCCTTTTTCTTAATCTACAAATTTAAATTATTGAATCCATATAAAAACCCAATGATGTATCCTTCCACTGCATCGTGGGCAAAGATTGGTGGTACCTGCAGATACCCTGGACCACCCGTGTCACATTGGTTGATATCTTGACAATAATTCTGTGCCTATGTATTAAGATTTGTTTGTATACAAGATGCTGCCTTTATCATTTGTGATTTTTAGCGATAATCTCATTGGCTAGTGCCTTCTCTTAAGCCCTTACTAATAGAAATTTTGCTTAAGAGGAATTATTGTAGAACTATATAGTAAACCATACATGAGAAGAATCCACAACATATCATATAAAAAGTAACTCCAAGTTGAGGCAGTTTGACATAGCATAAACATAATGCTGTCACCAGGCTATTGATTTCATTTTTAATTTTAATCTTGGAACATTGCCTGACATTCTAAATACTAGTAAGAAACAAACCTGCAATAATACAATATATACAATGCCTTATTTTAGATTGAGGTGCAGCAGGGGTGGTATTTATTTGAGTCTTATAGATAGGATTATGTTATCGATCCATTCAGGGCCAGTTACTTGTTTGCTTTAAGCAAGAATACATACTTGTTGGCATAGGAATCCCAGGAATCTGATTTTATTACATGGAATTCATCAAAATATTCAAAAGGAGGCATTTAAATGGAAAATTCCTTCTATTCAAGATTAAAGACTAGATTCTGTTGTTACCAATTGTCTCTGGAAGTAAATTACACTGCTGTCAGTTATACGACCTTTTAAATAATAGGATGTGGCATAATAAATATAAAACAGTCTATGAGTCAGAAAACCTGAGTTCTAGTTCAGGCTCCTTTAATACTACCTTGTTACATACACTTAAGCAAATCATTCAATCTCATTGTTATGGTCAAAGGAACACAGAATTATAGCTATTCTATTACCATAACACTAAATAGCACAGGAGGGCAGGAAAAGTCAAAAACAGATAATTTTATTGAAACAAAATTGTTCTAAGCTAATGTCTTTGTCCATCACTACAGCATACAACTGCAAGAACACCAAAGGGGTAGAAAAAATTCAAACTGAGCAAAAAAAAGAACATGGTCTTGCATTAAACAATACAGACTGCAATATGCACAAAAATTACCAAACTGACAAGTTCCTTGGTTTCTGCAGGAGCAATGGAACAAGGATGAGTGAAATCGAAGGGACATGACTTAGTAAGATGTTCTAGGGAAAGAGGCAGGGCTAGAGAGACCAGAGATGTCTTTCTACAGGGTGCATTAACTGTGCAAGGGGGTCATTAGGGCTGCTCACTGAATATTTTCAGCTCTCCACCTTCAGGGCACATGGTAGGATTATACTTGATGTCCCTTAACTAGCCCCAATCAAAGCTGACCAATGGTATATGAGAAAAAAGTGCCATATCCTTTCCAGGAATAAGATTTTATTGGTGATGCAGTGTGAGACCTCCTTCTGCCATGGTAATAAGCAGTGTTCCAGATGGTGGCTGCTCCATCTAGGTCCTAGAGTGAGGACCCTGTAATGTCCCCAGGTGCCTCATTATGGACATGTAGCATAAACAAGAAGAAACTTAGGTTATTTTAAGCTACTGAGATTTGGGGAGTTGTTTGCTATGACAGCATAACCTACCCTATCCTGAGAGAATGGATGGCAGTTAGGAGGTCAAGCACTCTGCCCAACAGAAGGCAAAGCTTGTCTGTTTTCCTCCAGGCAGTTGAGCCTCAATAGGGGCCTTGGTGCTTCTCAGAGGATTGTGCTTTAAAATACTGTAGGATTCTATTATGAATATGAACAAAAGTATGTCACTGTTACTGGCATCTAATAGTGGACATGAAAAGATAAAGGCACAATTCAGGACAGGACAGGCTCAGGGGACTGGTATAAGGCCTTTTTCTCATTCTGCTCCAAGTAAATAGTGATTGAAAGTCATATGGCTCTTCAATGGTCCATCCAGAATAAATGGCCCCAGTCCAGCTTGAAACAAGCAGGTATCCTTCATAATAGTGTTGACATTTTCATTTGTCAGTCTATTTAGTAGCAGAATGAGCAAAAAGCTGAATAAACAAGTAGGGGAGAACTACATTTTTACTTTCTGAGGTCCTTAAAGGTGACCGGGCCGACAATAGTGTTACAAGCTTTAGGAGATGAAATTAAATTTATATCTCTATATAATTTAATGCTAACTAGTCTTTACCTAAGTGATTTTCTCCTGAAGACTCTACAGATTACTGATACTGTCTAACTGGAACAACTAGTAGTTATAAGGCTGCTAGTAGGCTAATGAACAGCAGTGCAGGACATTGAGGCAGTAATTTCTGGCTGCCTTTTTGGCATGATCTCTGTCCATTAGCAACATCTTGAATAAAGAGCTGGAAGATGATGAGATGCAACACAGTGGTATGAAAATTAATTGCTAATAACAGCTAAATTTATTGAGCGCATACAACAATCAGGTGCTTTAGGAACATTACAGCTAATTCTCACAACCACATAAGTTAGGCATTATATTTTTTAAATGAGGAGACTGGGGAATATCAAGAGAGTGCAGAAGCTAAGGGAAGGGAAAGAATCTAGAAGGACAAGTGAGCCAAGAGTAAGAATCTGCAGGTAGTTCAGTAAGGATAGCAATGAGAAGAAGCCATTGGATTTAGTGATTAGGAAGTGAACTTTAACAAATTAATCTCAATGAACTGGTTAGGGAGAAAGCTGGAATATAAAAAGCTAAGCAATAAATGTGTGGCAGAAAATTATATGCACTAGCTGTAGACAATTTTTTCATGAAATCTGGTACTTTGCACAGCTTACCTTTATCCATGTAAATCTCATTAAAGCTATGGACCTTTTTCCCAGAAAAGTCCACATACACATCAAATTCTACACACAATTTGAGGGTGCTCATAGACCTACCTGAAACTAACTTAAGAGCCCCAGTTTAGAAACGAATGATAAACACCAAATTTATGACGGTGGAGGTGGGGCCATGGAAGTGGTACATAAGTGGTTTCATTTGCATTGGCAGTATTTTACTTCTTAAGCAGTGTGATGGTCATATAGGTGTTCATTGTGTTACTTTATGTCATATTTCTATAAATGATATTATAGCTTTTTGTTGCCTAAAGTATTTCATATTAATTTTTAAAATAGAAAAAATGACTACATAGCATAACATCTTTGTTTGAAGAATGCACATTAAAGTATTTGAGGGTAATGTGGCATCATATTGGCAACTTATTCTCCAATGGTTAAAAAAAAAAATGGGCTGGATGCTGTGACTCATGCCTGTAATCTCAGCACTCAGGAAGGCTGAGGTGGGAGGATCACTTGAGCCCAGGAATTCCCAGCCTGGGCAACAAACCCAGACCTTGTTTCTACAAAATTTTTTTAAAAAATTAGCTGGACATGGTGGTGCATGCCTGTAGGCCCAGCCATATGGGAGGCTGAGGTGAATGGATCGCTTGAGCCCAGGAGTTCCAGGCTGCAATGAGCTATGATTATGCCACTTCACTCCAGCCTGGGCAATAGAGCAGGACTCTGTCTAAAACGAAAGAAAAAGGAAAGAAAAAATTTGTACCATACTTGGAACTATTCTGTAATTTTGAAACTGTTTCAAAATGTTACAAAGACAGTAAAATACAGCACTAAAAGGAAAACAAATGGACAGACAAAAATCCGTAAATGAACACATACTCTCGAAGGAATACAGGAAGGGCATAACCAAACTTCCAGGGGAATATACACATAGAAATGTATAGAGAACTCCTTTCAAATCCAGAAAGGAACTGCTGCCAATCTGACTCTAAAATGCAATGTTTTATGTCAAAAATCTTTTCCCTGCTGACTTATGCTCTGAAGACTACAAGTCCACGGACAAAGAAGGAGCAATCTCAGCACCTTTGGCTATCCTAGCTGTTAGGTTGAATGGGAGCCTCAACCTACTCTCATGGCTTCAAGGACTGGAAAGTTTAGGCTGAGGGCTCAAAACAGGTGCTGGACGTCAAAACAGGGAAAGCTACAGATCTCTTCTAACATGACCATTGTGCCTTCCATTCTTCCAGTAGTCCTAGGTTGGGGTGCAATAAAGGGATTTGGCAGAACGGAAAAATAGAAGAATTTGGAAATTTAAGGTTTGCAGCTGCAACTCCCTGACACAGAATATACTGTTGGAAGAGTCTCATCACTTCACTAAGATATAAAACTCAGAAAATGATATTTTTGCCTTTAGTTTGCGATTTCTTTAATTCTTCAGACAACAAAAACTGAAAATCTTACTAAATTTGATACCTACTATGTCAGTTTCAAATTTTGTCTTCTTAGTTTCCTTTGAGGGAAGAATGCTTATACAAATGGCAATAAACACATAGAAAATTTACATGGCAAAATGTTATGTGATGTTGTGTGCTGTGAGAAATAGATTTGGCAATTGACCAGTTAAATGTGAGAAACGTGCTTCCAATGGACAGAAATCAAATGGTTGGCATCAAGTTCTTAACAATGACCCTAACATCAACAATAATAATAGCAAATAAGATTTAATTAACACTTGTTGAGTGCCAAGAGTAGTGCTAAGAGTGTTATGTGCATTATCTCATTTAAGCATCTCAATAACTCTATGAAGTAAATCCCATTCTTTCACAAATGTAACAATGGAACACGAAAAGTTAAAATGACTTCCTCAAGCAGAAACAGCTAGGAATGGCAAAGAAAGAACAGTTTTAAACCTCGATCTAACATTCTTGTTCCAGCACTCACAGTAACAGCTCTCCAAATGGAAACTCTTATTATTAATAACATGATTATTAAATGCACATACCTCTGACTTCTGACACCTACAAAGCACTGTACTGATTGCTATTTGGGGGAAATACTGACACGATCATAGGTCTTTTGCTCATTGTTCTTATGCGGGATAATTGCTTGTACATATAACTCCCTGTATCCTATATATGTAACATAGATATACTTACCAAGAGTCTACAATCTGTCTTTTTATAATAAAGGTTTTCCTTTAAACACAGTCTTTGCTTTTAGTTTCTTCCCTCTTAACCACTTTTATCTTTCCCCTGTTCAAGAAGTTGTAACAACACCCACATCCCCAATCAAAGCCAATTCTTCCCTCTGCCTTGAGGTTAGGGTCTCCATAGCCTGACCCTGTTCCAACTGTCCACAGTCGTTTCCCTTTACTCCGTAATAATCATCCCGTGCTTTAGCTCTTCTCACTGTCCTCCACCCAACCATGTTAATTCCTGCTAGAACTGTAATAGATGATGATTATTCATAGGGTTCATTGCAAAAGAAAACCTGATTGATGGGGCAAATGGGGGCAGAAGTCCAGCCTGCTCAACGCTTACCAATGAGTGTGGCATGGCACGGAACCATGACTGCCTAGAGGAAGGAGTGCCTTTTTCTAATGTCTTCAAAGATTCTGTATGGGGTGGCCACATTCTGATTCCTCCTACATGTTTTAATTTATGCTTTCTGATTAGCCTGTCTCTCCAATATTTAATAGGGCTGCATTTCGAAAGCAAAGATAAGTTATCAATCCAGATAAATACAAATATATTTGTGTATTTACTTGTTTTTCTAGAAGTTTTCTTCAGAAGAAAACACAAAATCAGGAATGTCCTGGAAAATCTAGAATATATAATATAGATATTTATTACTCTTTTTCTAATGTTTCTTTAAGACCCAGCATAAATCATACCTCTGTGACGCCTTCCCTAACTACAATCCATATTGACCTCTCCCTTCTTACACCATCTGTAGCACTTCATTCTGTCTTATGGAGTTTAATGACTGATTACCATATAATACAGTGTATTGAAACTGTGGAAGTAACTAAAATTGTGCTGTTTGAAATTTTGGCAGTTTCACAATATCAGATTTTAATTTCGTTAAAAAAAAAAAAAAACAACATATTTTAGGCCATACGGGGTGACTCATGCCTGTAATCCCAGAATTTTAGGAGGCCAAGGTGGGCAGATCACCTGTTCCCGGAGTTTGAGACCAGCCTCGGCAACAAAGTGAAAACCCCATCTCCACAAAACACGCAAAAATTAGCTGGCCACGGTGGACCACGCCTGTAGTCCCAATCACTCCGGGGGCTGAGGCAGGAGGATCGCTTGAGCTGGGAAGGTCGAGGTTACAATGAGTGGTGATCACACCACTGCACTCCAGCCTGGGTGACAGAGTGAGAGACTCTGTCTCAAAAAAAATCCATTAAATAAATAAATAAATAAAATAACGTATTTTAAAACTGTAATAAAACAAAGCATGCACCATTCAAATGGGTTACATACCAAACATTAACACATTGGAAACCATCACCGTTTGTATTAATGGGTGCTGTCCAGTTAACTGTGTGTGTGTGTGTGTGTGTGTGTGACAGAGAGAGAGAGAGAGAGAGTAACAGAGAGGAGAGAGAGGAGAGAGACAGAGAGACAAAGAGAGCATGAATTATGTGTGCAGACCTGGAAATACAGGTTTTCTTGCTATTTCTGTTTAACTGCAGAGCATCCTGAGATAGCAAGACAAAAAAGCTCTCACCCCATGATGTTCACTATTACATCAGGATTTTCTCAACACTGTATAAAATAAACAGAAATAAACTGGAGATTAAGACTTCTATAGCTCTCAGGCCAGGCATGGTGGTAATCTCTGCACTTTGGGAGGCTGATGGGGTGGATCACGAGGTCAGGAGATTGAGCCCATCCTGGCTAACAAGGTGAAACCCCGTTTCTACTAAAAATACAAAAAAATTAGCCAGGCTTGGTGACGGGTGCCTGTAGTCCCAGCTACTTGGGAGGCTGAGGCAGGAGAATAGTTTGAACCTGAGAGGCGGAGGTTGCGGTGAGCCGAGATTGTGCCACTGCTCTCCAGCCTAGGCGACAGAGCAACACACACACACACACAAAGACTTCTATAGCTCTCAGTTTCAGATGTTTATGTTCATTTCAAGCTCTTCCTTCTTACTGACTTTATAAATTACTGTTAAATTTTTGAATTATTAACAAATACATCGATATTTTTGGGGAGGGCATATGAGATTTAGTTTGGGGGAAAAGGGGTCTACTGTTGTAAATTTTGAAAAATGTCATAATAGAGTATCCCGTTTTTCTTCGTTATCAACAGCAATCTCAACATCAGTATCTATGAGCATGTTCTGGATATCTAGTTGCATGCTCAGTGCTAGATGGTATCTATGCAACTTAATCACATCTAAAAGACAATATAATCTCATAAATCTAAGGTTTGTTCCAGTTTTTAAGGGATCTGCTACACTCACAAACAGAGTTTAGAGATCTAGTCATTTTAAATTTTCTTTGCCAATCCTCTTCCCTTGGGTACGGAAAAATGGTCAAAGTTGTACAGAGCAAGGAAAAATATCAGTAACATTTATTCCCTCCCCAAGAGAAAAATCTGTCTCCCAAAAGACCAATTCAGCCTCAGAGCCAGAGGTCCCAGACAATTCTGGGAAAGCCTTTCTGAGGTAAATGTTGTAGAGCTTTATGACCAGGGAAATTTCCACTGAGTAACACCAACTCCCCCTCAATACAAGCAAACCAGACTGAAAGATAATGGCAAACTAACCTTATTATTGTTAGACAAAGGGGAACTGGGACTTCACAGATGCCTGGGGTGGTGCCTTTGGGCATAGTCTTTAGTTGGGAAGCAGTTCTCTAAAGGAAATCACAAAGGTAGGGCAACAGAGGTAGAAGTGGCTTTGGGGAAACTGGAACAAGTAAAATAAAAATTCTAACTCTTTTTCTCTTAGGACACTTGAAAAACAAATTCAACAAATAATTAAGCATTTTTTTTCCTAAATTGTCACCCAAATGGGCTCACTACCCATTTTTAGTAGAGAGGCAATCACAATGAATGAGGGGAAAATAATAACTGCAATAGTAATAATTTTACAGTTGATAATATATTTAATGATTTGTCATAAGGCCATAGTTAATAGGGGAGTTTGTGTTTGAACCTGGGAATATTTGGCTTTAAAGTTACAGCTTTTAATTTTGTAACCACTTCATAAAGAAATAGAAGGGGAAAAAATCAGGAAATGGACATCCAGAATTAAATACAGAACCCCCAGAAAGCTTGAGAATAGACACATACCTCATGGCTTGCCTACATTTGATAAATGTGGAAGGACCAGATATATGCTGCAGGAGTGAGTCCTCCATGTATAAAGGGTTTGTTAGAGTACTGGACACAAAATAAGTGGCCGGCAACAACTATAATGCCAATCACACCCCACATAGAGAGATACATGGTAGTACAGGTATTAGGTAAATGCTCTGAGGAGTTACGGAGCAAGTAAGAGCGCAGAACAGGTCTGACTCTTTCCTATCCTCCATCCAAATCTCACAAAGATCTACCTCTCTCTTTCCTCTTCCCCCTCCCTGTGCTCTGACTACGGTGGCTTAGTACTTGACATAGTTCTTCCCACAGTGGGGTCTACCACAATGCTTGGCACATAGTAGTCACTAAATAAATATTAGCTGAAGGGAAGAAAAAACAGTGAGAAACAGAAGGACAAAAGGAGAGGAGACTTAAGAAAAATACTAACTTAACTTCCTAAGAGAAGAACAATATGTCCATCTGTATAGACAGGAGGAAGGCAAGGCAGAGGATGAAAAAAGCAGGAGAAGCAGGAGTGAATATGCACGTCCTGTTTAAGCCAACATCACAAGTATAACTGTGACGTAAACATCAGTTACACGAGGACAAAACAGGAGATGGAATTGGATGGGTAGGCAGGGCCAGATCAGATACCCTATGGGTGTAGGTAGCTTCCACAAATGTTAGAGTGGTGTGATCAATTTGTGTTTTAGAATAAGCTCTTTGCTTTCAGAGAGGATGGATATCAGGAAAGCCAATGAGGAGACAGTGGAAATCTGAAAACGGAACAGTTAGGTTTGCTGTAGGAAGTCCAGATAAGAGATGATAAAAAACCTAAATTAAAGAGATAGCACAGTAACTTTGCCATTTGTTGGGTTTGTGAGCTTAGATAAATCAGTTAATCTCTCTGGAATGAGAGTATTTGTCCCTCACAGGATTGTCTCGAGCAGCTAACGAAATAATATATGATAAAGTGCTTTGTAAACTTGAAACACTTGAAAACATATGTTACTATTTTGGTGGTGAAACTGGTATAAAGAGATGAGGGGGACAACTGAGAAATATGGCCATTGTCTCCAGGGATGTTCAATTTTTTGGTTTCCTTGAGCCACACTGGAAGGAAAAGAATTGTCTTGGGCCACAAATAAAATACAGTAATACTAACAATAGCTAATGAGCTAAAAAAAAAAAAATAGTAAATATATCTCGTAATGTTTTAAGAAAGTTTACCAATTTGTGTTGGGCCGCATTCAAAGCTGTCCTGGGCCATACGCGGCCCTTGGGCCACAGGTTGGACAAGTTTGTTCTAGACATACAATCTGCAAATGAGAGAGTCTTCTCTGACATCTCCCTTTCTCTCACCTTATCATACATCAGTTGTCAAAACTGGGAAATGATTTTTAATTCTCTGAGGATACTGGGGGGGTGGAAAGATGGGAGAGGAATTTAGCACCTACCTGGTGCATGGCATGTTCACATACAGTATCCACAATAATACCTCAAGAATAGAATATAGTATCATCATCCCTTTTCTGCTGATGAGAAAATTAAACCTTGGAGGGAGAGGGTCAGAAAAAATAATTATTGGGTACTAGGCTTAGTACTGGGGTGATGAAATAATCTGTACAAACTTCTGTGACACGAGTTTACCTATGTAACAAATCTGCACATGTGACCCCTGAGCCTAAAATAAAAGTTAAAAAAAGGATTCATGGCTTCAAGAAGGTAGAGGAAAATGTGACCAGGATGATGAGAAGAATGGAAGTTTGTAAAATTTAAAATCCAAAAGGAATTTCTAGAAATGAAAAATATATTATCTGAAATGAAAAAAAACACACAGATGATATTAATATCAGATTAGACTCCGAAGAAGGAAAAATCAGTGAATACGAAGCTATAGACTTAGAAACTATCCAAAATGAAATATGTGCTTACCATAGAGCAATCATACTCCTGGATACCTACCCAAGAGAAATGAAAACATGTTCACATGAGGACTTGAATATTCATAGCTTTGCTCATAATAATGAGGAACTGAAAACAACCTAAACATCTATGGACTGATGAAGAGAGAATTAACGCGTGATATATCCATTCCTTTTATTACTCAGCAATAAAAGGAATGAACTACTGATACTTATAACAACATGGACAAATCTGAAAAGCACTATGCTGATTACATTTATATGAAATTCTAGAAAAGGCAAAACTACAATAATAGAAAGCAGATCAGTGGATGCCTAGCGTGCAGAACGAGCGGGAGGGAATTGACTGCAAAGAGTGTAAGGGAACTTTCTGGGAAATAAATGTTTTTATTACAATTGTGGAGACAGTTATAAAACTGTACACATTTGTCAAAACTCAATATATGTTGTTGGAGGAGGAATATGGATGTGGTTATAAAAGGACAGCATGAGGGATCCTTGTTGACTTTGGTATCTTGAGTGTGGCAATGGATATCCCAACCTACACCTGTGAGGACATTATATAGAACTAAATACACACATATAAATGAGTACAAGGAAAATAAAATAAGATCAGTGAATATTATCAATGTCAGTATCTGGGTTGTGATATTATAGTATTACAACTAGGGAAAAACTGGGTAAGGGTACATAGGATCTCTCTGTACTATTTTTTACAACTGCATGTGAATCTACAATTATCTCAACAAATATTTCAATGAAACACTCACAAAGAGAAAAGAAAATTAAATCTCAGAAAGGTAAAATAAATGAGTTACCCTAAGTCACACAGCTAGGAAGTGTCAGAGGGCAGAGGCAGCATTTAGACAAAAGTCTGATTCTAGAGTGCTTTATCTTAAACATTATATCACTGAACAGGGTTGATATTTTTCCATAAATTCAATTGTTATTGAAGTTAACATTAGTAATTTTTAAGATAGACAGGGAGAAGGCAGTTTGTTGTGAGCCATTAGGAGATGTTTACTCATGTGAAAGTCATCTATTGATCACTTATGCTCAGCCTGGCAGTATCCTGGACATCCTAAGTACAAGGCTGAAGAATGTAACATAGTCATATAAGCATAGGAATCTTACCACCACATGGACGTGCTACCAAAGAGGCCCAAAGCTCCTTGGAAGCACAGAAGGAAGAATAAATTCATTCCGAAGAGGTCTGGAACTGAACTGTTTCATAAAGAAAATTACATTTGGTCTGGGTATTAAGGATTGAGTAGGAGTTCACTAGATAGAAAAGAAAGCAGAAACAATAGAAAAGGATATTCCAGAGAGAGGGACTGCATATCCAGGAGCAAAGAGATGTGAAAGAACATAAAGTGGTTTGGGAATGGTGAGAAGTTCAGTCTGAATGAAGTGTAATATACACCATGAGTTTGGAAAGAAGGACTAGTAGGAAGAAACACACCGACATGAGGCTAGAAAAGTAGTTGGGCCAGAAAATGAAAGCCCTTAAATGTGCCAAACCAAGTAGTATGCATTTTATCCTGGAAGAAACAAGAAACCAATAAAGGTATTAAATCAGAAGATAACATAACTGGGTTTGTTGTTAGTAAAATAACTCTGGTGGCAATGTAGAGATAAGGATGGAGTCAGGAGGTAGAAAAACCAGTTAGGAGGCCACTGATGTATGAAGTTTGAAGCCAACAGAATATGAACAAAACGCCAGATTCTATAGATTTTTGGTAAAATTATCAAAACTTGGTGAGAATTTTGGAAATAATGAGAGCTGATGGCTGATTCTGTAGCTTCTTGCTGAAACTTGGTGGATGATGATGACATTTAACAAAAATAAAAAAGATCACAACTGGTTGGAGTGTCATGGGAAGGAGAAGAAAACAATTTCACCTTTAAATATACTGTATTTGGGGAAATAAAAATAATAATAGCTGGCTCTGGTTGAGTGCCTATATTAAACTCCAGGCACTGTTTTAAGTGTTTTGTATATATCAACTCATTGAGAGACAGGTACGAGGGCTTAGTAGGCAATTGGAAATATAGATTTAGAGCTCAAAAGAGATGTCTTGGCTGGGGATATAAATTTGATAATCATCACTGTATAGGAGGCATAGTTAAAACCATTGAGGCAAGAAGACAGTAAAGAATTAAGTTTTGGAAAAATCCCATCATTTTAGGACAAGAGAGTGATAAAGATTATAAATTCCATAACAGCAAAGTTCATGGCTAACTTATTCACCACTGTGTCACTAGGGCCTGGCATATCATCTGGAATATAGTTGTTGCTCAATAAATATTTGTTGAATGAATAGCATAAATAAAAAGATGAGAGAAGTATAAGGAGAACTAGTGAGGCAAGTGTGTCATAATCCCAAAAGACACAATCGTGAATGCCATAATCCCAAATGTTGAAATCCCAAAGATCAAAATCCCTAAAGTCTAAATCCCTAGAGTCTAAAATCTTTGACATTTAAAATCCTGAAAATCACAATACTGAAAGATTACAATCCCAAATGTTGAAATCCTGAAAACTGATTTCTGGGGAAGTGTGTTTTTGGTTGCAAGTGGGATAGTTGTGCCATGTTAGTTGCATCATGTGAGATGGAACTATTTCCTTGTCATTGTCTTTATTCAGAAATTAAGTATGGTTTAAGGAGATGCATAATGGGTGCCAAGTTGACAAGGGGTGGACTTGCAGACTTAATTTTAGGTGTCAATTTGACTGGATTAAGGAATACCTAGAAACCCGGTAACGTATTATTTTGGGTGTGTCTGTGAGGGTGTTTCCAAAGGAGATTAATGTATGACTCCCAGTGGACAAGCTGGGGAAGATCTGCCCTCAATGTGGGTGGGCACCATCCAATAGGCTAGGGGCTGGGAGAGAACAAATACAGAAGGCAAATTGGTCTATCTCTGACAGCTGGGGCAGGCTTTTCTTCTGTTGCCTTGGACAGCAGAAATTTGACTCCATGAAAGTGTATTATCACAATGTTGACTTTGTGTGTAAGAATTGTGTGTGTATGTAAAAATGTGAAAACTTCCTCAGTGAATGAAGAGATGTCTTTTTGTACACCCACATTTGTGAAAGATAAAATTTCTCAAGATCTTGGCTCTTTGGATGATTGCATATATGGTGGTCACCTATGGTGGTTTTTTATCTATCTTGTCAAAAGACTTTGGTTGTTCATCAAGGTATTTCAGATGACTACGGTTATAAAGCTGAATGCACACAATTACCAACCATAGTGATATGTCTTTATACATTTTCCTTTTGACCTATTTCTTTGTGAATACAGTTCAACTACTTATAACTGTCATACACATGTGACTATCACTAGTACATACTAAGTGTTTATCTGTACAAAACTATGTATGTTATTGTTGTCCATTTTATTATGTAAAGTGACCTTTGGAGTGTTCTGTTGTGTTTTATGTTTCTCAAACAACTATCCTTTTAAAAATGTAAGTAAATATCTTTTAAATAATTTTTAAAATTACTTTTTCCAGAATATTTTTGAGATTTTGGTCTTTCAGGATTTTGACATTTAGAATTATGGGATTCGAGATTATTTATTTCAGGATTATTACCAGCTCCCTAGTGAGGTATAATGTCTTAAAAAACAAAAGGAGGTCAGGTGTGGTGGCTCATGCCTGTAATTCCAGCACTTTGGGAGGCTGAGGCAGGTGGATCACCTGAGGTCAGGAGTTCAAGACCAGCCTGGCTAACACAGAGAAACCCCATCTCTACTCAAAATACAAAAATTAGCTGGGTGAATGGTGGGCACCTGTAGTCCCAGCTACTCAAGAGGCTGAGGCAGGAGAATCACTTGAACCTGGGAGGTGGAGGTTGCAGTGAGCCAAGATTGTGCCACTGCACTCCAGCCTGGGTGATAGAGTGAGACTCCGTCTCAAACAAAAAAACAAAAAACAAAACAAAACAAAACAAAAAACAAGGGGAAAAAGAAGTATCTGAGTGACTGGGAAATGTCAGATAACACAGTGAAGTCAGATAGAATGGGGACTGCAAATAAGCCATTGGGTTTGGTAATTAGGCAGCCATTAGAAGCTTGAAAGAGGGCTGTTTTCCTGGAGTAGACTCAGTTGAGACTGTAATAGGTTGAAGGGTAAGTGGTTGGTGATGAAGACTAGACAATACCCAGAAACTTGGGGGTAATGCAATTGAAGATGTTAGAGTTATTAAAGAAAATGATTATTTTTAAATTCACTGTTGTAATGGAGGAGAATTCAATATTGTTTATAGAAGAAAAATTGAAACCCTAGGAAAGGGATAGATTAAGAAAGTAAGAGAGTTGATAATTGCTCTTAGCTAATTTTCCCATTACCATTTTCCCTTGAGCATTTAATTAGACTTTAAAACAAGTAAAAGCCCTATGATCTGCCTCACTGGGACATTCAGGCAGATATAAAGGAACTTGATAGTTTAATATAGCCTGATGTTATCCCACGATGTTCTTTTTATGTGTGTATGTCTTGTCACCTATACAGCATAAGACAAGTCTATACTCCAAGTATATTACTGTATACTGTTTTTTCTTTTCTTTTTCTTTTTCTTTTTATTTTGAGACAAGGTCTAGCTCTATTGCTCAGGCTGTAGTGCAGTGTCACAATCTCAGCTCACCTACAACCTCTAACTCCTGGGCTCAAGCCATCCTCCCACCTCAGCCTCCCAGTAGATAGGACTATAGACATGCACTGCCATGCCCAGCTAATTTTTGTAATTTTTGTAGAGACAGGGTTTCACTATGTTGCCTAGGCTGGTCTCGAACTCATGAGCTCAAGCACTCCACCTACCTTGGCCTCCCAAACTGCTGGGATTACAGGCATGAGCCACTGCACCCAGCCATACTTTTAAGATTATTCTAACAGGGAGCTATGGTGTGTGCCTATAGTCCCAGCTACTCAGGAGGCTGAGGCAGGTGGATTGCTTGAGGCTGTGGTGTGCCACAATCGCACCTGTGGTAAAATTATGAAATAATCCATATGATTCAGGCAAATAAAAACCAATATTAATAACTGAGGTCAATCAGTTTTATTCTGTTAATGAGATAATAAGGGAAACAGTATACTTTACTCCAGTCATATGACTTGATTATGAGCTTACAGAATATATGAGCATGTTTACTGAAGACTCTGAACTATGCTTAAAAATTAAAAGATTGTTGCCACTTAGAGCCAACACAATTCCCCCCATGCCTGAACAAACATTAGAAAGTGACTGCTTTTGTAAAACCAATTTTCTTGAACTAGAGGTACTTTTTTAATGCCATACATTGGCAGTCTAGTGAAACCTACACACTCATTTTTAGAATACTATTTTTTTTTTCTTTTTGAGACAGGGTTTCACTCTGCTGCCCAGGGCGGAGTACAGTGGCTATTCACAGGCACGATGATGGCGTGTCACACCCTCAAACTTCTGGTCTCAAGCAATCCTCCTGCCTCAGCCTCCTCCTAAGTAGCTGAGACTACAGGCACACACCACCGCACCCTGCTAGTTTTAGAATTATACAATGAAATACATGGGATTACAATGGAAACTGATTACATTGAAATACAATCATTAAAATACGTAATAAAACAATTTTTGATATGGTTATATATTTGCTTCCTTAGTAACACTTTAGATAATAATATTATCCCCTCCTCTTTTATCTTAAAATATATTTGAATTTGACCTGTAAATAATGTAAATGTATTATCATCTATGGATTAGGTATTTACAGCCACTTGACGATTTACTTGATAATGTCCTCATACATTTCTATCAGTATCCTTAGTCATCCCAAGATATATATACATATTATATATTTATATACACACATACACACATGTATATTATATGTTGTGATTTTTCATAGCTAGCTGATATAGGATATTTGCTAGCAGGTAAAGTAGAAGAGTACTCTAAGGATTTATAGAGACACAGCCCCAGAAAATGCAAATATTCCTCTTGATCTTTAGAACAGGAAGAGATTGTCTCCGTGTCTGAACTCCCTTTACATAATATTCATATTTTGATGACTGCTATAAGACTGAAAATCACAACAGAAAGGACCTACCTGGGTATGTTACAACTTTAAAGAAAGAAGTTGATATTTCTATTAGACCTTGATTTGAGTGCAGCTAAAGGCATTTTACCTATGTTCTTTGCAGAAGGGACAATAGAAATGTTTTCTCTCCTTACCCTCCTCCCAACCCAAATAAGTATCCCCCTAGGC